>NW_028227259.1:145132939-145582939 GCF_978045245.1 Mus caroli | reverse complement strand
GCCTGCCTGCCTGCCTGCCTATCTGTCTTCAATATTGGAGATGGAAACCAGTATTTCTAACCTCCCAAGCAGGCACTCCAACACTGAACCACACCCCAGCCCTTCACTGGGGGATTCTAGGCAGGGGCTCTACCACTGCACCACACTCAAGCCCCCCTGCCCCTCACTGGGGGATTCTAGGCAGGGGTTCTACCTCTGAGCCACGCCCCCAGCCCCTCACTGAGTCCCTGGGCAAATGCTCTACTGCTGATCATTGTAGTGGAGACTCCAAAGATGAGACAACATGAACTAGCCAGACAACAAAGTGAGTTCAGAGGAAAAAGTAGAAAATCAAGATATTCAACCACATGCCACAGAACAGTGAAGATTCTGGAAGCTCCTCGAAACCAGAGGAGACAAGAAGTAGCATTCAATTCCATTCTGTTTTGGTGATAAAACACTCTGACCAAACCAACTTAAGGCAGCAAAGGTTTATTTGGCTTATTCTTCTAGGTCATAGCCCATCACTGAGAGAAGTCTGGGCAGGAACTCCAGCCAATCATGAAGGATACTGCTTGCTGGCTTCCTTAAGCTCATGTTTAGCTAGCTTTCGTGTTGCGCTCACCTCGTCCGGCAAGGAAAAACACAACACGGTCGGATTCTTCTCAACAGCTTTATTGCAGGAACACGTCGATGATGCTACGGGAACTCCGGGAACCCAGGGAGGACTGCTTATATACACCCCAGCACTGGGGAGGGCTATGTGTCCTCCTGGGATTGGTCAGTCTGCCGGCACTTTAATTTGTATGCACCCGCTCGGGAGGGGTTGCCACCAGATTTGGGCTAGCGCCTGCGCAGTGGCATTGGAGACGGTGTACCGGAGGCCGGCGCCATCTTTTAGGCGCCAGCTGCCTACACTTTCGTATATACCCCAAAACCACATACTTAAAAATGGTGCCACTTAGTGTAGGTTGGGCCCTCCTACGTAGATTAACAACCAAGATGATCCCCCACAGATCTGTCCTCAGGCCAAATCTGATCTGGGGAATCCATCAGTGGAGATTCAGCTAGTGGTCTCTACTCTTACGCAGTTTAGGGCTCAAAACTTGGGGATGGTGCCGTCCACGGTGGGCTGGGTCTTTTCACATCAATTAACATAATCAAGACAATCTCCCACAGACATATTCAGAGGCCAACCTAATCTGGACAACACTTCATTGAGGCTCCCTCCCCAGGTGACTCCAAGTTGTGTTAAGTTGAAAATGAAAGCCAACCACCACATACTGTATGTAACCCAGTAAACCATCCAGTATAGAAGAAAAACGAGTGCTTTGGTAAGCATCAAATGCTGGCCTCTATCCTTTCAATGACTATGGTGTGATTCTCTCTGGAGCAGAGGATTTTGTTCCTGGACTGTCACAAGTTCCCACAAAGTGAAGCAAAGTCTCTCAGTGTTCTGAGAGCCAGAAGTCTGAGATAACAGTATTGTCAGGGTAAATTCCCTGATCCTATGGGGCAGCCGGCTTCATAACACTCTATGAACAGAAAATTCTTGGGACTGGTTCTGAAATGTGCAAATGTGTGTGTGTGGCTTCTGCCTCTCACCGGTGTTTCTCTGCGTTGGGCTCTTTTAAGCAAGCCCATCAGTTTCTCTCCTTTTAGCTGTGACAGGACACCTGATGAGGTGGTGTGAAGAAGGAAGAGTCTGTCTTAGCTTAGGGTTCCTCTTGGCTGCAGATGCGTGAAGCTGCTGGTCACATTGCAACCACAACCAGAAAACAAAGAACAGCAGGCTTTCTCCTTTTTATTCAGTCTGGAATGGCAGCCCGCAGTGTGAAGCTGCTCATGGTGAGGGTGTGCCTTCCTTTCACAGTTTTCTCAGCCTAAATTTCCCTAAGTGACCTCCCCAGAGGCCTGTCTCCTGGGTGACTCCAGTTCCTATCAAGCTGATGATCGATGCTGAGCATCACTGGGCATGATGGTGCACACCTCTAATCTGAGCATCACTGGGCATGGTGGTGCACACCTCTAATCTGAGCATCTCTGGGCATGGTGGTGCACACCTCTAATCTGAGCATCACTGGGAGTGGTGGTGCACACCTCTAATCTGAACATCACTGGGAGTGGTGGTGCACACCTCTAATCTGAGCATCACTGGGCATGGTGGTGCACACCTCTAATCTGAGCATCACTGGGAGTGGTGGTGCACACCTCTAATCTGAACATCACTGGGAGTGGTGGTGCACACCTCTAATCTGAGCATCTCTGGGCATGGTGGTGCACACCTCTAATCTGAGCATCATTGGGCATGGTGGTGCACACCTCTAATCTGAGCATCACTGGGCATGGTGGTGCACACCTCTAATCTGAGCATCATTGGGCATGGTGGTGCACACCTCTAATCCCAGCACTCAGAAGGAAGTAGTAAGCAGAACTGTGAGATCAAGACAAGCCTGGTCTAGACAGAGATACCCTGACTCAAAACAGCAATTAAACATCATACTTATATTTGGATTTATGGTAGTGGTGTTTTATAAACAAAAACCCCAATCATTTGATTTTATCAATAAAGATCCAGGAGCCAGACACTGTGGTGAATGCCCAATAGCCCAGAAAGGCAAAGGAAGCACCCGACATCCCAGAGCTCCTCCTCCTTCTCCACACTGTCTTAAATATCTTTGCTTTCAAAGACCTTCCTTTCTGCTCACTTATGTTCACTCCCTGTCAGCATGTTTGCTTGCTCTGCCTTTCAACCTATGGTTGACTTTATTTAGCTCTTAGATTAAAGATGTGTGCTAGGGCTGAGCCACACCACAACAAGATTTTTTTCAGTAACTGATACAATCTTGTTTTTCATCATGTGATCAAATATCCTGCAACATGGCAGATCCTACCCTAAATATAAGATGATGTTATCTCAAGAACTTTACCCTAGTAGCAACTACAAACACCCTATTTTCTGGCGAATGTACTGTAGTAGTTGTTTCTGCGCCACTGTGACAAAATACCTGCTGGAAACAACTTAAAAGGGGGCTTTTATTTTACCTCAGGGCTTCTGAGGGATTTCAGCTCATCATGGCAGGCAGGCATGGCGACAGTGTGTGTGAGAAGGAGCTGCTGTTCATATCACAGTGAACCAGGAAAGACAGAGAACTCTTCAGGACCAAGGGTGGATGTAACTTCCCAAAGTCCAACCCAAACAAGCTATATCTGCCACTCAGGGTTACAAGCCTTCAGAACACCGCCACCTGCTGGGAATCAAGAGGCCAGCGTGAAAGCTGATGAGCTGGTCAGATTCAAACCCTAACCGTCCGTCCTTTTCTGAGATTCTGGTGAATATGAACTTGGGAAAGGACTCTATTTGGGTGTCTACAGATTTCTTCACTTCCTTTTTTATCATATTGCGTATGTGTGCATATTCTTATGGGGGAGTCATTGCACGTGCATGTATATTTTCACGTGGGTGGAGGCCAGAAGTCAATCATCACCCACCTTGATTTCTTGAGAGTTCCCTCACTGAACTGGAGCTCACTGATGGGCTAGACTGACTGACCAGTGAGCTCCAGGAATCCTCTGTCTCCACTTCCCCAACACTGGGGTTACAGGCATATCACCTCTCCTCGCCTTTGCAAATGGACACTAGAGATCTGACTCAGTCCTCTCATTTGTATGGCAAGCACTTTACCAACCAAGGCATTTCCCCAGCCCCAGGCTTCCTCGTGTTATAATGCTGAGGTCACAGCTGGGAGCTGAAGAGGGGCATGTCTAGCCTTCCCCACCCTACTGCATGTTACAGAGATTTGCGAGGGCTCAGGGTTGACCAGATATATACTAGATTCCATGAATACACTTTGCTTATCTAAAATGCATGTTTCCAGAGGACACAGACACAATCACACCTCTCTCTCTCTCTCTCTCTCTCTCTCTCTCTCTCTCTCTCTCTCTCTCTCTCTCTCTCTCCCTCTCTCTCTCTCTCTCTCTCTTCCTCTCTCTCTCTCTCTCTCTCTCTCTCTCTCTCTCTCTCCCCATTCCCTCTCTCCCTCTCTCTCCCTCTCTTCTTACCTTCTCCTCTCTTTCCATCCTTCCCTCTCCCTTTCTCTCTCTTCTTCCCTCTCTCTCCCCCACCTCACTCCCTCTTTCTCCCCTTCCTCCTTTCTTCTCTCCCCTCTCTTTCCCTCCCTCCATCCCACTCTCTTTCCCTCCCTCCCTTCCCTTTCTCTCTCCTTCTCTCCTCCCCTCTCTCCCTCCCTCTTTCTCCCCCTCCTCCTTCCCTCTCTCCTCTCTTTCCAGGACCTCATGCCCTAGAAATTTGAGAGAAAGCTGTGACACACCTAGAGTGAACTGTCTGCTGTTTGCCCTTCTGTCTACTGCTGTTGTCTTTAGCATTGGTGACAGCAAAGGCCCCAGTCTCTCACCTTCTCTCCCTCTCACCTCTTCCTCTGTTTCAGGTGCCCTCTGGCACCTTGCATCTTTCATAGTCTGTTTCCCAAAGATTATTTTTTGAAATAAAGTGAGTAAACAAAAGAAGAGACAGAATTCAACTTGATCCTGATAAATCTTAGCCAAATAAACTGGGTCTTTTTTATTCTGTTCAGTTTCTTTGCTGTCTACCAGGCTTCCATGGGCCCTGTGTATTGTTAATTTGTTGGCTTTGGGGTAAAGTATTGATGCAGAATTATGCAGTATCATGCCCTGTTAAAGTGGAGGGATGATAGGATGCTTCATAAGTGTTGCCTCTGATCCCAAGGGCCCATCTCCCATTAAGAAGGTGTTCTGGTTTCCTTCTCTTGCCGTGACAAACACCACCACCAAAAGCAATTTGGGGGAAGAAAGGACATATTTCAGTTATAGGTCACTGCTGTTTACTGGCTGGTTCACAGTCTCATTCTTCCATATACAGCCAAGGACTGCTTGCCCAGGGAACAGTGCTGCCCATAGTGGGTTGGGCCATCCCACATTAATTTGCAACCAAGATAATCCCCCACAGACACTCCCACAGATTAACCTGATCTGGGCAATCCCTCCAATGTGACTCACATCTCAGGTGTCTCAAGGCTGTGTCAAGTTAAAGCTCACTGGGTTAGAGGGAACATAGGCATCACTGTAGGGTTTGGACTCCTACTTCAAGGTAGTTTTGTTTGCAGCCTCCAGATCACAATTTAGTTAAAAGTAGAAATTGGAAGCTATGTAAAATGTTCGCCCTGCAGGTGTGAACTTTGATCCCAAGAATCCACATAAAAAGCCAAATTGTCCACATGTAACACTGGTACTGAAGAGATGGGAGATTGCCGAGCCCTGCATGGCCATGGTAGGAGGCGGTGTGGCATGGTGCCCATTCTTGGGTTAGAGTCAGAAGGGCATGGGCTTCCAGGAATGTTGATGGCAGCTGTGGGCATAAGTCGTGTGTGTGTGTGTGTGTGTGTGTGTGTGTGTGTGTGTGTGTGTATGAAGTAGTCATGTTTCTACTTCAGAAAATATTCTCCCTGCCAAGGTTTTCAGGGAATGTTCTCCCTGACAAGGACGGTGACTCCATGGTAATTAGAAATAGCATGATTCCAGGAGTTGAGGGTATGTCTATGTCCTCAGCAAAAATGCTAAATGCTGAGATCTTCAGGACAGCCCTTAAGGCTGTGGGAAAGAACTCTGAAAACATGAGTTCAAAAATAGATAATTTCTCAACTAAATATAGAAGGATGCAATATGATATATGAGGGGCTTCACAGATCTAAAGGAACAGAGGCAGCTGCACTGTGAGCCAGCTTGTCAGAAAGGTACTAAGGAAGGAGATAAAGAGATTTAAGGAGTACTGATCACAGGGCAAGATCTCACCCAGCTAAGTTTTTTGTTTGTGCTTACAAAGGCAGGCAGATTACTGAGTTTGAGGTCAGCCTGAGACAAAGGACATTTAGGTTCAGGCCCAGGCATGATAGAAATGGCAATTTCATGGCAGGGTCCCACTCAGCTAGCTTATTGTCTTTGCTTAACAAAGGCAGGCAGATCTCTGAAATTCTTTTGTAATGTTTAAATAAAAATGTGCTTACTGTCTCTAAGGATCAAGAGGCTTGGGTTAGGGGATGCTGGTTCATGAATTAATTAAAAGGGAATCAGGGTAATGACTGAATTAATATGTAAATAAAAGTCAGGGCTTTTGGGCTGCAAGAGATGAGCTAATGAGAGGTTTTAGAATTGCAAGAGAAAGCTGTTTCAGGAGAGAGCTGTGCGAAAAGCTGTCTGGAGCATAACATGTCAGCTTAGAAACCTCACCATTTGACTTCCAGTCTTTTCTTCATCACCCTCAAACACTCCTTCCCTCAGGAATCCCTCTACAAACTGAAGCTGATCCATGGTCCAAGGAAATGAAGACATGTCACTCCCTGGAAGTCCATGGGCCAGTTGGTCTTGCCCACTTGAAGGCTCAGGACAATGAAAAACCCTGTCTCAAACAAAAGTTGGCAGTTACTTGTTTTACTTTCATTTTTGTTGCTGTGACTAAATACTCTAATAAAACTTGGGAGAGAATGGGCTTATTTTAGCTCACAGCTCCAGGGTGAATGCATCACTATGGATGTATGTGTTCCAACAGCTGTACACATCATCCATAGTCAAAAGTAGACAGAAATGAATGTAAACATGCTCTCCCATTTGCATGCATGCATGCTTGCTTGCTTTCTGCTAAATTTCTCTACTCATACATTTCAGAATCCCCTGCTTAGGGAATAGTGTTACCCAGAGTGGGCGGAGTCTTTTCACATCAGTTAACTCAATGAAGATAATCCCCAGCAGACATTCCCACAATCCAACCTAATGTAGACAATCCCTCACTGAGACTTTCTTCCCAGGTGATTTTATTGTACGTTGAATTGACAAAGTCAACCATCACAGCATCTAAGGATGGGCATCAGGTTGTCTTCTGATTTCCATATCTAAACATTTCTACATGTTCATCCATGTTTAAGTATGAAAACACACATGTGTGTGCCAAGCAGAAACTAAGATGTGAGAGAACTCTAAACAGTATGGGCAGAGGGCATCTGAATCCTAGAACTGGAAATGCAGCTACCCTGCAATGTATAGTTCTTGTGTACATAGGGACCTTCTTCTGGTCATAGACTTTCCTTTTGCTCCACACCATGCTCACAAGACAAGTAGGAAGCCATTCATATTCAATACTACACTCTGCAACCTCACCCTGCAGGCGCAGGTGATGTGGGCAGGGAGTGGGAGAGCAAAGGCTTGGGCAAACAAGAGCTGGGGATTTGGTTGTGGACACTCTCTGCACTTTGTCCTACAGAACTTGGCTCTGCTTGGAACTTGGGAAATGGAGCAGGAAGAAAACCAGCAAGAATTTCCAAGGAAGGTGACAGACAGATCTTACGTCAGCTTTGGATTGAAACAACTTGAAGAGAAGGGCTTCTCTTAGACTCACTACTTCAACACTTCAATCTAACATAATGGAGAGAAAGTGGCAGAGTGGTTCAGTTACAACGGTGGGAGCATATAGCACTGGCTGCTCACATTGTAGCAGACCAGGGGACAGAGAGAGCCTGGGTAATGTTCACTTTTCTTAGGAGACATCTAGTCACCCCAGATGGGCACCAAGGACAGGCCAAAGCACTATTCCATCCAAGTCCAACTTGGGACTGATGAATTTATTGGACTTGAGTGAGTAAGAAGTATGAGTAACCCCACAGCATTACCACAAAGCCACACTTCATTTTGCATGGCAGCTGGATGGAAGCTCCATCATAGAGAGCCCCTTGCAGTCAGCCTTACACTCCCTGTAAACACTAGCATCTCCCATGATGCCTTGCAGCAGAAGAAGGAGGGAATCTCAGGATGATATACTGACCCTATAGGTAATGCCAATGGTTCTATTACCACTAACTGGCTAGTACTGATGTTTACTGCTCTGGTTGCAATGGCTAATAGGGCAAAGCCCAGGATGAAAACCCAGGGAAGATACAACCTTCAAAGGCCCATCTCAATCTTTTCTGGCCAGATCCCATCTCTTATAGGTTACACAGACTACAAAATAGCTCCATAATCATGGGAACAACCTTCAAAACATGGCCCTATAAGGAGCATATCAGAACCAAACCCTAACAGGACTTAACAACAGCCAGCCAGGGTTTTGAGACTGAGTTTCCTGTTGAATCGGGCAATGAGGCAGACACAGCCATAATTACTCTCCAAGTTCCTCATGCCTTCCCTGACAAGGATCTGCATTTCTGTGCCTAAGAATGTGTCAGGAAAGAGATGGTATATGAAGCCAGGCGGTGGTGGCACACACCTTTAATCCCAGCACTTGGGAGGCAGAGGCAGGTGGATCTCTGTGAGTTTTAAGCCAGCTTGATCTGCATAGTGAGTTCTAGGACAGCCAGAACAACAGAGAAACCCTGTCTCAAAATAATGCCACCCCAGCAACAATGACCAAAAAAGATAGTGTATGAATACTCCCATGTCAACTTATCAGGGTAATTGCAGAGGGCTGGGCCCCAAACTCTCTCCTGCCAGAAAACATTTAAGGGCCAGTGAGATGTCTCCACAGCTAAGGGCATTTGCCAACAAGCCCAAAGACCTACGGTTGAACCCTAGGAAGGTTCAAGAGAGAAATGTTAAAGACTACTGACTCTATTTTTCTTTTTAATTAGACTTTGGTCATATCCTAGGCTAGAGGTCAACTTGTTTTTTTGGTTTTTAGTTTGTTTTTTTTTGGATTGTTTTTTCTTGATAATCTTGTGAATTACACATTGTAAATTGTTCCCATTGTTCCAAGAATTGACTAACCAGAAAATGTTTCATGGTATGTTAACTGTCTGACCATAAACCTGTAACAAGCACCTTTCCCATGATTATAAAAATAGCTGCAAAATTCCGCTTTTGTAATCACTTTTTATACAAGGGTCCTCCTGCTTCTGGTCTGGGCTGCTTTCATTCTCCTACTCCTGAGGAGAGTGTAAGTCTGGCCTAGCCAGAAAAGTACAATTTTTGCCTTGCAACATCTCAATGTTGGCGCCTGGTTTTCAACATCATGACAAGAAACAACTCCCTCAAGTTATCCTCTGACCTCCACTTACACACAATTGCATGTGCCACTCTTACCCCCCACAAATACACACACACACACACACACACACACACGAGATCAACATTGACCTCTGACTTCCAGAGTACACATGTGCATATGCACACGCATCTGCACACACAGAAATTAGCCATCAAAGTAACCATAGTGAGCAGTGGGAGACCAGAGGGAAGAGTCAAGGGTTATTATTGGTCCAGTCCCCTAGACAGCCAGGATGCCCTCTTCCTTTCAGCCATCCATGTAGAATCATTCTTCATGGCTCAGCTACAGCAGAGAAAGCCCAGGGATAGGGTCCAGGTGGTGTCTCTTGGGAAGGTGGGGCTCTGTCCCCAGTAGAAAGCACAGAGGCAGGGGTGAGGGCCTTACAGCTCCTTCCCTTGACAGCTGCATCAGCAGCCAGAAGAAACACTTCCTCTTTCCTGCTATGGCCTGCTCCTCCTCTAGAAACAGCTCTCTCTCTCTCTCTCTCTCTCTCTCTCTCTCTCTCTCTCTCTCTCTCTCTCTCTCTCTCTCCCTCCCTCCCTCCCTCCCTCTTTCCCTCCTCCCCCCTCTCTCTTTCCCCCTCTCAGTTGTGTATAAGAAAACCATCTCTCTCCATTTCCCTCACTCCATATAGGCTATAGAGCATCCTAAAGTGTGTGTGGCCAGCTGAAGACCTTGAAGAGTGCTGTGATGCCTGCAGGGTGGCATCCCCTTTCATTCAAGACTCTTAGCTCCTTCCTGGGCTCAGTGGCAAAGCAATGTTTACAAAACTTTCCACTCTGAAGCATCTCTCTCTCTCTCTCTCTCTCTCTCTCTCTCTCTCTCTCTCTCTGTGTGTGTGTGTGTGTGTGTGTGTGTGTGTGTGTGTGTGTGTGTGTGTGTGACCGGTGAAAGAGGAAAGGGAGGGGACAGGGCTGGTGGCAGTAGGTAGAGGTGCTATTTCATATAAAAAAGGAAACTGAAAGAAATATTGAAGACCCAGGATTACACAGTGAGTTCAAGGCAAAGCCCACAGCAGAACCCAGCTGCTTGAATGTGCAAGGGTCTGAGGACACATATCCTACAGCCCTACTGTCCTACATCTCTGAACACAGTCCCCAGAGCATTGCAGTTCAGCTCTGACAGTGTGTGCCCTTAGACTTCTTTGCTATGCTGTGAGAGACATACAAAAAGGGCACACACTATTCGTGCCCACAGGAGAACCTGTTTGGGCATTAGAGGGGATTAAGTCCAAGAAAGGACCCAAAGGACTCAGGAAAAGTAAGGTGAGCCTTCAAAAACTAAGGGTGGGGTACTAGAGGCATCTCTTATCTGGGTGCAAGCAAAAATACAAGTACATTGTAACCATAAAACCAACTGTGACTAGCTACAAACACACACACACACACACACACCAAAAAGAAAGAAAGAAAGAAAGAAAGAAAGAAAGAAAGAAAGAAAGAAAGAAAGAAAGAAAGAAAGAAAGAAAGAAAAGAAGAACAATCTAACAGCAATCCTACACAATACCCGCAATCAATCATCTTCCCCCTGGAAAGTAATCTTGGATGAGTGTAAGTTCTAAACAACTGATGGAGTTACCTCTGGATTTTAATAATATATATGTGAGCCTCAAATTGCTACATTGGTTATTACTTGAACGTAGGAACTCACTCAGAGGGCTCTGCTGTAGGAGATGCCCCCAAAGCACACATTGTTTCAAGAATGAGTTATCATGGCAACAAACTGGGACTGCCCACTCTGGCTACTTCTAGTAGTCCTAGCCCAGGCAATTAGGCAAGAAAAAAAAAATGAACGGTATCCAGATAGGAAAAGAAACACGATTGTTCCTATCCTCGGATGGCAAAGTTTTGTAGAAAACTCAAGAAATCCACTAAAACCCATCACGAATAATAAATGAGTTCTGCAAACTTGAAAAATACGAGATCAATGGATAAAAATCAATCGGGGTGGGCCACACTGTGGAGGACTGGGACACCACAGTTTAATGAAAATTGCTGTACCCAGAGGATACTGGCAGGCCCAGAGCATCTGAAGAGTTATTAATAAAATACTGATTATATTTAATTTCTCTAGTCAGATACTTTGAAATTATACAGGCCATCCCTATGCGTTCAGCTACGTTCAGCATTTCCTGATACAAACAAAAGACACAAGAAAGTGTGTGAGTGTGTGTGAGTTCAAATTATGGGAATGGAGAAGTTGGAACATATGAGTGGGGAGGGGGGAGAAAGAGAGAGAGTTGTTTGAATGTGCGTGTGTGTGTGTGTGTGTGTGTGTGTGTGTGTGTGTGTGTGTGTGTGTGTGTGAATTTGAATGTCTGTTTGAGTTTGAATATGTGGGTTTAAGTGCATGAGTTTAAGGGAGTTTGTGAGTTTGAACTTGTGTGAGTGTTTGTGTGAAAATATGCCTTTCATAAGTGTATGAGTCCCGTGGGAGGCGAATAGGTATGTGGAAGTGTTTTAGTGCAAGAGTGTGCTGTGTAGATGTATATGTTAATGTGATTTCAAGTTACACTCCTCAGCCATATGTCTGGATAGCTTTCTAACTGCCAACCTGATACAGCCTTCAATCAACTAAGAAGAAAGCCTCCATTGAAGAGTAGCTTAGATCAGATTGGCCTGTGGGTGTGTCTTGAGGAATTGCTTTGTTAATTGGTGTGAGAAGGCCCAGCCCACTGTGGGCAGCACCATCCCTAGGCAGGTGGTCCTGAGCTGTGAGGAAGTCAGCTAAGCATGAGCCTGGGAACCAGCCAGCAAGCAGCATCCTCCAGGGTCCCTGCTCTATTTCTTTGTGAGTAAGTTCCCTGGTCAGAGACAATATTTTGTGGAATAGCAAGTTGGCCTGCCTTAAAGTTCCTGCCTTGAGCTCCCTTAGTGATGACTGTGATGCACAAGTTTAAGTGGAAATAAACCCTTAGCTCTCCTATGTTACTTTTGGACAGTGTTTTGTCACAGAAACAGAAATAAAAGAAAGACACCATGGAAACAAAAACAGCATGGTACCAGACCCCAGACAAACAGACAGACAGACAGATAGACAGACATGCATGCATACACACACACACACACACACACACACACACACACACATCAATAAACTAGAACAGAACCAGGTGTAAACCCACTACAGACACTTGATTTTTCATAAAGATCCCCAAACATACATTGTTTCCTTAGATTGTATCTTAAAGAGAAAATACTGAGGATACAAGCACTGCATAGCTGCATGTAGACACAAGCACTGGATAACTGCATATAGAAAAATGATTTTAGACCCTTATCTCCTACCCTGTATAAAATCAACTCCAAGTGGATCAAAGAACTTAATGTAAGCCCTGGAATTCTGAAACGGCCAGGGGGGAAACACTTCAAGATATCAGTGTAGGTGAGGACTCTCCACAAAGAACTCGGTCCCTCAGGAAAAGGTGCCAACAACTGACTAATAAAATTCCACAGCATTAAAACCTTGTGCAGGGTAAACTGTTGTGTGAACACCCAGCCTACAGATGAAAGAAAGCATCTTTTCTAGGTGTTTTCCCATCTGATGGAGGACTCACTTCTGGAATAGTCCAAGAATTGTAAAGACCTAAACAAGTCAGCAGACTTCCTGTCAATCAATGGTCTGTGTTCCTGTCAATCAATGATCTGTGTTCCTGTCAATCAATGGTCTGTGTTCCTGTCAATCAATGGTCTATGTTCCTGTCAATCAATGGTCTGTGTTCCTGTCAATCAAAGGTCTGTGTGATGGCAGAGAGCTTTTCAAAGGCAAAATACAAATGGCCGATAAGCAGGAAGAACAAATGCTCAACCATGCTCACCATCAGATGCAGATTAAAACTATATTGCGATTTCATCTCACCTCAGTCAGAGTGGTAGCCCGGTCGTCAAGAAAGCAAACGACAGCCATGCTGGCCAAGATGGGGACTGAAAGGAATCTTTGTACACACACCACTGGTGGGAGCATAAACTGGTGTGGCCAGTACAGAAATCAGTATGGAGGTTCCTCAAATACCTGGAAGTAGAGCTACCATAGGAGCCAGACATACCACTCCTTCTCATCCAGAGGACAGGGACACCAAGGCCACACATCGCAAAGACACTTGCACATGGAGGTCTCTTGCAGCCCCTTCCCTGCTGTTAAGTCACTGAAACCAACCTAGGGATCCATCAATGAGGAATAACTATAGGTCGTGTAGCTTGCCCGCCCAATGGGATCATTTCCAGCTGTACAGAAGAGTGAGCTGTGATTCGCAGGGAAATGGATGCTACACTGAGCAGAGTAAGCCCACCTCAAAGATGGGCGCCACATCTTTCTTCCAGTTGTGGGTTCCAGATTTCCTACAGACCCATAAGCTCACATATGTACAGATGATGCAAAAGCAGAAGTGAAACTATTTAGGGGTCAAAGGGAACTGATGGGGGAGGGGAAGAGGGGAGGGCAATGAGGATGTGGGGAACAGGCACAAAGTATCTTTCATGAAAATGGCCTCTCGCCCATAGCCAACACAATAAAATAAAGGATACAACAATATGCTTCGTCTGGGGAAATGACTCAGTGGTTAAGAGTGCTTGATGTACAAGCATGAAGACCCAGCCCCACACAAAACAAGCCTGGTGTGGTCCCGCACGCATCTGTACCCCAGCACCGAAAGGAAGAGGCAGAGACAGGAGGAGCACCGTGACTCACTGGGTGCCAGCCCAGTTGAAAACATGAGATCCAAGAGACCCTGCCTCAAAGGTAGAGATGAGGATGGAGGAAGTACTCCATGCTTCCGCAGAAACACACAAACACATCGCACACATACACACAGTACATAAAAACATTTAATTTAACATGATGGAAAACGGTCTAAGGCTTAAACCAGAGAAGCCTAAGTGTATCCAGGCTCAGAAAGCCACCCAGTGTTTTATGTAACAGTCACTGTCACACCTCAGCATCTGTAGTGGTAAGTTGGCAGGTGGGTGTCACGTGACTCCTGGACAGCTCAATTCTTCATTGGCTGGACTGATGTAAAAATCAGTGCCTGGCTGAGCCTTAGGGAAGTACGCAGGCCTGTGCACACACATACGGAGAGCGGCCTCATAAAAACTCAGACTGCTATAAACCAGTTTGAGAACCACTGGCGTGTCGATGCCTGTGTTTAAAGTGGCCCATTCCATAAGCCACAACATTCGTATTTTTAATGAGGCCTGACTTCCCCACTCAAGCACTCTGTGCTAAAAACAGGCATAACTCAGGACCATTGCCGGGTGTTGCCAGATGCTGGCTCTAAAAGCAAAGTTGGGGGAAGGGGAAGGAAACAGGAAAAAAAAAAGAGTCAGCGGACACAGTGATGAATGCACAGGGCTACATAGCTTCCATTTTTAAAACCCGGGAAGCAGAAGTGGAGATCGGGCCACCCTGAAGTTCTGTGCGGAAGGGAACAGATCGGCTTGATGGAACACCTTTCGGACCTCAGGTAACCCAGAGTGTTTTAAAAGCCTAATCAGTTACACGCTGGTAATACAGTCCCCCAAAGACAACAAAGCATCCATTATGCTCTGGCCCTGATCGCTCATACACACCGCTGGTCATTACGTGATTATTCATTATTGATGCAGAGCTGCGAGTGTATCCGCCACACTGAAATAGATGTAATGTGCCAATTACCCTGATGCTGATTAACCGCGAGGGAAAACGATGGTCAGGTTTCAGCAACTGTCTTCTCCCCATCGCTCTGGTAAGAAAAAAATAAAGCAGGAAGTGGGGTGATTTGGGGTGTACCCAATAGCCTCTGACCAATGCAGAAGATGGCGCCTCTGTCTCGGGAGAATGAGCCGTGAGGTTTGGACCAAATCCTTCAGTCCCTTCCAAGTAGCACATCTGTCTTTCTTTCTTTCTTTTTTTTTTTTATTGTGTGTGTGAATTGTGTGAATGTGTGTGTATGTATGCATGCAAGTCTGTATATGTATGTGCATGCACGTGTGTGTATACATATTCATGTGTGTGAATGCAGGCACATGGAAGCCATGGTGTATGTGTGGAGGTCAAACAGCAATCTCAGATGTTGGTCCTTGCCTTCTTCCTTGCTTGAAACAGCTGCACACACAAAACTAGCTAGCTCAAAAACTTTTGGGTCCCCTGTCTGTGCATCCCATCTCCCCACAAAAGAGCTGAGGTTACTGGCGTGTGCTACTCCATCCAGCTTTACATGAGTTCTGGGACCCAAACTCAGGTCTTCATGCTTAAAGGAAAATCTCGAGCCACCTCCACAGCTCAGGGCTCCTGTCTTGACCTACATACACTGTTATACAAAAATGCTCCCATGCTGCTACTGTCATGGGTTAATTTCAAGGTACCTCTGCCCCCAGCGAGACATACAGCTGTCTATATAGTATCCCATAACTCAAACTACAGAGAGTTACTAAGCCTATCGCCAGCCTGCAAAAGAGAACGCTTCCATCTTGGATGGAAGCCATGCTTTCTGGAAGAATTAAGCAACAACACTATTGCATTAAAAAAAGAAAGGAAGGAAGAACAAATCTGAAAGAAGCCAAGGGCCATTTAAGCTCGGCATAACCAAAAGCCAATGGGGCTTTTAGCAGGTTATTTTTTTATTGGTGGAGAGAGACTGTAAACACAGACACATGGATGCCTTTCTAGAATTTTCTCTGCATAGGGAAACAATGTGAAATTAGGAGAGACGAGCTTCCAGGGGCAAGAGAGAGAGAGCAATAGTCATAAAAGTCCAAAAGTACGTAAAACACATAATTAAGGCTGAAAGGTTCTGTCTGGTTGGTGTATCCATTTTGAAGGGGTGCTCACAGGCACAATGGCAGTTAGGTGCAGCATCTGGGAGAAGAGCGGCGTTATTAATTCTCAGATCAATAGTTTGCGAAATGCCTCCTTGCTGTCCCAAGCGTGTCACTGCTGCTCTGATAAGGAATGATTTTCTTAGAGTCAGAAGCATCAGCGGCTGCAGGGGATGGCTCTCTAGAGGGGAAGACAGGAAGGGGGACGAGTGAAGAAGGGGTCATTGAAGAGACAGGCACACACCTCCCCTGGGCGCCTGATCTCATTCCACTCGGTTTTTGGCACTGTATGGAAATGTCTGGAAAGGGTATTGGGATGGAGGCTGAGTCTCCCCGGGAAAATCTCAGCCTCTCATTTTTTTCCCCTTTCTCTGATCACTTTAGGGGGCTTTGGGACCCCTGAGTTAGTGTGGAGAGCTAACATTTGTCACCAGAAGGGAATGGAAGATGGCAGATGTCTGCAGACATGTGGAGAAGATTTGGGAGACAATAGGGAGAAAGGGGAGTGCAGAAAGAAAGCTGGGGATCTGGGTACTTACTGGGACTCACCTAAAAATCAGAATCAAGTTCTGTAGCTGGAACAGGGATCCCAGGGCTGGTGCATGCTTAGGCGGGCTCGCTCTCTCCATCTCTGTCTCTGTTTCTGTCTCTGTCTCTGTCTCTCTGTCTCTCTCCCCTCACTCCCTCCTCCCTTCCTCCTTCTCCTCTTCCTCCTTTTTTCGTGTGTGTGTGTGTGTGTGTGTGTGTGTGTGTGGTTATGTGTGTATACATGTACACAGGTACATGTGAAGGCCAGAGATCAAACCTGAGTGTCTTCCTCACTGAGCCTGAAGCTTGCCAACTCAAATACATTGAGAGCAGCCTGGGTTGGGCTAGATTTTAGTCAGACAGAACTATGAGTTTTCTTTCTCCTCCTAACACACACAAGGGCCCAGAAGAAAGATACCGAATAAAACAGAAATGTTTCTCTGAGCACTTTAGGGTATGTGAGGAGCCCTACACCCACTACCCCACTGTGGTAGTGTGCAGACATAAGGCAATACCAGGGACTACACTGAGCATGCCCCTCTCTGGCTTTGTCACTCACTGGGACACTGTCCTCGTTTGGTTTCTGTTGCCTTGATAAAACACTGATCAAAAACAACTTGAGGAGTAAAGGGATTGTTTCATCTGGCAGACTACAGTCCATCCTGAAGAGATGTCAGAGCAGGAACTCAAGGCAAAAACCTGGAGGCAGGGACTGAAACAGAAGCCATGAGGAGTGCTGCTTACTGGCTTGTGCTCAAAGCTCACCTTTCTGCAATCTGCTTTTCTTGTTGCTCCCGGGACCACTTACCCAGAAGTAGCATCACCAACAATGGCTGGGTGCTCCCACATTAATCCTTAATCACAAAAATGCCTCCCAGACAAGCCTACAGTCTGATGGGGACACTTCTCAAATAAAGATTTTTCTTTCTAAATGACTTGAAGGTGACAAAACAAAACCAAAAAACCTAACCAGCACACACACACACACACACACTGAAGCAATGTGTTGTTTTTAACTTTCTGGACCGGAGGTGGGTCATTCACTATCATGTCTGAGCAAACACAAGGACCTGAGTTCGATTCCCAGAACATTTTTTTTAAATGCATAGTGGTGCATGTTTGTGAACTCAGCACAGAAGAAGGCAGAATCTTTGATCTCACTAGAGAGCACCCTACACACATGTACATACAGGCATGTGAACATTCAAGAATGCATGCACACACAGTCATACGACACAATCATGCATGCACACACAGTCATGAAACACATGAAAGCACATATATACTTACATATACAATCATGCATACATGTGCATATACACACAATATACATGCACACACATGCATGTCATACATACACACAATGCAATAATGCATGCATGTGCATGCACACTCTCATACAACATATGCATGAACACTGACATGCACATACAATTATTTGTACACACAATCATGCATGCCATGTATGCATACACGTGCACAGACCCTCACAAATCACATGCATACACACAATCATGCATGCACTCACATAAATGAACAGACATGTGCATTGTACACATTCACAGTTACTTACTTTTGCCGTCTGAAAGATGTCGAAATAGTTGTTTGTCAGGGTAGAGAGTGTGATGCTTGGAAGATAATTTGTCTTCTAGAATCCACATAGTGGTTCAAACAATCAGGCTTTATACTAATGGTTAAGAGGATAAAAACTTAATCCAGCAGTGGCACTTACAAGTGTGTCCTTTGAGGGGTGATTAGATTAGGTGAGCTCACTGGGAAGGAGGCTCCAAGATTACATCTTTCTGGCTTTCTAGGAAGAGAGAAACAGCCATACCCACACCAAGAGATACAGGTACTCCACCCACAATGTGACATGCCAGCAAACACAAGGACCTGAGTACTTGACCTTAACAGACCCTGTGCTTGGACTTCTGGTCAGCCTAACCATTGCCTAAACAGAGTTCTTTACTCTGTAACTCTATACTATATCCAGCCTCTGGTATTTTGTTACAGTAATGAAAATCTGGCTGATACAACACATAGGGCAAGTAGAAAATACTTAACAGCCTTGCTTATTCCCCTCCCTGTTAGACTCCGTTTTACCAGTCTTGGAAGATCTGGCCTAAAACTCAATCCAACATGCTACCTTACATTTCTTTTCAGTTCTTTTTGGTAGCTAGGATCTTTCTGTTAACCACTGAGGGTTTGTTGGTGGTTTGTTTGTTTGTTTGTTGTTGTTGTTGAGCCCTATTTGATCTTGGTTTGGGCCTTGAGGACAAACCCAAGCCTGGCTTGATTTTTGAGACCTGTCATTTGCTTACTCAGCACGGCCTACTGACCTGAATGAGACTGCCTCTGCCTAGCTACCACTGATGTATAAATTTCTTTTAGGCCGCGTGAGATCACTCCACACCCCTCGTCATCTCACACTACCCCACATGTCATCTCATCCCATACTTCTCTCCCCACCTCCTTGCCCTGTCTATATAAGCAAATTGCTGCCATGTTAGAGTTCCTGCTTCGACAAGACTCCCAGCTTACCTTGGTGTGGTTCTTCCCGGGTCACTGACCCTCAGAGAAATAGGGCTTCTCTCCTCGCAGCTACCTGCAGGCAAAGAGCATCTTTTGTTTGTTTGCTTGCTTGCTTGCTTTTGTTTTGTTTTGTTTTTACTGAAATCAGTGGCTTACTGATTTTTCTCCCTTAGGTCCCCTGAATCATTAGTTCTTTTTTCCTTGCTGTGACAAGGTACCTGACAAAAGCAACTCACCAGAGAAAAAGAGTTACGCTGGCTCACAGTTTGAAGGGGTACAGTCTGAATGTGGGGTGACTGGTCACATCGCATCGGTGGTCAGGAAGCAGAGAGAACTAAATGTTATGCTCAACTCACTTGGTCCCTTTGATTCAGCCAAGGACCTTAGCCTCCTTTCAGGGTGTGTCTTCCCAGGTTAATTCACCTAATCTAAAAAATCCCATAGAGGCTCTAAACCTCATCAAGATGACAATGACCATTTAAGCAGCATAGTAGCTGAGACAAGTACTATGTTTTGGTTAATTTGTCCTCTTATTTTATATTTTCATATGTGTGTGTTTGTGTACATGTGCATATGTGTGCACATGTGTGTGGAGGCTAGAAGTCAACATCAGTGGTCTTCCTCCGTCATTGAGCATCTCCTCCTCCTCCTCTTGCTCCTCCTCCTCTTCTTCTTCCTCCTCCTCCTCTTCTTCCTCCTCCTCCTCCTTTTCTGAGAAAGACTTTCTTAGTGGGTGAACCTGTAGCTCATTGGTTGGGCTAGGCTGTCCATCAAACCCTAGGGATCCTCCCTTCTTCATCTCCCCCCACCACTGGGGCTGTAGATATTCACTGCCACACTTGGCTATTACACAGGCACTAGGGGCTCAAACTCAGGATCTCATGCTTGGGCAGCAGGCACCTTACCCACTGAGCCATCTCCTTAGTCCCTGTTTCTTCCTGTTTATTATCCTCCTGGGTGTCCCTCAGCCTTCCTTGGCTGCCACGTCTTCTCTTGCCACATTTCTTTTTCATTATATGCCAGTTCACTCTCTGGAAACTTGCTTCCCGAGGACTGTGGTAAGTGAATCGCTAACACTCCTGCATATCTAAGAATGCGTTTGTTTTGCTCTCGGCCTTGATTGATTATTCCGCTGAATGCAGAACTCCAAGTTTGAAGTCAATTTCCTTGACAAGGCAGAGGCCTCACTTCACTGTCTGCTCGTCTGGAGCATCTCTGAGAATTCAGGAATCTATTTGATGCACCATAGTATGTGCTCTTTCTATAAGATTTCAGAAATTTCTAAACTGCCCTCTTTTTTTGGGGAGGGAGGTTCAAGGCAAGGTTTCTCTGTATAGCTCTGGTTGTCCTGGAACTCACTTTGTAGACCAGGCTGGCCTCAAACTCAGAAATACGACTGCCTCTGCCTCCCGGGTGCTGGGATTAAAGGCATGTGCCACCACGCCCGGCTAAACTGCCCTCTTAATACCCACTCCTTCCCAAAATGTCCTGGGGCTATATCTGAGGATCTTCTTATGTCTGTGTGTATGTATGTGTGCATGTGTGTATGCAGATGCTTGTGCACACGTGCATGTGTGATTGACTGTGGAGGCCAGAGGACAACCATGGAGTTCTCTCTCTCTCTCTCTCTCTCTCTCTCTCTCTCTCTCTCTCTCTCTCTCTCTCTCTTTCTCTCTCTCTGTGTGTGTGTGTGTGTGTGTGTGTGTGTGTGTGTAGACACCTGTGACCATGTGAGTATGAAGTCAGAGGACAATTTTCTAGAGTCATTTCTGTCCTTCCACAATTTGGGTTCCACAGATCAGACTCAGTTGTCATGTGTGAGAATGGGTACGTGTTCCCTCTCAGCCACCTCTCCTGTCTTCTGTCTTATTATCTGAGACAGACTCTCTCCCTGAACCTGGAGCTCAACGATCAGTCCGACCATCTGGGCAGTGAGTGTCTCCCTCCACCTCCCCAGTGCAGAGGTTACAGGCCTATTCTGCCACACCCAGCTTTTTATGTGGAGACCAAAAACCTGGCACTCAAGCTTATGCAGCAAGCTCTCTGCAAACTGAGTCAGCTCCGGAGCCCCAAAGATCTTTTAAAATTCATGCTGTGCCCATTTTTGTTTTGAACAGGATCTCCTGAAGATATCCATGCCGGCCTTGAACTCCTGAGCTCAAGCAATGCCCCTGCCTCAGCCTATGGTGCATCTGGGACACAGGTGTGTACACTCAATTGCCCATGGTTCTAACTGAAATATCCCACAGTGTAGAACAAGCTCTAAGAAATGCTCTCATTTCCTGGTCAATCCCTCCCTCTGTTTCCTCCCTCTCTGTTGGAAGTCTCAACAGGCCTGGTCTTTCTGAATTGATCACTGCCATCTCAATTTTTCACTCAAAGATTTCCTTTTCTTTGGGGTTTATATTGTTTTGGCTTTCTAGCCCCGGGAGGACGGACTTGACCAGCATTTTTCAAACCCATTATCAGATGTTTATATTGATCTTATTAATTTGCCAGTTGTGTTTTTTGAATCTTGGAGTAGCCAGGCTATTCCACCATAATCATTCTTATTCTGTGGGTGTGGCTTCGGTAGGTGTGGCTTCGGTGGGTGTGGCTTCGGTGGGTGTGGCCCTGGGGTTCAGTTGAGAAGGTTTGAGGTCATGTACCTTCCCATCATCCCTTGCTCCTTCCTGCCATTGAGAGATGCTTGTCCAGCTGATCATGTTAGCTTTGCTCTTTCCTTCCTCCCTTCCTCCTTCCCTTCCTTCCTTTCTTACTTTCCTCCTCCTCCTCCCCCCACCTTTGAGACAGTCACTTGCATAGCCCATGGATATTTAATTATTAGAGACTGTGGCACTACTTGAGAAGAATTAGGATTAGGAGGTGTGGCCTTGTTGAAGGAAGTATGTCACTGGGCGTGGACTTAAAGGTTTCAAAAGCCTATTCCAATTCCAATTCTCTCTCTCTCTCTCTCTCTCTCTCTCTCTCTCTCTCTCTCTCTCTCTCTCTCTCTCGCTCTCTCTCTCGCTCTCACTCTCGCTCTCGCTCTCGCTCTCCCTCTCCCTCTCCCTCTCTCCTGGCCTGAGCATCAGGATGTAGAACTCTCAGCTACTTCTTCAACACATGTCTACCTGTATGTCACCATGTTCCACACCATGATGATAATAGACTAAACCTTTGAAACTGTAAGGCAGTCCCAATTAAATGTTTTCACTGATAAGAGTTGCCTTGGTTGTGGTGTCTCTTCGCAAAAGTAGAACAGAGGCTGAGACTATAGTCAAGGTTGATCTTGACCCCAATTCTCCCACCTCCACCTCCCCAGTGCTGGGATCACACCATCATGCCTGGTTTATGTGGTGCTGGGGTGGGAACTCAAAGCTTTGTGCAGGCTAGCTAGGCAAGTGTTCTGCTATTGAGCCAAGATTGACTCTGAATAGAAACAGTCCCACCTGGAGGGAGGAAGGAGGCTCCTGAGCCTTGGGAAGTCACAAGCCCCAGGAAAGAGGAACTTGCAAGATTCACCGGGCTCCTTGTTAAGTCAGAAAAGCAGCAGCAGGTGCTGGGAGAGGGGCCTCCAACCTGCGGGGCTGCATGCAAGTGCTGCAGGGAGCTGCGGACTGCAGCTTTCCTGAGCTGTTACTCTGGCTCGGGCCAGCTTTGGGTGATGCAGCAGCCTCTGAGTGGTCCATGCCTCTGTCACTAACCCCTCACACAGACTCCTGTAAGGAACCACAGTACCCAAACTGAATTCCACTGGAGTCGTTCCTTTGGCCTGGGGTGGATGACCTATCGGTGATAGTTGTGTGTTCGTTTCTCCCAAGAAATTGCACACACATCTACCAACTAGCTACAATCTCACCCCATGCCTAGATCATTCGAGCTGCTGACTTCAGACCCTGCTTGTGAATATCCAAGTGGCCAATGGGATTTTATCTTGCCTCTTCCAGTGTCTTCAGGAGGTAAGGCTGGTTGGGGTGGCTTAGGGCAGACATGGTCATCAGCAAGCTGTCTTCTCTGCAAGGGAGCAAGCCACAATGTAGCATGTGGGGGCCTCTGTCCTTGTGTAGACCAGTCCAAACCACATAACAGAAATAGAGTCTCAGCATTTTGAGACTTTATGGTGCACCTGACATTGTCATGGTATCCAAGCATGATTGGTCAGCTTGTATCTTGACTGTCTTTTTTTTTAAATATACCATTTTCTAGTAATTAATTTTTATTATATTTTACAAAACTATCAATCCATAACAGATTAGACATTTTTTTAACATTTGGTTTTAGGTTTTTTTTTTTTTTTTGAGAGTATTGCTATATATAGCCCAGGTTAGCCTCAAACTAGCAATCCTCCTCCCTCAGGATCTTGTGTGTATGAATCATAGGTATACGACACCACAGGTGTCTTAGACATCTATTTTAAATGGGGGAGGGTGTCCCAGAAACTTCAGGACGTTCTGAAAGCATTGCTGCTATGAGATTCTGTCATTTGGGACTAAGGTAGCAGTTGCAGTGTTAAAATCAGAGCTCCTGTGGTGACTGACATGAGATTGTCACAAGACGGAGCCCACAGCATCCTCTTCTGGAAGTTCCACATCTCACATCCTCCTGCCTCTCACTGAGGGCACAGCCTCTTCAGCCCTGCATTGGCTCCTCTGTGAGTGAGGCCCCATGTTCAGTCCCCAGTGCAGTCCCAATCCTCTGTCCTGTATTATTATACAGGACTCCTGAGTGTGCACTGCATCATGCACATGTGTGCATGTGCAAGTAGAAGCCAGAGGTTGACACAAATGACTTCTTCAACCACATCCCACTTCTTCATTGAGGCAGGGCCTCTGGCTGAACCCAGAACTTGCAGACTGGTCGAGTCTAGGTAATCAGCTGGCCTTGGGAATTCCCCATCTCTGCTTCCCACAAGCTGAGCTTCCAGTCAGGCTGGCCGTGCCTGCCCATGATGTACATGTGTGCTGGGGATCTGAACACTGGTTCTCGTGCTTGCACTGCAAGCCCCTCACCTACTGAGCCAGCCCTTGCCTCACCCAGTATATTTGAAGTTATCCAACTCTAATGTCTTCAAAACTTGCAGCCCATCCACTAACATTACATTTTCCTCAGAAATACTACATCTCTCCTTAGGTTCCATGAGATTTCTAAGTAGGTTGGCATGTAAATTGCTTCAGCAAACTTAAAAGCTTTGCAGTGACAGAATTGAATAATGGTTCCTAGATTTAAGCTAAGATCAACTAAAATTAAACAGAATTTAAAATTTACTGCCTATTCATAAGAGCCCATGTAGCACTCAATGGTCAGAAGTAGCTAAACACAGCCACATTAGACTGCAAAGTCCTGGGTCTTCGTGAGGGTTCTGCACCACACAGGAGACAGACTTACCAAAGTTCATTGCATCATACAGTCAAGACCTGCCTGTAAATTTTAGGGGATGTAGAAGTGGCTCATTGGTTAAGAGCAATTGCTATTGTTGCAGAACACCCAAGATCTGTTCCCAGCACCCACACCAGATGACTGACAACCTCCTGAGACTTCAGTTCCAAGGGATCAGAAATTCTCACTGGCCTCTGCGGGCACCTGTACTCATGTGCACACACCCACACACCCATACCCACACACTTAGAGAGAGACCATGAGACATGTACATATGACTTTTAAATAATACATATTTAAATATAATATGTAGCATAGCATATGCATATATAGTATAGTATATATGTGTATAATTAATGTATATTTACACACACAGAAAGTAAGACACATACATTAAATATGTATTATTTAATTATTTTTAAAGATTTAAATATTATTAAATTAATATTTATTTAAAAATAATATGGTATACATAAGTAATGTCTATTTTAAAGAATATTTTTTAAATATATAATTATATATGACAATTTATATGTGAATATATATGATATATGCTGTGCGGTGTGTTATGTGTGGTATGGTATATGATATATGATATATAATATATAAATTAAGACTTACTTGTAATTTGTTATGTTTAAAGGTTCTCTGACTAGGACTGGATGACTCCTCAGTGGGTAGACTGGTGCCTTACAAGCACGAAGATTTAAGCTCCATCCCCTGGACACATGTTTTTAAAACAGATACATGTAGCAGTAGGTGCTTGTAACCCCAGCACTGTGGAGGCAGAGACAGGTGGGTCCCTGGGACTCCCTGGCCAGCCAGCCCAGACAAATTCCAAGTTATCAACAGACACTGTCTCAGAAACACAAGAGCACGGCACCTAGGAATCAGCACCCAAGGTTGACCTCTGACCTCAACACACATGCACACTCACACGCACAACTATGCACACGAGAGAAGAAACACACACCTAATATTCTATTTAATTTTTAAAAACAAAAGTGAAAAGAAGCCTGAGTACACAGCTTGTGTGCTGTATGTGATGCTCCGGGTCTAATAATCCCCAATATAGGACAAGCCCCGTTATCGCACAGTGACACACAAGATGGAGTCTGTAAACAGCACCTGGACAATATCTGCTACCTGCCTGAAGTGCATCCGAAACAAAGATAGATGGGCAGGGAAATTATGATGCACCAAACTGTCAATTAGAGAGTCAGGTGGTGGGAAATTGTGACTATCACTATATTGTTCTCCCAAACTTTCTGAAACTTTAACATTTTTAAAGAAGATTTGGGTGGGGGAAGCCAAGATTTAATGAACTACACCTGCATGCAATCCCATCCATAAATGTCAGAAACTGAAGACCTGAAGACAGAGTGAGAGGGAAAAACAAAAGGGAGCCTATGCCTGCTTCCAGTTATGGGAAGTCATGACCAGGGACTGGGGATGAGACTCAGCAGGAGCACCCCTGCCTAGAATCCCCCGGTGAGGGGCTGGGGTGTGGCTCAGTGGTAGAGCTCCTGCCTAGAATCCCCAGGTGAGGGGCTGGGGTGTGGCTCAGTGGTAGAGCCCCTGCCTAGAATCCCCCAGTGAGGGGCTGGGGGCGTGGCTCAGTGGTAGAGCCCCTGCCTAGAATCCCCCAGTGAGGGGCTGGGGGCGTGGCTCAGTGGTAGAGCCTCTGCCTAGAATCCCCCAGGGAGGGGCTGGGGGCGTGGCTCAGTGGTAGAGCCCCTGCCTAGAATCCCCCAGTGAGGGGCTGGGGGCGTGGCTCAGTGGTAGAGCTCCTGCCTAGAATCCCCCAGTGAGGGGTTGGGGGCGTGGCTCAGTGGTAGAGCCCCTGCCTAGAATCCCCCAGTGAGGGGTTGGGGGCATGGCTCAGTGGTAAAGCCCCTGCCTAGGATCCCTCAGTGAGCGGGGATAGAGGTACATCTTAGCAGTAGAATGCCTGCTTACTATGTAGAAGACCCTGGATTCAACCTCCATCAATGCAAAACGAAAAACTAACAATGCTCCTGAATGGGCAAAGCCAGTCTCAGCTGGGACTGAGTGTACTCCTGCTAGGTGGAACCATGACTGGAAGAGGACCAGGGTGCTGAGGCAGACAGAGAAGTCTCGTGTTTGGATGGATTATGGTGTAGGTGTGAACTACATGTTTTTATTCAGTTGGTGAGAAGCTGTCAGCCTGGTGCATATACCCTTGTGTATCTTCATGTGCTTGAGTTGTGTTAAAGCCTGTGGATTCCTTTCTTAGCTTGCATGGAGTGGTGGGGAGTGCTCTCCTTTACAGACTGAAACATTTATAAGCGCTCTTGGTGTGCAAGCAGGAGGACCCGAGTTCAAATCCCAAGTGCTCCCACACAAAGCAGAGTGTGGCCAGGTCTGCAACTCCAAGGCTGTGGGGGTGGCAAGAGGGGGTCGCTGAGCTTACTGTCCCGCAGCCTAGATCCAGGTCCAGCAAGGCACTCAAGGACAGAAGGCAGAGAGCAATCTGTAAAGCCAGGCACAGACAGCATCTTTCAGAAACCAGTGCACATATACCCCCACACACACACTTTAAAAAGTAATCTTAATTAATTTTTCAAAGAGTTTTCTTCTAAGGGGAGCTTATTTCTCTGAGCCTAATGTTGGGGACCATGTGCTGCCTATTTATTTTAGGGACATATTCTTTCAGGTTCCTGGTTCCATTTCTGAGCAAACTTGACTCTCTCATGGTAGGAGTAGCTGCCCTCTTCCACATCACCCCTCCCAATGAAGAAATTCCAAATTACCCTAAAAATAACTAAAACTGTAGGTACCCCTCCTAAGTCTACACTGGGACCTCATTAATTGACAGCCCAGGCTGAACCAGCTTCACCACATTTAAAGCAGGTGGCCTGGCCACCTTGGACTCAGCACCCAGACCCCTGACCCAGGCCCAGCAATGTCTGCACCCTGGCACACCCCTTCCCTCATTACAGCCAGGCCCCCAAAGCTTTAGGCTCAAGCTCAACCCCTCCCCCTCCTTATCTCTTTTTCTAACCTTTTGCAATTTTTTTCAAGTCTCATTTCCTGTCTGGTTTTGCATTTTTCTCCCCCCCCCCGCCCCTACCAGCCTATGACACACTTTCTCTTCTCTCTCTCTCTCTCTCTCTCCCACTTCTCTCTCCTCCCCTTGAGTTTTCTGATCTCTGGACTCCTGGCGCCTCGCATCCCTACGGGTCTCCAAGGCCCAGGGAGGGTGGCAGCCCCAAGCAGGTGCATGCTGGAGCCCAGAGCCCAGTGCTGGAGGAAGTTGGAGAGCAGCGTGGAGGAAGCACCTCACCCAGCCTGTGGAGCATGAGCACCCCAGGTAGGTGCCGCCGAGCTGGGGAAGAGAGAAGGATGTGAAGAGGCTGTGCTGTGGGGACAGCAGGGGCAAGCTGGAGGCCTTAGGGAAGGTAATATGGAGGAGTGGTAAGGTGTCCGCTCTGCACCCTGCCCTGCCCCTCTCCCCTAGCCCTCGATAAAGGTTTTGGACTTCACTTTGTAACTCTTGGGTCGCTAAACTGCTCCTCCCCTAGCTATCACCAGAGAGGAAGGGAAGTTTGCAGGTCACAGCCCAGCCTAACTCAGAGGGTCTTGAGTAGGTGGCCTTCCTTGCTCTCCAAAGAGAGGTACCGTGTCACGGGAGACATGTCTATTGGGGTACCAACGGCCTGCTGCGTAGAGCCTCCTCCCCGAACCTGATGAGAAGGTTAAAGAGCTCTTCTGTCCCTTAGGGGTACTGAATACAGAAGAGAGTGATGTATCAGCGATTACACTGTGGGGAGCAGTCGGCTCAGGACTATGGCCTAAGCCTGGACTTCCTCTCACTGTCTTAGCCAGAGGCCAGCAGCTCAGCCTTGACTTCTGTACAGCCAGTTTGATTTGTAGTTTGAAAAAAAGTTTTTTTTTTCTTGTGACATTTATGACTTTTCTGGAAGGTCTGACCTACTAGGAAGCGGGGGGAGGGGTCCCTCACCCAACATTTATTTAGTACCTGTGTATGCATAATGTGTCCTGGAAATCAGTGGATGTGAATTAGTGTATGGACAGGAATCTTCACCCTCACGCCTTCCCTGAATCCCACTGATCTCCTTCCTCGAGACGACTGTAAAGAGAAAACAGATCCCTCCAGGCCTGTGATGGGTGCTTCGAGCATAAAACCAGGGAACTACAGCTGTGGGGCATCACAGGGAAGTGGTCTGCACCTATGCAGATTCTATTAGCAGAGTATCAGCAAAGCAGGCTGATGATGTCACACAGGGAGATGTCACACCCACACCCACACCCACACCCACACCCAGCCTCAGAGACTGCACACAAATTATCCTACCTGCAACTAAGATGAAAAAAACCACTAGAGCAAATCTGCAGGTAAAACTCACATGGTTGCCAGGCACTCTGAAAGCTGAGGCTATAGGGCTGCGAATTCTAAGCTACCCCGGCCTATAGAGAGAAAGCCTAGACAGACAAAACCCTCTTGTGAGGATGCCAATTTGATTTTATTTGAGTCAGTTGATCAGTGAGTACTTCCTGGGCCGTTCTGTACTTGACACTTGGGGGCCACAGAAAGCATGTGAAATATGAGGTTGCTTGCCCTGAGATGCCTGCCGTGAAGGTAGTTTGCTCTGATGACAAAGAACGCAGAGGAAGAGCATGGGAGGCAGCTGGGCTCCAGAGCTCAGCAAGGATCCCAGGCTGAGGTAAGATGGTGAGGCGCTTTCTTCTCCAATCTCTAGTGCAGCTTTCCTGCACCTTTCCTGCAAGAGATGTTTTTCCCACAAGGGATCTGTGGGTCTGTGTTTTGAGAATGATAGGAGGTGGGATGATGCTCCACCCAGCCACACCCCCAGCCCCTCCCTGGGGGATTCTAGACAGGGGCTCTACCACTGAGCTTCTTTATCCCTAGTCCAAACTTTCCTCTCTCCCCTCTCCCCTTTCCCCTCCCCACTTCCTCTCCCTCCTCTCCCCTCTCCCCTCTCTCCCCTCTATCCTCTCCCCTCCCCCCTCTCCCCTCTCCCCTCCCCCCTCCTCTCTCTCTCTCTCTCTCTCTCTCTCTCTCTCTCTCTCTCTCTCTCTCTCTCTGTGTTCTGTCTACAGGGTCTTGGGTCTATATTTGTTGGACGACATAGGACAGGCTTGCTGCCTGCTGAGCTCTGTGATGTCATCATCTCTAGAATCAGAGTGCCCATCCTTGCTGTTTTCAGCATCCTCTATGGCAGCAGTTCTCAGCCTGTGGACCATGACTCCTTTGGAAGTTGAGCAACTCTTTCACAGGGATCTCCTAAGACCTTCAGAAAGCAGATCCTTAGCATTACAACTCACAACAGTAGCAAGATTACAGTTATGAAGTAGCAACAAAAATAATTTTAAGGTTGGGGGGTCACCACACTATGAGGAGCTATGTTAAAGGGTTGCAACATTAGGAAAGTTGAGAACCTTTACTCTATGGTACTCGGGGCAGTTATAAAAGATGTCCTGGGACTGAAGACCTGTCTCAGTGGTTAAGAGCAAATACTGCTCTTGCAGACAACCTGCGTTCAGTTCCTAGAACTCTTGCCAGCAACTCACAACAATCTGCAAGCCCAGCTTCAACAGATATGGTGCCCCCTTCTGGCCTCCATGGGCACTGCGCTTACATGTGCATACCTACACACAGATGAATATAAAGGAAACCAGGCAGTGGTGGCACATGCTTTTAATACCAGCACTCAGGAGGCAGAGGCAAGTGGATCTCTACATTTGAGGCCAGTATGGTCTCCAGAGTGAGTTCCAGGACAACCTGGCTGCACGTAGAAACACTGCCTTGAAAAACAAACAAGAATTGTAAAGAACAGCCGGTTTGTCTCTTACTACCTTGTCTGGTAACATCCAAGCCCCAGGCACAAATCCAAGGTTAAAGTTTGAGGTCAGACTTGGAGGCTCGGCACCTCTGGCTGCTCCCACTGCGGCACAGCTGGGTGGGCTTCTTTGCCCAGGCTGCCTCAGTTTCCCTGTTTACATCCCCAGTCCTACAGGATGATTGTGAGGATTGAAAGATATCAGAGTGCTGCTCGGGAAATCTACCCTGAGAGAGAAACTGCCCTCGCTTGTGCGGCTGCATGGCCCAAGCGGGCTGGAAAATGCTTGGATTGATTAAAATCTGAGGACAAAAAGCAAAGCAAAGACAGCTTTCAAGAAACCCCTCAAAAAATGCTTTCTGCTGAAGAAAATTGACGGGATTTTGTTGGGATTTTCTTGCAATGCTAGAGATTGAAGCCGGATGCTCTACCACTGAGCCACGCCCCCAGTCCCTCACTGGGGGATTCTAGGCAGGGGCTCTACCACTGAGCCACACCCCAGCCCCTCACTGGGGGATTCTAGGCAGGGGCTCTACCACTGAGCCACGCCCCAGCCCCTCACTGGGGGATTCTAGGGAGTTGTACTACCATAGAGAACACACCCCTGACCCCAAAGAAAAATTATAAGGAACAGATCACCAGGTTTTGTCCTCTTTACCTCACCAAGCCACATGGGAAGAGCATAGTTGTCACAAAACACCTATAAAGAACACACATCCCCACACGCTCCTCTAAGGATCCTGCTGTCTGGCCCAGTGGTTTAATGGGGTGACTGTTTTCAGGAAGGTAACCTTTCAGGCAGTGATTTGCTCAAGGGCTCCGAGATTATAACGGCCACTCTCAGATTTGTGTAATGGGTGGCCGTGGCCCAACGCCAGGAGTAATAAAGGCTTGCCACCAGGTCCTGCTGCCTGGCAATTGCTCCCTCTTTCCGCCTTTGGCTCCTCGTCCTATCACTAGTACATCTGCTCCGCGGTAATACTGTGGCCCACACATCCATTCCTAACTAGATGATGCTCCTGACAGGTTGAGCGAGAGGAGAAGGGCATGCAAGCTTTACTTCAGCCCCTCCCCCCATAGGCATTGTGTGTTAGAATACCAATCTCCCTCCTGCCCCTGTCTTACTGAGGAATAAGCAGACATTGGAGTGAGGGTCAACCCCACCCTCGGGCTCTGCTCCACGTCCCACTCACACCTAGAGGGAATGAAGCCAGCACCTGCCGGAACTCTGGCTCTCTCTGGGCACTGCCACCTAGAGTATTGACCTCATGGTTAGGAAGCAAGGTGCTTTACGAGAAAAATCTACAGACTTGGAGCCAGATGACAAGGCTGCTGTCCCGGTGTGGCTCCCTATGAGTTGTGGGACCGCAGGAAAGTGAACTATAAAACAATTCCATCCCGGAAGCCAGGGAGAAAGCTCATTGGGTGAAGGCTCATTGCTCTTGACAGGACCTGGGTTCAATTCTCAGCACCCACATGGTGGCTCACGACTGTCTCCCACTCCAGCTCTAAGACATCTGACGTGTTCTCTGGTCTCTGGGGCACTGGGCGCACACATGGTACAGACACATGCATGTGAGTGAAGCATTCATAAAATAAAACTAAAGTGTGTGTTTAGTCCCAGCACTTAGCAACAGAGGCAGGTAGATCCCTGAGTTTGAGGCCAGCCTGGAGCTAGCTCTGAGACAGCCAGGGCCCTGTCAACACATAAGAAGAAACAAACAAACAGATCTTGAAACAAAAAATTACCCTCCCGACTTGAGGAGACGGCTCAACAAAGCGTTTGCTTTGCAAGCGTGAGGACCAGAGTTCAGTCCCTAGTATTTATGTAACAATCGGGCATGTTGGCATGCAGTTTTCATCTCAGAGCCTGGGATGCAGAGACAGGAGGATCCCTGGGGTGTAGGCTATCCTGTCTAGTTTAATTGATGAGCATTAGGCTAATGAGAGACCCTATCCCGTAAACAGCACTGTTCCTAATAACGCTCAGGACTGTCTTCTGGTTCCCATGGAAACTTAAACAAAGCAAATCACCACACACACACACACACACACACACACACACTCACACTCACACACACACACACACTCACACACACACACACTCACACACACACACTCACACTCACACTCACACTCACACACATACACACACTCACACACACACACTCACACAAACACACATACACACACACTTACACACACATACTTACACACACACTCACACACAAACTCACACAAACACTCACACACATACATACACTCTCTATGCATACACACACTCACACATACATACATACGCACATACTCACACACATACACACACACTCACATATGCACAGTTACATATGCATACACACACACAAACTCACACAAACCCTCATACACATACTTACACACACTCTCTCAACACATATACACACACTCACACATACATACATACATACTCACACACATACACACACACTCACATACTCACGCAGACATAGTTACATACACACACACACTGCTCCCTAAATGGACATGGTAATGCAAGCCTGTCACCCCAACTACTTAGAAGACTGAGGTAGGATGGGGTAGAAAAGGGGAATGGCAAGTTCAAGTCCAACCAGGGCTACAGAGTGTGCTCAACCAATCTGGGCAGCTTCCGGAGATCCTGTCTGTCTAAAATTAAACATCAGAAAAACCATGAGAGCATCATCCTAAAATAAAAGCGGTGCTCTCATGTAAAGTAAATGTGTCACCAAGCTCGGGGACATCTGCTTTGAACTTTTCCTTTCATTTTATTATTATTAGGATAGGAGGCAAAACAAAGCTAAGTGTAAAACAGTAGATAGGACAATGAGTCCTTTCCTTCATATATGAAGAGCACTCATAAGTCAATTAGCCAGTGGAATCTGCTAACTTCATCCTGAAAGAGCCAAACAAAAAATATTTCAGGGTGTATGAGCTAGACGGTCCCTTTCAAAGTGACTCAACCCTAGGCCACAGACTGAATGGGTGTGTGGGTGGCACAGGATAGACCCGGGAGGAACCCCACCTACTCCAGAATAAGAGAGTTCATGGGGAAAGTGCTAACGGACACAAACAAACAGAAAATGAGCAGAGCCATGAAAACATGTTCACAATGAATCCACACACGGACACACTCATACACACACACACACTAACAAGTGTGCAGAAATATTGGAGGGGATAGTAGTTTTAGCTGCTGGACTAGAAACATTCAAACCAGTCTGATGGAAAAGAAAGGAAGAGAAGATACCCAGCCATAATGTTGGAGCACTGTTGGAAAGAAAGTTCAAGGCCACCCTGGGCTGCACAGCCACACCTTGCTATGGGTAAGAGGGTTAGGAGGGAGCTGTCTCAGTGGGTGAAGCGCTTGCTGCACAGACACAAGGACCTAGGTCAGGATCCCTAGCATTCACTGAAAAGCTGAGGGCTGTGGCAGGCTTTCTTAACCTGCCAGCACTTGTGAGTCTCCCTTCTCTGCAGGGTCATTGGTTACCAGCCCAGGGGGGACAAAGGAAGCAGTGTCAACACACAGGGGTTCAGAAGGCCCATGAGTACAACAGAGATGAGGACACTCCAGGAGCAGCTGTGGGGAGACAGATCTACTTTATTAGGAGTGAATCAAGGGTTAGATGATTTGGGGGAAGAGGGTGGGAATATCCAGGGTGGGCAAGTTCATTGGCTGAAGGCTAAGGCACTGGGATGGCCCATTAGCATAGAGGCATTCTGGGACTCTCAGATGCTCGATGAATAATAGGTAAGCTCACCACCTTTGGCTTGCTGATTAGGCTACACTGGCTGGTCGGTGAAGCCCTAGGATCCTCCTGTCTCGCATGCCCCCCACTCCCAAGCCTCCTTTTATATCTGTACTGGAATTTGAACTCTGGTCTTCATGCTTGCATGGTTGACAGAGACACACCACTCCTACCCCCAACCCTTATCTGAAACCTTTTATAAAGCTCTGAGTTGAATTCTAGCTTTTGGGGAGATTCCAACTCACCAAAACAAAAAGGCATTTCCTTCAGAGCTGAGTATCCATTTCAACTCTGTTCTACCATGAGGGCAGTGTGAGCAACCGCAGCTGTGGCCTCTGTCGTCAGTCAAAACTAGTGCCCATCAGTAAAGGAAAACTTTATCTTACTTCATTTGTTATTAGTATTTACATATATGGGTGTTTTGCCTGCATGTATGTCTGTGCACCACGTGCATGCCTGGTGCCCACAGAGGACATTGGATCCCCTGGGACTGGAATTACAGATGGCTCTGAACAACCAGGTGGGTGCTGGGAATTGAACCCTCTGCCAGTGTTTTTAACCACTGAGCCATCTTGCTAGCCCCCCCCCACTTCATTTTTCTGTTTTGAAAGAGCATCTCACTGTATATCCCTGGCTAGCCTGGAACTTGCTTTGTAGACTAGGCTGGTCTCAAACTCCTGCATCTGCCTCTTGGTGGGACTAAAGGCATGTGCCACCATGCCACACCTGGCAACATTTCTTTTCTTGTAGTATTGTGGTATATGTGTGAGTGTATGTGCACATGTATGTGCAAGTATGAACATATGTGTGATGCTGGAAGAGGACTTCAAGGTCTTGCTCCATCACTGTGCACCTTCTTCTCATGAAACCTGCAGCCAGGCCAGCAGGTGGCAAGCCCAAGCAAGCAAACTGTCTCCAGACAAGCATGTGACCACACCCCACTATTATGTGGGCACTGTGGATTTGAACATACACTGTTAGCTTTAGTCTTACCCATACAGCTTGATGTGTCAGCTTGGTTGTCTTGGACTGGACTGTATGGGACAATTCTGTCACCCTCCCCAGCCTATCCCCTCCCCACCCTGTTCCCCACCTCTCCCTCCCCAACCCTGTTCCCTGCCTTTCCCCTCCTCTATCTTATTCCCCAGCCTCTCCCCTCCTCCACCCCGTTCCCCTAGGTAGAGTTTCACTTCTATTTTCGTGTCATTTCCACACAGTGATTTTCTCACAGCTAGAAGAGAATCTAGGACGAGAGAGATTTCCTGTATACACGCAGAGCCAATCAGATCTAGGCATGGGTCATCCATAGACCTCCAGGGTGTCTTTTGCAAGCCCTCCCAGTAGCCAACCCCAAGGTAGGCTCTACCCTAAGTTCCCTAATCCTTGGTTAGCCTACCTGGACCATCTCACAAATGCAGCCATACAGGATCCTCTCAGTCTCCCATCTCCTTTACTCTGGCAGGCCTGGGAACTCCTCCGTGGGTGTGGCTGAGACAGCTCACTGTCATTTTCTACCCCATTCTACCACAGGTAAGCACTGCTACGTGGTGAAAGCTGCGTACTGGGCTGGAAATGCAGCTCCATGGTAGAATGTTTGCCTGGTCTGCCTGAACCTCTAGGCTTAATTCTCAGCACTGAAAACAAGAAAAAGAAAAGTGTACTTAAGTCAGACAACTGGACTCCGTGGGGTTAAGTCCAATTTTGCTAGCAACATCCAGAGCATCCTACTCTGAATCAGTAGGTTTCTCCTCCTCCTCCTCCTCCCCCCTCCCCCACCTCCCACTCCTTCTGCTCCACCTCCTCCTTCCCTCCAGTGACTGTTTGAATGAGCATGGTTCCTCTAGGCTCATATATTTGCCTTCCTCGTCCCCAGTTGATGAGCTGTTTGGGAAGGCTTAGGAGGTATGGCCTTGTTAGAGAAGGTGTGTCTCTTTTGAGATTTCAAAAGCCCGCACTAGGCCCAGAAGGTCTCTCTGCCTCCACCTTTTGAATCAGAATGTGAGCTCTCAGCTTCACAGAGCGTCTACATGGCCTGTTTCATCTGATGCTTGCTGGTGTTGGGACCCATGGTGAACCCAGATGTGGTGTCTTCTGTCTTTCTCAAAGTGGAGAGCATGGGTTAGGGGGCAGGATGGCCACCTGTGCTCAGGGTGTTTCTCCTGGTGGCTGGCTTCACAGCTACAGGATCTTAGGGTCTCTCTCTTTTCTTTCTTTTCTTCTCTTTTCTTTCTTTTTGGGATTTTTCCCCCTCTGTGTACCCCTGGCTGTCCTGGAACTTACAGAGATCTGCCTGCTTCTGCCTCCCAAGTGCTAAGACTAAAGGTGTGTGCCTTCACACAGGAGACTGCCCAATAGGTCTCTCTTTTCTCTGTTTTTTTTTTTTGGGGGGGGACACGTGTGACACAGGTCAGGTGAGGTGGTCAGAAGACAGCTGTGGGAATCAGCTTTCTTCTTTCACCATGTGGACCCCAGATGGGATCCAGGTCATCAGGCTTGGCTGCAAGTGCCTTGACCTGGTGAACCATCACACCAACAGCATTTATTTCCTGTCAGATGAAAACAGAAGCCCTGGATCAGCAGCCCTTAAGACTTGGGGCATTATTACTAATATGAAGTAAAACTGTATTTTATTGACATTGATAATTCGCTTGTTGCTTCCAGAAAGGATTTTGTGATTCACGAAAGCCTTTGAAGAGGAAGCAGCAGCTTTGGGTTTTGTTTTTTGTTTTGTTTTTAGTTTTTGCATGTAGTTGAGTAGTTGGTTCTGGGGAAAGGTTTCATTGACCAGCTTAGTTAAAACAGTGAGCTTCCAGCTCAGTGAAACGCTCTCTCAAGGCATGAAGGCACAGAATAATAGAGGAAGACACTGGCTAACATGAATGTTAGCACACACATGAGTGCGCGCACGCGCGCGCGCACACACACACACACACACTGAAACTTTTTAAAACTCCATCTTAAATAAACACTGTAAGAAGCTCGTTTAAGAGGGATATGCTTTGACTTAGATTTTGCATCAATGAGCCACAGGGCCGTCTTGGACAAGTTCCATCATTCCACAGAGACTCTGTCTTTCCATTAGTCAGAGAAGAGCAGATGGAATTAGAAGCTGAAGGGATTTCATTTTGCAGGACAATTCCAGGCAACTAGTAATGACTTCCAGGAGCACTTCACAGAGAATCCCAACTCAGTGGTAGAGAGTTCTGGGATCGATTACTGATGTCTGCTGTGGGCAGGAAGCTGCAAAGGGTAGCCTCGGCCCTCTTCTTTCTTCTCTACCTTCTATAAAACTCCATGGTGACCTTGCGACTTTGAACAAATCACTTCACTGCCCCTAAAATTTTGTTTCTTTATGAAACATGATGAAGATTAATAATCGTTGGCTTCCTGCTCCACAGAATTGCCCAGAGGCGCTTACGAGCTAAGTGTGTGAAGGATGGGATGGGAGCAACAGAGGCTTCTGTAAAGTGAAGGTTGATTTTTATTAATTGACCTCTCTGGATACATATCCTATCATCAGTCGCAGGTTCCTTTGCACCAGCCTTGGCTCTGACCTTGAGCATCTTCCTCTGTAAGATAGGACCATTTGACTTCCCTGGAGCCAGTGAGAAATGGACTAAATACAGAGGTTGGATACAGGCTGTGGTCCTTCGACAAACCAGCATCTATCTTTAATTGTGTGTGTGTGTGTGTGTGTGTGTGTGTGTGTACATATGTGTGCACATGCATGTGACAGCCAGAGGCTAACCTTGAATATTATTTTCAGGATTGTTGTTTTCTTTTCTTTCTTTTTTTCTTTTTCTTTTCTTTCTTTTTTTTCTTTTTCTTTTCTTCTTCTTTTTTTTTTGGCAGTTATTGTGGACACACATGTCACAGATGTGTATGGAGGTCAGAGGATAATTTGCAAGGAGTTAGTTCTCTCTTTCAACCACATAGGTCTCAGGAGACAAACTCAGGTCATCAGGCTTGGCAGCAAGCCCCTCTGTTCCCAGAGGCATCTCGCTGGTCCTCGCACTGTTTATTTGAGACAAGAGTCTCTCACTGAGACCTGGAGTTAACCAATGTGGCAAGGCTGACTGGCCACCAAGCTCCAAGAAGCTGCCCATATCCAACTCTCCAGTGCTGGAATTGCACAAGTGTACCACAACACCCAGCCTTTCCTCATGGGTTCCGGGATTGAACTCAGGTCCTTGTGCTTGTGCCATGAACCCTTTACCAACTGAGCCATCTCCTTGAGTCACAGCTCAGCATCTTTACCAACTTGGCCAAGTGCAAGTCCAGAGTACCTTCTTACATAATGGGACCCTCAGAGCTCCTGGTACAACTGCCTTCAACACTGATGCTGTTGCCCGAGCAGGTGGGGAAAGCATCCTCCCAAATCCATCTTGATTTCCCTTATGGGTCCATCTTTCCTACACAGCTCTCTAAAGTGATTGGGGTCCCTGGTTGGGTAGTTAGGAAGCACTCTGCCACCATAGCAACTGTGTCAGGACGCTCCTGTGAATCAGTGGGCTCACACCCACCGCTCTGGGGAACCCAGTGCAAATATCTACACACATCTATCTTTGTCACCCGACAAACACATCCTCCCAAAATCTATAAGCACCCTTTCCTTCACCTTGAATGCTGATAATGTCTTATGCTATCTTCCACCATTCCGTAGAGAGCTTGTGGATTGTATGTATTAGTGTCTCCTGGCAATTCTAGAGAACTGTCTGCTGCTCCATTATTTGGTTTAAGCAAAGCCTTGAGGTGTTTCTTCCTGCCTGCTGTGCATACCGAACCGTCTGGGCTCCTATTTATTAGCGTGTGTATTTTATGGTAATCATCTCTCCTTTTGCCTTTTATTTTGGGCAGCCTCTGCGGCAAGCAGTGCTTGTTGTGATGCGAAATGATATACATTAAGAATTTTCCAAGACACAAAAGTGTGGACCTTCCCCCCCCCCCCGGTATGATTTTCTCTTTTCCTTTTCTTTAGCAGCAGATGAATGAAGCCTTGAGCTTCTGCTGGAATCACTGAGTTTTCTTTAAAATCTGAAAATCTCAGCTGTAGTCAAGAGTCTAGAGGCTGTTGAAGATGGTGTCTTAGAGGTGCAGCCCCTCCCCAGGGGACTGTTCTGGCAGAGGGGTGTAGTCACCTACATAGTCAGTGACATTGCCTAACTCAAAGCTCCTTCTGGGAAGATGTTGGAAAGATGGCTCCATCAGTTAAGCCCTGAACTGAAGTCATAGAGTCAGCATCTGAAGAAGAGAGGAGGAGGAACAGGAGGAGGAGGAAGGAGGAGAGGAGGAGGAACAGGAGGAGGAGGAGGAAGGAGAAGTGAAAGAGCAACAGGAGGAGGAGGCTGCCTATAGTAACACTTTTAATATAACATTGGGGGCATGGAGATAGACAGATCCCTAGCCAAAGCAGGGAGCCCCAAGCCAGTAAGACTCAGGTTGTTCTCTGGCTTACACACACACACAAATACATGTATACCCATAGTACATACATCACACACACACAAGCACATGCACACATGTAAATAAAATAATTGCTGATCCAGTGAGATGGCTCGACAGAGAAGGATGCGCATCCCTGGGTCCTACATGGTAAACGGAATGAACATCCCTGGGTCCCACATGGTAAACGGGATGCTCATCCCTGGGTCCCACATGGTAAACGGAATGAACATCCCTGGGTCCTACATGGTAAACGGAATGAACATCCCTGGGTCCTACATGGTAAACGGAGTGAACATCCCTGGGTCCTACATGGTAAACGGAATGAACATCCCTGGGTCCTACATGGTAAACGGAGTGAACATCCCTGGGTCCTACATGGTAAACGGAGTGAACATCCCTGGGTCCTACATGGTAAACGGAATGAACATCCCTGGGTCCTACATGGTAAACGGAGTGAACATCCCTGGGTCCTACATGGTAAACAGAGTGAACAGGCTCCTGAGAGTTGTGCTCTGACTTCCACACATGCACCACGAGTCCCGTCATGTTAGCACAAGCACACTGCAAGCACATGCCAATAAATGTTAGAACAGTTGAATGCTGCAGGAGCTTAAGCGCTGCCTGCCACTTTCTCCCATGATTGGTCCACTCCCGAGCAGTTTAAAACCTGGTGCCATCCACTAAGTAACCCTTGTGATGAGCATGCCCCTGCCCTGTAACCTCAGACAGATCATTGAACTACACTTCAATTCTTATCTATGAAGGGAAGGTGTTGACCTCTACCTATAATCCCCTGATCTCAGGAAGTGGAGTGGAAGGATCTGGAGTTCAAGGTACACAGTAAGTGTGAGGCTAACCTAGGCTAGAATAGACCCTGTCTTGGAGAGGGAGGAAGAAGAGGAGGAGAAAGAAGAGGCAGAGCCAGAAAGAAGAGGGAGAGGAAGAGAGAGAGAGGGAGAAGGAGAGCAAGTAGGCAGGTCCTGGGGGCTCCAGATTAATGCTGGTGTCACAGAATTGAGTCATGGTCTCTAGAGTGGGCATCTGACAGAAAGATGAGCCCACCCCTTCTCTCCCTTCTTGCTCTCTTATATAACATCTTTTGCTCTTTCACTGTGGGGTAAGCAGTAAGTAGACCCTCACCAAATGTGGCCCTTTGACCTTAGACTTCCCAGCTCTAAAACGGAAAGCCATCTTGTTCATTGTACATGAGCCAGTCCATGGTTTTCTGTTCATGAGCAGCATGGTAGACTAGGACACACATGTGTGTGCACACACTCACACAACATACATACAACATATACATACAATATACATACACACACAGAACACACATACATGTACACATACATGCACATATAAAACAACATATGCACAATACACACATACATAACGCATGTTATATACACATACATACACACACATACATAAATAACCATGCACATAAACACATATAACACATGAATTTAACACACACAACTATGGATCACCATGTACAGACACTCTAATATGTACTAAGAAGTCAGACAGAGACAGGTAGAAATGTGGCTCAGTGGATGGAACACTTGGTTGGCATGCAGGAAGCCCCGAGTTCCATCCCCAACATTGAATAAATCAGGTACAGTGGCACACACTTGTAGTCATAGCATCGGGAAAATAGATCATCATTGGTTACCTGGTGAGTTAGAGGCCAACTCTAGAGATCATGACCCTACTCTGTGACATGAGATCTTATCTCTAAGAAGTATATCAATGAGGGGAAGATGGTACCACTAAGTATCATCTGGTGTCATGGTTAGCAGTTAACACCGCTTAGAATCATCTAGAAAAGGTTTCAAGTATTACCTTTATCAGGCTGGTCTGTAGACATGTCTGTAAGGGTTTTCTCTGATTGCTAATTAATGCAGGAGGACCTCACCCACTGTGTCCATGGCCATCCCTGGGCAGGTGATCCTTGGCTAAGTAAGGTAGTTAGTGAACCAGCCAGCATGTACATTCATCCCGAGTTTCTGTCTCAACCTCCTTCTTGAATTCCCTCGGTGATGGACTGTGATGAGGAAGTGTATGCCACATAAGCCCTTTCCTCCCTTAAGCTGCCCTGGGTCAAGTGTCTCACCACAGCAGCAGAAAGGACACTATATCTATTGAGACAGATGTGTAACCGTCAGGTGCATGATAATACATTGCTTTGAAGGACGAGCTAGGGAGTAGGTTGACCAGAAGGCCCTAGAAGACCTCCTGCAGCTGAGAGAGGCTGACATGATAGTGGGAGTGGAGTCTTGTGTGGCAGATGAGTGGGGAGAATGGCTTTTCCAAGGCTATGACAGGGCCAAGGGTGGCTCAGCATGAGGCCCTGAGCTCCATCCCCACGAACCATGTTAAAAAAAAAAAAAAAAAAAAAAAAAAAAAAAAAAAAAAAAAAAAAAAAACAAGGCAGTGCACTTTTGCAATCTCAGCACTTTTGCAATCTCAGTGTCAGAGATTTGGAGACAAGTGCATCCCTAGGGCTCAGTGGTCAGCAAGTCCAGCCTCATGTGTTAGCTCCAGTTCAGTTAGCTGAGCATGGGGAGTTAGCTTAGTGAGTAAGAGGGATTGCTGTGTTAAGCGTGAGAACCTGAGTTGGAAAGCCCAGCATCTATGTAAAAAGTTAGATATGGATGTGCATGTCTGTAACCTAGTACAATGGAGTGGAGTCAGGAGGATTGCTGTGTCGTGCAGGCTGCCAGCATATCTGCAGGCTCAGAGAGAGACCCAGTCTATTCTGGGAATCTATTCAAAGGAATAAGATGAAGGGCGATAGACACTTGATGTCCTCCTTCAGCCTCTGCATGCATGCATAGCCAACTGCGCGCACACACACACACACACACACACACACACACACACATACACACACACACACACACACACACACACACACAGAGAGAGAGAGAGAGAGAGAGAGAGAGAGAGAGAGAGCGCTAGTGTTGAGTGGTTTTTAAAAACTAAAAGATGTGAGGACATGGGGTAGCATGGGCAGACACCGCAAGCTTGGGATGCAGTGCCAAGGAGGGCAGATGCCATCCTACAGGCAAAGCCAAGCCACCGGGGCATCAGAACAAGGGCTGCAAGCCAGGATGGGTGGACAGGTTACAGAGATCACGGACAGCAGTGAGAAGAACAGATGGGACCTCAAGGCAAGAGACAAGCCCTCGTTTAACTGGACACAGGCCAGGCAGAGTTCTATTGTTACTCCAGGAAACTTTGCATGGAAGTGCAACATGCACACACACACACACACACACACGCCATACAGCTCCTGAGTGTGTGGTTCTGTGATTGTCATAAATGGTGCATACAGTCCTGAGGGACACTGAAGCAAGAAGAGAACACAGTAAACTGAAAACTAACATTATAAGATGATGGTTCCTAACACAGTAGTATATTTTAGTTCCGCATGCCCCAAGTATTAAAAAGGAGGAGGCAAGCCCAGCTCCCATGTTCAGCTCCATGTTCAGGCAAGAATGGCTACTCGTGCAATGTCACCAGTCACTTCACACACCTGCCACCCAGATTTCCTCACCAGCGTGGACAACATTCTCAAATCGTAATCTAAAATTCTTTATTTTAGATTCATTCTTATTACTGTGATAAAATACCCTGCCCCCCACCCCAAAAAAAAGGTTTATTCTAAATCCCAGTTCCAGGTTTTAGTTTGCACTTACAGGGAAGTCAAGGCAGGAACTTGAGGCAGCTGGTGACATCATGTCCATAGTCAAGAGCAGAAAATAAGTGCAGTGTGCTCATTTCTCAGCTGCATCTCTACACGTGGACAGAGCAAGATCCCCTGCCTAGGGAATGGTGCCACCCATGGTGGGCTGGGTGGCTCCCCACAGACATGGTCTAAGTCCCTCAGTGAGACTCTTCCCAGGTGAACCCACACTGTGTCAAGGTGACTGTAAAAACCATTACACCCCGCCTTGCATATGTTGCTTTTGTTAGATGGTTTGCCACATCGATGGCAAATGGAGCTAATGTACGGTATAAGTTATAGACGATAAAGCACACTCATTTAAGTGCACATTCAGCGGGTTTTCATGAATGTCTTTAGGTATGTAGCCACAATCTCAACCGAGATACAGAATGCTTGCATCAGGCCCCAAAAGCTGCCTCACATTTGGCTACACAGCACTATCCCTGGGACAGTAGTTTCCCCCTGTACCTGGGGCTGTCAGAAAGGCACTCTCAGGCCCTACCCTGAGCCTGTTGGATTCAGAGTTTCATTTTGACAAGTTTGTGAGGTGCTCTGTGTGCGCATATAGACAACCCTAGCTCCCACAGAGAGAGTTGACAAGCCAAAAGTGCCGTTCCCCTCAATATAAATAGCATAGCCTGAAGCAGGTCGAGAGTAAATGATGTATGATTGAGTCTGAGGAGAGGAAAAAAAACAGAAATAAGGAAAGTGCTAAGCTGGGAGAAAACTAGGAGCTCCTCTGATTCCTGAACCACAGACCTGCTCGCCATTGGCCTTAACCTAATGACCTGAGAGCTCAGGAGACCATTGAGGGCAAGATTTGTGGAAACTGTGGCTTGTGGGTAACTCCTTCTTCTTCTTGCTTAATTTGGAAATTTGTCTATAATTTTTTTAAAAAAACTTTGTAGTATTGGGCATTGAATCCAGTGCCTTGCACATAGAGGTGTTCTATCATTGAGCCACACTCCTAGCCCCTCACTGGGGGATTCTAGGCAGGGGCTCTACCACTGAGCCACACTCCCAGCCCCTCACTGGGGGATTCTAGGCAGGAGCTCTACCACTGAGACACACTTCCAGCCCCTCACTGGGGGATTCTAGGCAGGGGCTCTACCACTGAGCCATACCCCAGCCCATCACTGGGGGATTCTAGGCAGGGGCTCTATCACTGAGCCACACTCCCAGCCCCTCACTGGGGGTTCTAGGCAGGGGCTCTACCACTGAGCCACGCCCCCAGCCTCTCACTGGGGGATTCTGGGCAGTGGCTCTACTACTGAGCCACGCCCCAGCCTCTCACTGGGGGATTCTAGGCAGGGAGGGGCTTTACTATTAACCTTTATCAAGAACCCTTTTGAGAGAAGGTCTTCCTAAGTAGATAAGTTATGCCTTGAGCCCATAATTGTCCTGCCTTACCTTCCCAAATCCTGAGATTATAGCCATGAATCATCACACCCATTTCTGTAGTTTTTTAAATGTGGATTTTTTTTTAGCATTTATTTATTTACCTGTGTGCAGGTGGCTCCTTTTCTAACCAGAAGAACCCACTCTGGTGCCAGCAAATGAAGCAAATGACTCAAGAAGGACCAAGATGGGGACAGAATGAGCTTTCCTTAGCCACAGGCCAGCAGGTGGAAGTGGCTATTTTCCCGCCCCGCTTCCATTTCTTAGGCACAAAAGCTTATCTGAGGCTTCTGTGGGTCTCGTTTGCTTGTTTGTTTATTTATGATAAAGCAGAATCTCAACTCTTTTAGCCCAAGTTGGCTTGAACTCACTGTGTAGCCAAGGTTAACCTCAAACTCTCACTGTGTATCCAAGGTTAACCTCAAACTCATGGCTCTGCAGTTCTCTTGTTTCTAGTTTCTTGTTCAACCTCTATAGTTACAAGTTTTGAGAATTCTGGAATTTTAGTTTCTTTTAAAAAACAAAACAAATATTATCAGAATGTGTTTTCCTTTAATCCTGGGGATGGGTGGGGGGCTGCTTCCCAGCAGCTATGATTTGCCTCATGCTCTAGCAGAGGCATGGCTTTGCCAGCTGCAGGTCATTTCTGTGACTGGGGGACATTTGGAATTCTGAGAACAGAGTTGGTTGGAGGCGGAGTTGGTTGTGTCTGGTCAGTAGTTGTGCTCAAAGATGACAGAAAAATAAATAAATTGGGTTCAAGGATCTGTGTATCTCTCCCTCCTCCATCCTTTCTCTCCTGTCTAATGGTGGGGGTGGGAATGGGGGGATAAAGGGTGGGAAGAAGAAGAACCCACAAAGTAGCAAGGACCAGCTACAAACCTCTTTGCATTTCCATTTTCTGTTAACCTTATGCACTAATCCTGCTTGCTTATCTTCCACCCCATGCCGTCCACCCTAGTCAATTATTTTAACCCCTGCCTGATCATCCAGTACCTGATGATCTGGATCCGCTACGACTTTATCTTCAGAGTGTGCTTTTGTTTGGTTGCTTGTCCTTGCTTCGTGACATACCTTGTGGGGTTTTTTTCGATGATGGTTATATATGCTATGTTGAATAAGAAAAGGGGTTTTTCATTCTCCCTAATAAAGATAGTAACTTGGCTGTCAGTAGGTCTTTCTAGATGCTTTAATCGTGATGATCAACTGTAACACCAGCTTGATCAGTTTTGTTTGTACTGGCAGCTTCATGCAAAGATTCCCAGACCACCCTCGTAGAATTCGGCTGGAACTTGCTCGCTCCACCCTGAGCACCCCTGTGTGTTCCTCCTCGAAGCTAGGCTGGTTCTGCAGCCCTCTCAGCTATAACCCACTCTTACTTAGGACCCATGTAGCTGGAGTTTCAGAGGGAAAGTTGAAGCTGCAGCAGCTTTGACAGGCCAGGTCCAGTCACCTATCCCACTGCACTGCTGAAAAAGCGGAGTTCTACACTGGAGAGTCAGGACACCAGCAGGCTCATTACCTATCCATGCCCTTCATGCCCTCTCTGATTCCTGCTTAGAATTACCCTGGAGTCAAAGGGGCACACAGCCTCCTGCCAGGTGAGGGCATGGTGGATTGGCACCATCCTGTGACCAGTGTCTATATAAAGAACTTCAAATCATACCTTCGAGAGGCTGAGGCAGTGACTCAGTGGATAAAGTGCTTGCCCTGCAAACATAAAGGCCTGAGTTCAGTTTCCCAGCTCCCAAATACAGCCAGACTTGTCTTCAATCTCAGTGTCTCTACACCAAGAAAGGAGATAGAGACAGAAAGCCCCCCACTCCCCCACCAAAAGGCTCAATGCCAACTAGCCTGGTGCATGCAGTTGTGAAGGACAAGATAGGCCACCTCATACAAAGGAAAGGAAAAGATCAACAGCTGAGGCTGTGTGCTGACCTCCACATGACCGTCACATACACACGCACACTTGTAAAACACACATTAAAATCGAGCCATTAAGACTCCCTGCACTTAATGACTACTTTAGGCTTAGCTCATGCCCAAACCCAGCAGCCTGCCCTCATCCCCTGACCTCTAACCCTTGACCTTTGACCTCTGGCCTCTGACCCAATGCTCTCCCTGCCTGGTTTCCTAGCAGTTCTCTCCTGCACAGCTGCCTCACTTCTCTAACTTTCCATTGAGGACCGTGGTGAAAAGAAACCCCTCCCTGTGTTTAAAAAAAAAAATCCATTTTTTTCTTTCGGGTTACTTACTTGCCAACAGCAACAACTCTGAGAGTAATTATTAATTAATAAGCGCCTTGGCTATAAACTTTGGTTGATTTCCTGACCATCTCTTGACTTTTTTAACCACTTAAACTATTCTGTGTATACCATTTGGTTAGTTTCTCTCCTTCAGTCCTGACCCACTTCTTCCTGCGAGTCTCCTCTGCACTTCGCTTGAATCTTCCCTTTTATTCTATCCCAAGTTCACTACCTGCTGGTTTATGTTTGTCTCCTGCACCCATCTTGCATGTCTTTCCCCAGACCTCTCCTTTATACTCTTACTATTACCCAGAATCCTCTCTCTCCCTGACAGTGCCCCACCTCCTATTTCCCGCCTCAGATAATTGGCCGTCGGCTTTTTTTTATTAACAGGTGATGCTCTTGAGAGACTCTCCTACATCCCTGGCTGTGGCTCAGTGGGTAGAGTGCTTGCTTAGCACACAGGAAGCCCTGGGTGCAATCCTGCAGGAACTTGAGTATGGGGATGCATGCCTTACATTAGCACTTGGGATGAGGAGGTAGGAGGATCAGAGGTTCAAAGCCATCTTCAGCTAGTTAACTTGTGATCAGCCTGGGCTTCAAAAACTAACTAAATAAATAAATAAAAAGAATCAGGGGGTGAGACTAAAGAAATGGCTCAGTGGGTCAGAGCATTTGCTGTATACACGCAATATCCTGAGTTAGGGTCCCAGCATCCTAATAATAAGCAGGGTGTAGCGACCTGCACTTATAACCACACTAATGTGAAGACTGATTATGAGGGATTGATATAGCTTGCTGGCTATCAGGTTAGTGTCAAGCTCGTGGAAGATCCGGTCTCATGGGAATAAGGCAGAGAGTGATAAAGCAAGGTAACTGTCATCTCCCTCAGGCCTCCCAGCACACACATAAAACATGCGCACACATGCGCGCACGCGCACACACACACACACAAATACACAAACATATGTACATACGAACAAGATAGAAAAATTGTAGTACAAATGCAAAGAGGTGTGACCACTACAGGAAACACCTGGGCAGCTGCAGGAAGTTACTATGTTGCTAAGTTAGAGTTACTATAATGGTTAATATTCATTTAACATGTGTCAGTATTTGCCTGCAGTTTGACCACAGAGGTCAAAAGAAGGAATCAGATTCCCTGGAACTAGAGTTTCAGATGGGGAACCACCATGTGGGTGCTGGGAACCAAACCCAGGTCCTCTTCAAGAGCAGCAAGAGTTCTTAACCACTGAGCCAACTCTCCAGCCAATGGTGGTCAATCTTGATCATCAGTTTGACTGAACTCAGAATCACCTAGGAGACACATCTCGGGGCATAGCTATAAGAACTATCCAGAGAGGTTGGGGGCATGACTCAGAGATACAGCCCCTGCCTAGAATCCCCCAGTGAGGGGCTGGGAGTGTGGCTCAGTGGTAGAGGCCCTGCCTAGAATCCCCCAGTGAGGGGCTGGGGTGTGACTCAGTGGTAGAGGCCCTGCCTAGAATCCCCCAGTGAGGGGCTGGGGTGTGACTCAGTGGTAGAGCCCCTGCCTAGAATCCCCCAGTGAGGGGCTGGGGTGTGGCTCAGTGGTAGAGGCCCTGCCTAGAATCCCCCAGTGAGGGGCTGGGGTGTGGCTCAGTGGTAGAGGCCCTGCCTAGAATCCTCCAGTGAGGGGCTGGGATGTGGCTCAGTGGTAGAGGCCCTGCCTAGAATCCCCCAGTGAGGGGCTGGAGTGTGGCTTAGTGGTGGAGCACCTGCCTAGAATCCCTGCTCTGGTATTGTATGATTCCCAGTGTCTCTGAGCTGTAGTTCCTTACCTGTGAGATGGGTGTTGTAATAGCTACCTTTTCATTTCTTTGACTAAATACCTGACAAAACAACTTAAAAGAAGGAAAGCTTCCATTTGGCTCACAGTTTCAGAGGGTTTCCTCCAAGGACCGTTGACCCCATTCCTTGGGGAAGAGCAGCATGGTGGCAAGAAGGTGTGGTGAAGCAGCGCTGGTTACTCATGGCAGATAGAAAGCAGAGACAGCAACTGGTCAGGGTGAGACATAACCCCAGGACCCCACCCTCAGTGACGCCCTTTCTCCAGCTAGACCTCCAGCTCCCAGTGTTTCCAGAACCACCCAGAAAAATACCACCATCTTGCACTGAAGAACTGAGCACATGAACCTGTGTGGAACAGTCCCTGCTCTCATGCATTGTTTGTTATCACAGACACAGACAAGCAGGGTATCAGCAGCAAGATGCTTACAGCCACACGTGGCCAAGTCAGCCAACGGGGGCGATCGTTATAGGTATTTATGATCCCAATTTCCTGCCCTGTCCTTGTTTGGATTTTCATATTAATCACCAAACAGCCCCCTCTCCCTGGTTAGTTAGGGTGACCTTCTAATTTATTATCCAAACCCGGGTGCTTTTTGTTTTAATTAGCATCCAGAAAATTGACTCCCTTTGGCATGTAGCGCTATGAATTTTAATGCCTGTGGGGGGCTCATGTAACCACCACAGCAATCTGGATTCAGAACGGCTCCATCCTTCTGAAATGGCTCACTGGAAGTGCTTCTCTGTGATACATCTGCATCTCATCCCAGCCCTGGGGCTGCTGGTGTGCTGGGGAAGAATATTCTATCAGTGGTCTTCTCTAATATGCAAGCATTCCATACCAGTCTCATTCTTGAAATTGCTGACTGCCTTGAAGATCGTTATTATAAGTTACCATAAATCTATGTTATTATATGTATAAATACGTTTTCTTTTTTGCTGTTGAGTAATATTCCATTGTATGGATGTACCATGTTCTTTAATTCACCAGTTGGTGGACATTTAGGTTGATTCCGTTTTGGGACAAACACAAGTTTGCAGGGTTCCGTGTGACTTCAGTTTACATTTGTCTAGGGTAAATACATGTGAATAGGAATTTTTTAGTTTTATAAGAAACAGCTCAGCTGTTTCCCAAAGCCTGCTTATGGGCTTTGGACCTGCATGTATGTGTGTGTACCATGTGCATGCAATGCCCATGAAGACAGGAAGAGGGCATCAGACATCCTGCACCTGCAGTTGCAGATGACTGTGGGCCATCATATGGGTGCTGGCAACCAAACACAGGTCTTCTGAAAGAGTAGCCAGTGCCCTTGACATGGGGCCATCTTCCTAGTCCCTGCCCATCTTTATTTATATATAAAAAAATCATTTTAATTGTAACATCATATATATATATGATGCGTTGTGATGTCATTCATGCTACTACTTTCCCACGCTCCTCCCTCCCTCCCTCCCTCCTTCCCTCCCTCCCTCCCTCCCTCCCCCCTGTCTATATTTCTTTCTCTAGGCCTATGCAGACAGTCACAGTCATGTGTGCGATGGTCAAATTGCATCCCATGGCTCCCCTCACCCCCATCCTTCAGTTCCCACCCTCCTTTGAACCCTTGTCTGTGATCTGTGACCTTCCTGAGCCTGAGAGGGATGTCGCCGAAGTCCTATTTGGGGGCAAACACTCAGCAATCACTTATTCGCAGCACTTTGCCCAGTTATGTGCCCCCATGTTGGTCAGTCTCGCTTCTTCTTTAAGCACATGATCGCTTGTGAATTCATTTCTGGGTAAGATCCGCGGTGTGTTTAAGGTCTGTCCTTTGGATGACGATGGCCAGTTCTTCAAGTAGCATTTACTGAAAACCTGTCCTTCTTTTTGCTGGATTGCCTTTGAGCCTTTGTGAAAATTCTGTTAGCCACATGTGTTTCTAGAGATATTTTTGTGCATGGTGCTGTCCCCTGACCTGTGTGTCTGTCCTTTCACTGGCATGACACTCCAGAGTCTGGTCGCTACAGGAGTTTTACAGGTCTGAAAAAAATAATCTGGTTTCAAAACCGTTGTGACTATTTTAGTTTCTTTGTCTTTCCCTATAACTGTGAGGCTCAGCTGGTCTGGGTCTACATAAGTAAGGCTGGGGCGTTTATTGTCCTTGAGTTGAATCAACACATCAGCTCGTCAAGAGTGTATTTAAGTCTTCTTCGAGTTCCTTCATCCGTGTTTGATGGTTTTCTATAAACTGATATTGTGCCCATTTTGTGAGATTTTTACTTAATTTGTTTTATGGGGTTGTCTTTAAATCTCATCAAGCATTTAAACGTGGTGGGAGGGTAAGGCTTGTTGTGTGACAAGTGCCTTGGAGAAACAGTTTCATTCCTAAAGAGAAATGGTTTTGCTGGGTTCCTGGTGTACGACATTTTAACCCCAGATTGGCTGGATCTGTTGCTTCCACAGCAAGCATGTATGACAGGGTTGTTCACCTCATGGTGGCCAGAGAGAGTAATAGGAAAGGGGGCAAGGATGAGGAGCACCCTCCACGGGCATGCCTCCAACGAGCTGTGCCTTCACCTCTCACAGTCCCATCACCCCACAATGGTCCAGCTGCATTTTCAGTCTATCAGTGAACAAAGCTACTAATTAAACCTAGTCAAGTTGACAGCCATGATCGCAATTATCCACCGCTAAGTGACTTCAGTTTTGTGTGAGTTGCTGTTAATACCCACCTCCCACTCTAGAGGGGTAGCCACTTCCCTAGGTCAGAGGTCAACAGGAAACTGTCAAGTGGCTTAACCCACCTCAGCTACTGGAACAAAATACTGGAAACTGTGTGGTTTGTAAACAGCACTTATTTCTCACCGTACTGGAGGGTAAGAAGTGTAAGATCAAGGTGCTAGGAGCTCAGTTCATCTTAGATGATGCCTCCCTGTTGGTTGAGGGAACCAGGCATGCCTGTAGGCCTGTTTTATGAAGGTATTCCCACCTGTCTAGTTAGCTTTGACTGTTGATTTGGCACAATTATCTGGGGAAAGACTCACAATTGAGGAAATATCTGCATCAGATCAGCCTGTGGGAATATATGTGGGGGATTGTCTTGATTGTTAATTGATGTAGGAGGGTCTATCCCACTGTGGGTGGCAACACTACCTCGGCAGGTGGTTCTGGACTGTGTACGAAAGCTAGCTGGGCATAAGTCTATCTATCAGGCAACAAGAAACAGCCCTTTATGGTTCTTCTCACTTCTCTCTGGCTGTGAACTGAGTTCCTTGGCCAGAGAATGCGGTGTGGAATAGCAAGCTGTCTAGCCTTCAAGTTCCTGCCTTGACTTCCCTCGGTGATGCACTGTGCCTTGAAATTGTAGGTTGCATACACCCTTTCTCCATCACAGTTGCCACTAAGTGTTTTATCACAGCAACAGAAACCAGGACCCCGTCCTTGTCAGGGCTTTATCCTTTAGACAGAATCACTTCCAAAGGCAGGGGGTTCTTCCTCCCTTCCTGGCTGACTGTGGAGAGATCAGGATCTCGGTGCATGGTTTCTCGTTTCTGGAGAGTAAACAGTTATTCTGACCATAGTACCATGCGTGCGTGAGCGTGTGTCTGTGTGTGTGTATGTGTCTGTCTGTCTCTCTGTGTGTCTGTGAGTGTGTCTGTGTGTGTGTGTCTGTGTGTGTGTGTCTGTGTGTGTGTCTGTGTATGTGTCTGTCTGTCTGTCTGTGTGTCTGTGTGTCTGTGTGTGTCTGTGTGTGTGTCTGTGTGTGTGTTTGTGTGTGTGTGTCTGTCTGTCTGTGTGTCTGTGTGTGTATGTGTCTGTCTGTCTGTGTGTGTGTCTGTGTATGTGTCTGTCTGTGTGTCTGTGTGTCTGTCTGTGTGTCTGTGTGTGTGTCTGTGTGTGTGTCTCTGTGTGTGTGTGTCTGTGTGTGTGTCTGTGTGTGTCTGTGTGTGTGTCTGTGTGTCTGTGTGTGTCTGTGTGTGTGTCTGTGTGTGTCTGTGTGTGTGTCTGTGTGTCTGTGTGTGTCTGTGTGTGTCTGTCTGTCTGTCTGTGTGTCTGTGGTGTCTGTGTGTGTCTGTGTATGTGTTTGTCTGTGTGTCTGTCTGTCTGTCTGTCTGTGTGTGTGTCTGTCTGTATGTCTGTCTGTGTGTCTGTGTGTCTGTCTGTGTGTCTGTCTGTGTGTGTGTCTGTTTGTGTGTCTGTGTATGTGTGTCTGTCTGTTTGTGTGTCTGTCTGTGTGTCTGTGTGTGTGTCTGTGTGTGTGTGTCTGTGTGTGTCTGTGTGTGTGTGCGTGTGTGTGTGTGTGTCACATGGATGCAGTCCGTGGAGACTAGAAAAGGACAACTGATCCCCTGGAACTGGAGTTAAAGGTGTCCTGAGCTACCATGTGGGTTGCTGGGAACTGAACTCAGGTTCTCTGCAAGAGAGGCCAATGCTCTTAACCATTACCATTGAACTCTCTCCAGCCCCACTCCCACCCTTTGTTATAAATATTTGTTCATTATCTGTATCATATGAGCATGTTCACATGAGTGTGTGTGACTACAGTCACAGGCGACTGTGGGTCACCACCCAACACGGGTGCTGTGGACTGAACTCCCATCTAACAGAGCATACTTTAACTGCAGAGCCATCCCTCGGGGGCTCCTCTACCCTATTTTCAAGTCAGAGTCTCTCGCTGAACCTGGAGCTCACAGGTTTGGCTAGACTGGCTGGCCAGAGAGCCCTCAGGATCCACCTGTCTCCATCCCCAGCACAGGGGTTCTAAGTGCTCACTACCACATCCTGCTTTTGTGTGTGTGCCCGAGGATCCAAACTCGGGTCTTCACACCTAGACAGCAAGCCTTTTACCTGCCGAGCATCTCCTCAGCTCCCACTGCCTGCTTTACAGACCATGGCGATCTCCACACATCTCCAGTCCCATTAGCAGCCCTCCTAGTCACCGCACTCTTTGGCCACATAAGCTTCGGTGACTTGCCTGGGTGCCGGCTCTCCTCTCCTCTACAGTGTGCCTTGTCTTTCTCTTATTGATGGTGTGCGTGTTCATCGCCGTTTCGTATATTACAGATGTTTCCCTGGACCATAACTTATATTTTAACTTTGTCATGCTGTTTTTCACCAGGCTGGAGTTTTAAATTATGATGGACTTTGAAGCATCAATCTTTTCCCAAATGACATTAGCATATTATGCCTTGTTTAAGAAGGCCTTTCCTATCCCAAGGTTATAAACATATTTTAATTTTTTTCCTTCTAATACATCTGAAATTTATTATTTAATTTCTGAGTCATTCATCTATCTGCAAATTATGTTGGCAAAGGGGCAGGGGAAAATGTAATTTTTTGCAACTTTGCTAGCATATGATCAAATGCTTATTGAATATTTATTTTATTCTCTACATTGTTTTGGGATACGGCCCTAGCTATGCACTAATATTTAATCTGTAAGGGAGGGTGCACGTTCCTTAACACGCATGTGGAGATCAGAAGACAACCGTGTTCAAGGCAAGGTCTGCTGTTGCTTACAGATGTGTAAAGTGAGCACAGTGGCCTGTGTGTGTTTCCGGGCTGCCATGCTTTGTCTATTTGACTAAACCTGGAATCACTTGGGAAGGGAGTCTCAATAAGGGATTATCCATCTCAAGTTAGGCTGTGTACATGTCTGTGGGAAGCTGTTTTAATTAAGTGAACTGATATAGGAAAACCCAGCCCAGTGTGGGCAGCACCAGTCCCTAGGCAGGATGTCCTGACCTGTGAAGGAGTGGGGAAATCAAGATGAGCCAAAGCAAGCTTCACTCCTGACTGTGGATATGGTGTGACTAGCTGGCTCAAGCTCCTGTCACCTTCCTGCTGTGATTCCCCTGCCTCCCCCTCCTCTCTACCTCCCCACCTCTGCCTCTCCCCCCCCCATCCCTCCCCATTCCTTTTTTCCCCCACCTCTCCCCCTCTCCAGCCTTGACCCATCTCCTCACAGAAGTACTGCTCTGACAGATGTGCATTACAGTTCCTGGCTTTCCCGGGGTTCTTGGGATTTGAACTCGGGTCCTCACACTTGCACAGCAAGCACATTACTTACCGAGCTATTCCTCATGTACTAGAGATTTTCTTGGCTGTGGGATGTTGACTCATCTTTTGCTCTTGTTCTAATGGTCTGCTTCACACCACTGACCCTGTCATTTTCTGCTGTGTATTGTCTTCCAGTCCACGGGCTGTGTTTTGTCTTCCAATCCACGGGCTGTGTTATTTTGCTGCCTAGTTGAATTTTCTCATCAGTGCAGTGTCTCCAACTCTTATTATTGCTCATCTATAAAGACCTTTATTCTGCACTTTTAAACTTCTAGCATATACTTTAGAGATAATTACATCTGTGTTCTTTAAATTTCTTATCATCGGGGCTGACAAAATGGTTTACTGGATAAAGGTGCTTGCCGCCAAGCATGATAACCCGAGTTCGAGCCCCAAGGCCCACACAGTAAAAGGAGGGACCCAGCTCCCAAAAGTTGTCCTTTGTCACACATGTAGCTGAGGATGACTGGCCCTCATCTCTGCTCTTCTAAGGCATGGGCCAGCAGCCCCAGACTTAATTATTTCTTCACTAACCCTGTCTTGGAGCACAGGGATAGTTTGAGGTCCTGGGGGTTAGAACTTCAGCATGTCAACATGGGGACAAGCATCCAGCCTGTCACACAGGACCTTCCTGCCATGTCCTGATCCTTCCAGTTGAGGCTCCTCTCTCTTCATGGCTAGGATACATCTTTTACTGGTTACTCATCAAGGGACTGTGGAGCCAGGAAACTTTTTGAGTCTTTAAATGTGTGGCAAAAACTCCCCATTTTTCTAACACTTGTGTCATTGTTTAGCTAAACATAGAGTCCTAATTACAAAGTTATTTTTTTCTTAGAACTTTACATTTCTCACCCATTGTCTTCTTGCAGCTGAGACTGTTAGAGGCTGCCTCTCATTCTTTTTGTTTTTCTTTCAGGGGAAGGGAGATGTTATTTGTTTGCTTGAGACAGGATCTCATGTAACCCAGGCTGGCCTCCAACTCACTATAACCCAAAATGACTTTGAACTCATTCTCCTGCCTCCACCTCCCCTGTTCTGGGATTACAACTGGTCTATGTAGCGCTGGGGATGGAACCAAGAGCTTCCGGTATGTCTGGTGAGAGCTCAAACACACATCCCTAAACTTGTTCTACTATGCAGGTAGCATATCTCAGTAAGCTCTGGGGATTTTCCTTAATTCTTCCCACTAAGCCATTCAGACAGCCCTGTCCAGTCTTTTAGCTTAGTAACTTGGTCATAGGCTATGTCTAACCCTGAGGTCAGCTACCTGCTGTTGCTTCTCTGTGCGCTAGAGGAGCATCTCCCACTTGCCTTATCTGGAGGCATGAAGCACACATTTCTTTGGAGGTGTTTAGCTTTGCTTTTTGGTTGGTTGGTTGGTTGGTTGGTTGGTTGGTTGGTTAGTTAGTTGTTTGGTTAGTTGGTAGGTAGGTTAGTTGGTTGGTTGGTAGGTAGGTTGTTTGGTTTATTTGTTAATTGGTTGGTTGGTTGGTTGGTTGGTTGGTTGGTTAATAGGTTGGGTGGGTGGGTGGGTGGGTGGTTTTGACCATGTAGATTCTCCATGTAGTTGAAGATGACCTTGAACTCCTAATCCTCCTGTCTCTACTTTTACAATGCTAGTCAACAGGCATGCACCATTACACCCAGGTTTTTGTTTGTCTTGTTGGTTAGTTTTTTGTTTTTTGTTTTTGATTTGCGTTTGAGTTTGGGTTTTTTGGGAGGGGGTTGGTTTTTTAAGACAGGGTTTCTCTGTGTAGCCCTAAGTGTCCTGGACTCACTTTGTTGGCCAGACTGGCCTGGAACTCACAGAGATCCACCTGCCTCTGCCTCCCAAGGGCTGGGATTAAAGGCGTGCGCCACTGTGCCTGGCTACATCTAGCTTTAATGTATATTTTGTTTGATGACTTTGCTCCATTCCTGGTGGAGTAGCCACCCATCTAGCTTTGTCCTTCTCTGGTGTCCAGTGTTCCTAGTGAGGGGACCGTCCTCCAAGGGACATTCTCCCTGGCCTGTCTACCATGAATGCATTTGCTCATTGCAGCCTTTTATGAAGGCAAACAGTGTCAGCTGTGATATGAAGATGTTGGATCCAACGCATCCTATCCTCATGGGTTCTCCAGGCCCCTCCATCTCTGACCTCCAAACCCCACACCTACATAGCAAGTCACTCCCACGTGCTTCTGCCGATCCACAGGGTGAAGGAGGAGAATTTGCAGAAGGGTCAACAGTTATCTGTCCCATTTCAGACAGGTCCTAAATTGTCCCCTTGGAGCCATCCCTGGTGCATGGCCGTTCATGTCTTGGGAACAGCCTCTCCTTCAGACACTTGTGCCAGTTTATGTATTTTGGCCTACACCTTATAGTAGCTGCTGAAAGATTTCTTGTCCGTTAGGAGTGGGAGAGAGGAGGACTTGTGTTTAGCACATGGGTATCGTATCATCAACTAACCTTGCTCTGTAGCTGAATCAGAAGACCACCACATTTTCTTTTTATTTCCTCCTTTCTCCCTAAAGCTCTTTTTAGCACAAGCCAGGGCTAGTTGGTGCTTGCCTGTAATCCCAGAATTCAGTAATCAGATGCAGGAAGATGTTATGAGTTCAAGAGGCAGCCTGGGCTACATTAATAAGGCATAGGCCAGCCTGGATTATATAGCAAGACTCTGTATCAAAAAAAGAAACAAGCTAGGGCATTAATCCAGGATAGAGTGCTTGCCCAGCCTGTGAATCCAGAATAGAGTGCTTGCCCAGCCTGTGCACAACCCTGAGCTTCAGCCCTGGTTCTCTAGATATGAATAAATAAACAAAAGAAGAATCCTTTTTGCTGTGTCAGTTCCTCCCCTGCCCTTGTACATAAGTCTAAGGCACAGCCCGGCCTCTTCTCTAGTATCTATAGAGTTCCCTATTGTGTCCTGGGGCCTGGGTGACTTTAATTGTGTTGGAGGAAGCGTGTAACATGCCATGCATGCAGAAGCCAGAGGACCCTTTCACAAGGGCTCCAGGCTCGTGCAGCGGCCGCCTTTATGTTACATCGCGCCAGCCCTGGGGGCCTCTGTTCTAGCTGGTCTTGTTTTCTTGCATATTAATGAGTTTATTTATCATATTAATTATCTCCCCTCCCAACTTCTTGTGGCTTGCAGTCTGTCCCCTGTGTCTTCACTCACACACCAACCGAAGGTGTTCAATAAAACAGGACCCAACGTGGGATTATTGTCCCCACCACTTAAGACCTTCTCCAAAGTTTTAAAATGTTATTCACCACAAGCTGGGCCTGGTGGTGCATATTTATAAACCAGTCACTTGGGAGGTGGAAGCAGAAGGGTCAAGAGTTCAAGACCAGCTTCTGCTACATATCAAGTTTGAGGCTAGCTTGGGCTACATAACAAGATCCTGTCCCAAAATTTTTTACTCAACACACATAAATCTATGTCCCTATCAGAACCCTACTTAGGCAATAATGTTCCCATGAGTTAGCCTTCAAGAAAGCCTGTCTACGCTGCCAAGATGGCTCTCACTGTAGCAGCATTTGCAGTGTAAGACTGACAACCTCAGGTAAATGTCAGAAAGCCACATGGCAGAAGGGGAGAGCCCATTCCACGGAGTGGTCCTCTGGCCGTGAGCACAGGATCACACACATATGCATAAGAAGGGAGAGGAGGAGGGAGACAATGAGAGAGGGAGGAAGGAATTGTTCATCTAACTTCTCCTGTTTTAGTCTCAGTGTCATAGAAGAGTGGACAACACATCTGCAATCCCAACACCTGGGAGACAAAGGCAGGATAATCACGGGTTCAAGATCAGCCTGGACAATTTAGTGCAACTTAAAAGAAGGAAATAAAATAACAAGAGAAAGGAGGTGGAGGGAACGGAAAAGGGAAAAGCAAGGCAGAAATTAGATGGCAAATATGAAGCACAATAGAGGTTTCAAGTTCTTAGATGGGGGAGTGCAAAGATGTGCAACAATCTCTGTGCTGATCACGTGCCAAGCTGATTGCAGTTTACATTTATTAGATGAAATACAGGACTGCTCATTTCTCCCTTTTCTTATGACTTCCGTGTGCCCAACAAAAAGCTTCAGGTCTTGCTGGTCGATGGCATATGTCTGGAATTCCATCTCCCAGCAGGCAGAGCCAGGGGGATAACCTCAACTTTTGGAGCTAGCCTGGTCTACATAGGGAGTTCCAGGCCAGCAAAACCTAGTGTTCTTCCCTGTTTTGTTTGCTTATTTAGTTTGCATTTGCTTGAGAAAGGATCTGATGCTATAGGCGGGCAAGCTGGCTCTGCTCATTCAATCTGCCTCCCTCAGCCTTCTGAGAAACAAGGATGACAGGTTTATACAACCTGGCCTAGCAATGTTGCTTTTGGTTTAAAGATGATGGTGATGATGGTGGTGGTGGTGGTGGTGGTGGTGGTGATGATGGTGGTGGTGGTGGTGGTGGTGGTGATGATGATGGTGGTGAGGAGGAGGAGGAGGAAGAGGAGGATGAGGATGAGGATGAGGATGATGATAAATCTTGAGGGATGCTGTAGAGATGGCTCAATAGTTAAGAGCACTGGTTGCTCCTGCAGAGGACCCAGGGTCAGTTTCAGGCATTCCCAGCAGGCAGCTCATCCAGTTTCTTCTGGCCTCTGACACAACTACACACATAGAGTGCTCCTATCAGTATATGCACACAGGTACACATAGATAAAAATAAGTTTAAATATTTAAAAATTATCTACTTGTCGACTCTTCCATATATGTATTTTGATTGTATGTACCCTGCTTCTCTCTCATCTCCCTCTCACTCCTGGAACAATCTTCCCAACACATCAACTCCCATTGCCCTCTCATGTCTTTTCTGTTGTATTTCATTACAGTTGCCTACACAGATGGAGGGTTGGTCACTGGTTCATGGATAAGTTACCCGTGACTGCATCACTGAGAAAAGCCGATTCCCCTTCCCCAAGCCACCAGGAGCTGTCGGTAGCTTCTCAGCTAGGTGTGCAGCCTCAGTGGCCCCTCTCCAATCTGTGCCCAGCAACACTTTCCCACTGATGTCTCCAACCACGGAGCTGATGCCAGGCAACATTTTGAAGCCCTGAATAACCTTGTGGGGTAGACATTGTTCCTTTATATCACAGATGCAAATGAATACAAAACTGAGTCGTGGACCAGCCAGCTTTGTACACCCAGCAGCAAACAGGAGGCACTGCCTCGAACACTGTAAAAGCCAAGGATCCACGCCTGAAGTCCTCCCTTGACCTCTACATGCATGTTCACACTCAGACCTAAGGTCACACTCACACTCCACATGTATGCTCACACTCTCACCTCAGGTCACACTCACACTCCACATGCATGCTCACACTCACACTCATACCTGAGATCACGCTTACACTCCACATTCATGCACACACTCCCACCTAAGGTCATGCTCAAAACTCACATTCCACATGCATGCTCACACTCACACCTAAGGTCATACTCACATTCATACCTAAGATCACACTTACACTCCACATTCATGCACACACTCCCACCTAAGGTCACATTCGCACTCCACATGCATGCTCACACTCACACCTAAGGTCATTCTCACACTCCAGTGCATGCTCACACTCACACCTAAGGTCATTCTCACACTCCAGTGCATGCTCACACTCACACCTAAGGTCATTCTAACACTCCAGTACATGCTCACACTCACACCTAAGGTCACACTCACTTTCCATGTGTATGCTCACACTCTCACCTAAGGTCATACTCACATTCCATGTGCATGCCCACACTCACACCTAAGGTCACACTCACACTCCAGTGCATGCTCACACCTAAGGTCACACTCACTTTCCATGTGCATGCTCACACTTACAACTAAGGTCACACTCACACTCCACATGCATGCTCACACTCACACCTAATGTCACAATCACATTCTATGTGCATGCCCACACTCGCACATAAGGTCATTCTCACACTCCAGTGCATGCTCACACTTATACCTACGGTTACACTCACACTCCACATGTATGCTTGCACTCACACTGGATCTGGGGAGATAGCTCCTTTGGGTGAAACCACCTGCCGTGCAATCATGAGAACCAGTGATTGGATCCCCCAGAACACATGCAAGTGCCAAGTGAGCATGGCAGCCAACCTATAATTCCTCAGAAAGTAGACCCAGGATCCCCTGAGCAAGTGTGCTAGCCAGACTATCTCTATTGCTGACCTCTGGGTTTGACAGAGAAGCCCTGCCTCAGAGTGTAATGCAAAGAGTGATCAAGGGAGACTACCATGGTAAGTCTCTGGCCTCCACACATGTGCCTACCTAATCATAGGCATGCACCTACACACATGCCAACATGCGTATACACATAAAAATCTTCCAAATTAAGAACATCAGTCTAAATGTAACCCTTAAGAATCAGTGGACTCAGAAATTGCTGCCTACTGGGAAGGACCTTGCTCTCTTGGTTTGATGAGAGAGAGGCTCCTTTCTGGTCCAGACTGGCTTTGAACTCACTATGTAGCTCAAGCTGGTTTGAAACTCCAAATCTTCCTGAATTTACCTCAATGCCCCCATGTGGCTTGGGACCTCCCAGTATTGTTAGAACAAAGGGAAGAGTTGCTCCTGAGAAGCAAGGGACTGACACATGAGCACCCTGTGACCAACCACCAAGAGCCCCTGTCTAGAATCTGCTAGTGAGGGGCTGGGGTGTGGCTCAGTGGTAGAGCACCTGCCTAGAATCCCCCAGTGAGGAGCTGGGGTGTGGCTCAGGGGTAGAGCACCTGCCTAGAATCCCCCAGGGAGGGGCTGGGGGCGTGGCTCAGTGGTAGAGCCCCTGCCTAGAATCCCCCAGTGAGGGGTTGGGGTGTGGCTCAGGGGTAGAGCCCTTGCCTAGAATCCCCCAGTGAGGGGCAGGGGGCGTGGCTCAGTGGTAGAGCCCCTGCCTAGAATCCCCCAGTGAGGAACTGGGGGCGTGGCTCAGGGGTAGAGCCCCTGCCTAGAATTCGTGACTAAGAGCTTGCCTCGATGATAGAGCCCTGAATTCTGTCCCCATAGTGCAAAGGAATTAAAAGCACTGGAGAAACTTAGGTGAAGAAAATTCCTTGTAACTTCTGAAATATGCCCTTGGGGTTAGCGAGCCACGCTTGACTATTCTCTGGGAAAAGAAGTGTTCTGTGTTGGAGCTGTGATTAAATGGATCCCTGTGTCAGCTGCAGAAACAAGTGTGTTAAGTATGGCGCATGAGCCCCGACTGTGTGTGACCTTGTTTTATTGCCCTGCGCTGTGACCTCAGCATTACTTAAGTGGAGTTGCTGTGTTTTTATTGCCCTTTCCCCATCTTTCCCCATGGCTGCCCATATTTCGTGCCACACTCCCTGTCTCTCGTCAGCCACCGTCCATTACTGTCATCCTGTCAGCTCTGCCTGATGTACTTGTGGTGGGTGCCAAATGGAGTTGTCCTGGTTAAATGAACTGAGTGAGCCAGAACTGTGGAGGAGAAACAATCCGGACATCTGGAAGGAGTCGCAGTAACTAGGTATCAGGGTATGCACACTATTCCTAGCAGAAGGCAGAGAGTGTTAGCATGTAGGATGGTACTGATGGATCAAGACTAGTGCTGGGAAAATGGAAATCATTCCCCAAGTCTCTGGGAATTCTGCTGTCTCGTTTGTGCCATGTGGCTGAGTTTCCCATTCGTTTCTATGATCAATTTTTATTTCCAGCTGCCTAACTGCGGGCGTGAAAGACTAGAATTTTTTTGGAAGCTCAAGAGAGGCTAGATAACTGGCTTCGTGGGTGGCGTGCTGTGGGTGGAAGTGTGAGGGCCTGAGTTCTGATCCGGTAGACCCATGTAAAACTGGATGTGCTGGCATCTGATCACGGTGCTCCTGTGGCAAGATGGGAGTCCCTGGAAGCTGTGGGCTGCTTGGCCCATCATGCATTGCAGCAGACTATAGAGAGATGCTGCCTTAAACAAGGAATTGCTGAGGAGCAACACTCAAGTTTGCTCTGACTGCCGTATTCATACAGTGACATGTGCGTGCCTGCAAACACACTACAACACTACACACACACACATACACCATGCATACACACACAAACACACACCACATGGACATACACACAATACATACACACCATACACACACATATACAACACACACATGTATACCATAAACACCATGTACACACACACCATACACACACACACACACATCATACATATATACACCATATACACACACCACACACATACATACCACACACACATAACATGCACACACCATGCACACACACACAAACACATCATGCATACACACACACAAACACATACCATACACACACCATACTCATACACATTACGTACACACAATACATATGCACACATACACACACAATACACACACCATAAATATACGCACCATACACATATATACCGTGCACACACATACATACACACACATACACACAAAAAATATTTCAATATATGGTTAATGTCAGATCACTCAGTTCTCAGTTATGAATAGCTGTTCCTGGCTTTGATGATTCTGGCTATCGAGTTATTCATCCAACTTGAGATAGGTTGCCCAACCACTCCAGGTGGCAGCTCTCCAATCCACAGAGTGCCAATTTTTCTAGTATCTTCCTTACAGAGTTGTCTTAAGAATAAAATAAAACTGAGTGTGGTAGCACTCACCCATCTAGCAGCTCCTCCAGAGGCTGAGGTGGAAGGGTTACAAGTTCAAAGTCAGCCTATGCTACATACCTAGTTTAGGCCTGATGTACACACACACACACACACACACACACACACACTGAATGGGAATATAGCTCAATGGTTAGTTCCTTACTTAGAACCCACCAGTAAAAGGGCCTATAGATAGGTAGCAGATGATGTACTTAACTAGAATTCCTTCAGTGAAAGGTGTAGAGTACAATTCAGTGGTAGAGCCCCTGCCTAGAACCCCCCCAGTGAGGGGCTGGGGGCGTGGCTCAGTGGTAGAGCCCCTGTCTAGAACCCCCCAGTGAGGGGCTGGGGGCGTGGCTCAGTGGTAGAGCCCCTGACTAGAATCCCCCAGTGAGAGGCTGGGGTGTGACTCAGTGGTAGAGCTCCTGCCTAGAATCCCCCAGTGAGGGGCTGGGGGCGTGGCTCAGTGGTAGAGCTCCTGCCTAGAATCCCCCAGTGAGGGGCTGGGGGCGTGGCTCAGTGGTAGAGCTCCTGCCTAGAATCCCCCAGTGAGGGGCTGGGGCGTGGCTCAGTGGTAGAGCCCCTGCCTAGAATCCCTCAGTGAGGGCTGGGAGTGTGGTTCAGTGGTAGAGCCCCTGCCTAGAATCCCCCAGTGAGGGGCTGGGGGCGTGGCTCAGTGGTAGAGCTCCTGCCTAGAATCCCCCAGTGAGGGTCTGGACTATGACCCAGTAGTAAAAAACCTGGCAATTCCACACACAAAATCACAAAGAAAAGTATTAAATTATATAGTGCCTTTACATGTTTAATCCCAAGAGTAATGGCAGCCAGGGGTGACAGACAAGAGAACCAAATGCTATCAGCCAACCAGGATGAGATTCGAAATGCTGGGCTACACAGAGTAAACCATGTCTTGAAAAACCGAAAAAACAAACAAACAAACAAACAAAAAAACGAAATGCAGGTTCCCAGTCTGGAGTGGATCAAGAGCCTCCTTGTATCTTCAGGTAATTTCAGTGAATTGAACAAACAAATCTGTGTTGTGCTATGCCATAAAGTCAAGAAAATGAGTGATGTGACTGAAGGATTTCACGGATGGAGCCCAAATGTGCTCTGGGGTGTCTGAATCTGACTCTTTTCAGAGAAGAAAAAAGGCCCGGGAGTGGCGGCCAAGGAACAGCAAGGTCTGTAAGAGCCACTCACCATGATGTAGCAATGTCATTAACTTAGCTCACTGATCTGCAGTTTGGATGGAGCCAACGCCCATGCCAGTGCGGGCATCTCCCATGAGCTCCAGTATCCCAGAGGTTGCCAATAGCTGGCAATAGCTGTGGTTGCCAGTAGGGGGCGCAGCGTGTGTCGGGGATGAGACCTTGATTCCTCATACCAGGGCTTCTCAGGTGGGTGTTCTAACCTGTGCCTGAGTTTTAGAATAAATTTCTGAGAGACAGGCAGGGCCACACAGTCGGAAAGGAAAGGAAAGGAAAGGAAAGGAAAGGAAAGGAAAGGAAAGGAAAGGAAAGGAAAGGAAAGGAAAGGAAAGGAAAGGAAAGGAAAGGAAAGGAAAGGAAAGGAAAGGAAAGGAAAGGAAAGGAAAGGAAAGGAAAGGAGAGATCCAGCCATGTCTCTCCCTGCCCCTACTTCTCTCTCTAGTTCCTCTTCTTTCTCCCCAGCCCCCTCTGGGGGGGGGGGGGTTGGTTTGGTTTGGTTTGGTTTTTGGTTTTTGGTTTTTGTTTGTTTTGTTTTGTTTTGTTTTGTTTTGTTTTGTTTGAGACTAGGTCTTGCCACATAGCCCCAGCGGGCCTCAAACTCTCCATCCCCTGGCCTCATCCTCCTAATAGCACACCAGCTGAGCCCTAGCTCCTTTCAGCCCAGTTCTGAGAATCTTGAATGCTGTTGTACATGAGCCCTAGTTTTCTCGCTTTTATTACTATTTTGTTGCCACGATTTGCTGACCCTCCCTCCTACGGGTAGATGTTAGAGGTGGAGCCATTCAGGTATTCATGCACAAATCCCTTCCGTGGACGTGTCTGCATTCCTCCCACGTAAATCCATACAATCTGGGCTTGAAATCAGTTGATATAGGGCTGCTTAGCATGCAGGGAGTCCTGGGTTCCCTCAGCAAAACTTCATGAATAAGGTGTGGCCGTGCATGCCTGTTATGCTAGCATTAAGGAGGTGGAAGCAGGGGCATCAAAGTCATCCTAAGCTACATAGCTAATTCAAAGCCAACCTGATCTACTTGAGACCCTGTCCCAAAAAATTTTTAAAGGGGCCCTAAAGTGATGGAGCAGGTAACGGTGTTCGCTGCACAAGTCTCACGACCTGCGTTTGATCTCCACAGAGTTGACCTCTGACCTACACACACACACATCATGGACACGTATCCACAAACACATGCAGTCGATGATAATAAATGCATGTGTTTAATTCACAGGCTCTTGCGTCTTAGATCTTCAGGTGTCTGCTGAGTCCCAGGCATCAAGTTCTTCAATCTCCCAAAGAGCTGTGTTGTTTCAGACATGCCCCCACCTTGGTTTGTGTCAACTGTTTCAGTTGACACACGCCTGACACACTGGAGTCCTAAACCTAAACCATGCTATCAGGGGTGTGTGTGTGCATGCGCATGTGTGCATGGACATGCTCATGCATGTGTGTGTATGCATGCGTGTGTGTATGTATGTGTGTGTGTGTGAATGTGCGTGCATGCATGCTTGTGCATGCATGTGTGTATGTATGTATACGTGCATATGTGTGTGTGCGTGTGTGTGAGTGTGTGTGCGTGTGTGAGTGTGTCTGCACGCACGCTTGTGCATGCGTGTGTATGTATGTATACGTGCGTATGTGTGCACGCGCGTATGTGTATGTGCGTGTGTGTGAGTGACTGTGTGAGTGTGTGTGCATGCACAAATGTTTGTGCATGCATATGTATGTGTATGTATGTATAAGTGCATATGTGTGTGTGCATGAGTTGTTTGAGTGTGAGTATGCATGAGTGTGCGTGGGTGTGTGTGAGTGTGTGTGAGTGTGAGTGGTCGTGCACTCACGCTTGTGCATGCATGTATGTATGTATACGTGTGTATGTGTGAGTGTGTGTGTGTGAGTGTGCGTGCACGCACGCTTGTGCATACATGTGTGTATGTGAGATGTGGGACTAGAGGAGCATGTATTCCACAGTGTGCAATGGAGGTCAGAGGACGACCTTGTGAGCTGGTTCTTGCTTTCCACCTTGTTTGATGTGGGATCTCTTGTTTACTGTTGCATGTGCCAGTCTTCTAGCCTGAGAGTTTCCGGAGATTAGCTTGTCTCCACCTCCCATCTTGCTGGAGGAGCGCTGGGATTACAGAAGTGCACTATCATGGGCTCTGGAGATTCATTCTTACACAGCAAGCATTTTCCCCACTGAGCTATCCCACCAGCCCCCCCCCTTTACTGGAGTTTTAATTTGCATGACCTGATGACACATGGCTCAGAGCATTTTCTTCAGAATTTATTGGTCATTTGTGTCTCTTCTTTTGTGAATTGTCTGTTTAAACCTTTGCACACTTTTTATTGGGTTATTCATTCTTACTGATTTTAAGCAAACAATATTTTGTCAGCTACATGTCTTGAAACTATTTTCTCCAAGCATATGGCTTAACTGCTCTTATTAGTAGTATCATTTCTGGTACACAATTGCTTATTTTGACGAATTTCTTCCCCAACTTATGGCTCAGTGCTTTCTGGAAGGTTCTGAGATAATCTTTGCCAACCCTGTGATCATAGAGGTTGTTTTATGCCAAGTGTGATGACATACACACCTGTAATTCCAACATCCAGGATGCCGGGCAGGAGCACAGAGAGATGGAAATCTGCCTGGGCCACATGGTGAGACCTCATCTCAAAAATACAATTAAAGGTTTTTTTTTAAGGTTCATTTATTTAATGTATATTGCTATCTTTAATGCAGCTGTCTTCAGACACACCAGAAGGGGGCATCCGATTCTATTACAGATGGTTGTGAGCCACCATGTGGTTGCTGGGAATTGAACTCAGGACCTCTGCAAGAGCAGTCAGTGCTCTTAGCCACTGAGCCGCCTCTCCAGCCCTCAAGTCTTAGATTTTCTTCCTGGAAATCTGTAGCTTTGAATTTGACTTCCAAGTCTGCAGTGTGGGGCTGTTGAGGAGACAGACGGTTGAAGTGTGGGGAGCCTCCCAAGTTGGCATCCACGTAGAAGCTAAGCCTGGCAGCCTGTGTCTGTAACCTCAGCTCTGTAAAGACGGAGGCAGGCAGATTCTCATTGGCCAACCAGCCTAGCCAATTAACAAGCCCCGGGCTCAGTGGCAGCCCCTAACTCTGCTGCCTGCTATTGGATCCCTTCCCCTAACTGGACTACCTACTTTGGCCTCAGTTGGAGAGGTTGCACTGGGGCCTATGGTGACTGGATGTCTCAGGGTAGGTTGGTACCCAGGGGGCTTCCCATTCTCTAAGGAGAAGGGGAAGGGTTAATGGGAGAAGGAATTTGTAGGAGTGAGTGGGATGGGAGAATAGGAGGGATGGAGGGGCACAATCTAGATGTAAAATGAATAAAGTAAATAATTGATTTTTTTAAAAATAAAGCAATTCGGCTAGGGATGTGGTTTGGAGATTAAAAGCGCACACTGCTCTTGCAGAAGACCCAAGTTCAATACCCAGTGCCCACCCCTGCGCAGCTCACAACCACCTGCAACATCAGCTCCAGGGACTCCAAGACCGTTTTCTAACCTCTACAGGTACCTGCACTCGTGTGCACAAACCCACACATAGGCACACCTAATTTCAAAACTAAAAATCTTTTAAAAATACCAAATGGAAGCTGGAGAGATCGCTCAGCAATCTGGTTAAGAGCACTTGTTCCTTTGGCAGAGAAGCCAGAGTCAGGTTGCAGCATCTACATGGGAGATTCACAACCATCTCTAAGTCCAGTTCCAGTGGCTCCTACACCCTTCCTCTGACCTCAGTGAACACAGACATGTACATGGTCCACATATATTCATGCAGGCAAAGCATTCATACATATAAAATAAAATAAAATAAACCTTAGAAGTTAGTACAGAAAGTGGTGACAAGTTGATGAAGACACCCAGATGTTAACATCAGCCTCCACACAATGCACTTGCATGTGCGCGCACACACACACACACACACACACACACACACACACATAAGCCATACACTTCTGCACATGCGCCAAAGCCTTCAATCTGTCTTACGCTGCTTCATGTCCACTAAGGGATAGAGCTTGAGGTTTGCCTTTCCCTGCAGATAGCTTCCCTCGCAGATAGCTGCAGTTCCCGGCTTGAAAGACCTCTCTCGACACCAAGTTATTCTGGTGCCCTCGTCCAAATTAATGCATTCTATAAATGTGCATCTACTTTCAGTCTCTGGCAACGGCTTTTCCATCTGTGTCACCCACTTACTATTTATTTAGCTTGACCTCCCAAACCCCACTCACTATGTCTTGATTCGAGTGACATCACAGTCAACAGCAGCCCTTGAAACCTGGTCATAGAAGAACCTCTGGCTATTCAGTCCCTTGCTTTTCTTTCCTTCTTTTGTGTGGTGTGTATGGCACATGCATGTGAGTACACAGGTTCACACCAATGTGCAGGCATGCAGAGTCCAGAGTAGGATGTCGAGTACCTTCCTCTATCGCCCTCTATGTGTTGGCTTGAGTCATGTTCTCACTGAGCTAGAAGCCAGTCAGCTTCACCTGTGGGTAGGTTGGCAGGCTCCAGACTCCTGTCTCTGCCCTTGCTGAGCGTACAGCCCAGTGCAGCCATTCCAGCTTTTCACACGAGTCCTGCAGATTCAAATGCCAGTCCTCATGCGTGCTGAGCCACACTCTTCATCACTGAACCCTCTCCTCAGCCCTCTAGCTTCTTAATATGCATTTAAGAATTCTTTTGCTAACACTCAACAACAACAACAACAAAATCAAGATTTGACTAGAATTTTCCGAGACTCCAGATCCTAGGATCATTAACAAGTTGAACAATCATACAGCCCATGGACATGGTATATCCTTCCATTTGATTTAAGGCTCCTAGACTTTTCTTAGCATCTATTTTCTTAGCATTGTATTTTCAATCTAGACATCGTTTATACACTTAAATCCTAAGCATCGTATGTCTTTATATGTCAGGTTTTCTTGAGTGTTGTGTATTGATCTTCTGTCCTATAACCTTGCTAACTTGGTGAATGTTTGTTGCTGGTTATCGTTAACTGATTCCAGGAGATTTTTTTGTGTCTCCTTTTAGATATTTAGGGAAATTGTGTTGTCTGCAAAAAAAATGACAACTATATTATTTCTTTCCAAATTCCACCCTCTTATTTCTCTTTCTTGCCTTTTTAGATTGGCTGGGAACTCTAGTATGTTGAGTAAAACTCTAGTATGTTGAGTAAAATCACTGTGTATTCCAGCCTGGACTCAAACTCACAATCCTCCTGCTTCAGTCACCCAAATGCTGTGGTGCCTACAGTCCTGATTTGTGACTGTCAGTTAGGTCTAGGTGATCCATAATATTATTCTAATCTTCCATGACCTTGCTTTTTATCTTCTAGTCCTAACATTTAGCAAAGGAGGACGATTGAACTGGATAAATACTGTACAACACAAAGCTTTGTGTTGGCTTTCATCAGACACAAGGATCCAAGTTCAGTCCTCAGTGCCCATATTAAAGAAAAACGTGGGGGCCTTCCCTTAAGAGATGAAGATGGGCGTATCCCTGGGTCCCACTCACTGGCAAGCCAAGAAAACCAGTGAGTTTACAGCCAGTGAGAGACTCCCATGTCAGGAAATAAAGAAGACAGTGCCTGGGAAACGGCACCCAAGATTGACCTCTGACCTCCACTTACATGAGCACACATACACACACACACACACACACACACACACACACTATCCATTATGAAGATGAGAAGAAGGAAGGGAGGGTGGATGGGGATTACAGAAGGAGGCAGACAGACAGGCAGACGACAGGCAGACAGGCAGACAGGCAGACAGGCAGACAGGCAGACAGGCAGTAGGAAACTCATCTCTTTCAGCTTTCGTGCTGCCTGAGTTTTGTATCTGGACACAGATTTCAGATTATTTTCCCTTCTTGTGAGTTGACAGTGTATCTGTGAAGGGTGCTTCTTACAGCTGGCAATGTCTTCTTGTCTGTCCTTAATATGGCTACGTGTGTGTGTGCGCGCACTTGCAGTGTTTCCCTCCGTTTTCTCTTTTCTGGGTCTTAGATAATTTAAAGGTGGGGGGTGGTACATGTACAAGCATTTTGCCTGCATGTTTGTCTATGTACCATATTCATGCAGTACCTGTGGAGGCCAGAAGAGGGCATTGGATCCCCTAGAACTGGAGTTATGAGTCACCATATGGGTTCTGGGAACTGAACTTTGGTCCTGGGCAGGAACAACCAGCATTCTTAACGGAGCCATGTCTCCAGCCCTTCTCTGGGTCTTTACTCTGTGTGTGTGTGTGTGTGTGTGTGTGTGTGTGTGTGTGTGTGTGTGTGTGGTGTGTGTGTGGTGTGTGTGTGTGTGTGTGTGTGTGTGTGGTGTGTGTGCGCGTGCAGGTGCACATGCATATTGAGGCCAGAAGTTGACATCAGGTGTCTTCTTCTATCATTCTCTACCTTATTTTGAAGACAAGAGTCACTCACTGAACCCAAAGCTCAGCTAGTCAGGTGAACTGACTTGTCAGTGAGCCCCAGAGATCCTCTTGCCTCCCCCAGGCACTGGGGTTACAGGTGCAGGTGCAGCCACACCTGGTTTATTTAAGCACGGGTGCTAAAGCTCTAAACTCAGGTCCTCATGCTTTACCAACAGACATTTTTCAGTAGGCCACGTCATTGGCTCTTTCTTGCTGTCTGTGGGCGCACCCGGGGCTGCTCTGATGTTCTCTCGGCTTCTCTCCACTGACTTGTTACCCTGGCTCTGTGTTTTATCTCTTGTGCGCTCATTGCTCCTCTGTGGCATTTAAAGTGGGTCTTTAAGTTACCCTAGACTATTTTGTAATAATGTTATATGACTTCACATACACCATAGAATCTTATGACCACATAGCCATTTCATTAACCCTCTGTTGTCCTTTGTGCTACCGTCTTCTGCCTTGATCATACACTGCACAGTGCATTGTTGTTTTGGCTCTAGGCAGTCATATTAGAAGGACATTAAGAAGGACTTTAGAACATTTCGTTAACTCTAAGCCTTTCATGTCAAAGACTCTTTGGCCCTTCATGTGCATCAAAGCCTCATCCTGTATCGTTTCTCTTCAGTCTGAGAAATGCCGTGCACATCAAAGCTTCATCCCATGTTGTGATAAATATCCCTCGGCAGGTGTGGTGCCACATGCCTATTACCCTAGCACTTGAGGAGCTGGGGCAGGAGGATAGAAAGCTGGAGGCCTCCATGTGTTACTGTGATAGCTTTTATTGTCAAATCTAGAATCTCCTTGGAGCTGAACTTCTGCACATATGGATTAGACTCACTGAGGTAGGAAGACCCATCTTGAAGTGGGATGGCATCTCAGACTGAATAAAAAGGAGACAGTGGACTGAGTGCCAGCCTGGTCTCTCTCTCTGCTTTCTGACTGTGATGACAATGTGACCAGCTGTGGATACAATGTGTCCAGTTGAGGATACAATGTGACAAGCCATTCCACACTCCTGCCACCAGGCCTTCCCCACCATGTTGAACTGTGTGAGCAAAATAAATGCTTTCTTCCCTAAATTTAAGTATTTTGTTACAAGTAAATAAGCTAACATCAAAGTGGGTATTGGCTAATTTACTTCTCAGGTGAAAGTCCCTTTCCCCAGGATTGTCTGCTAATTAAAGAGTCACAGAAAACACCTCCATAGAGTGTCTGCTGTATAAAAGGGTGAGAGAGGGCTGCTGCCACACTGTGGCTTGGGGAGAGTTTAAAATTCTTTCTTTTAAGATTTACCTTTTAACCCAGATATAGCTGTCTCTTGTGAGACTATGCCAGGGCCTAGCAAACACAGAAGTGGATGCTCACAGTCAGCTATTGAATGGATCACAGGGCCCCCAATGGAGGAGCTAGAGAAAGCACCCAAGGAACTAAAGGGAACTGCAACCCTATAGGTGGAACAACAATATGAACTAACCAGTACCCCAGAGCTCTTGTCTCTAGCTGCATATGTATCAAAAGATGGCCTAGTCGGCCATCACTGGAAAGAGGCCCATTGGACTTGCAAATTTTATATGCCCCAGTACAGGGAAATGCCAGGGCCAAAAAGGGGGAGTGGGTGGGTAGGGGAGTGGGGGGATGGTATGGGGGACTTTTGGGATAGCATTGGAAATGTAAATGAGGAAAATACCTAATAAAAAAAAAGAAATTAAACAGCTCTCAAAGCAGACCCAAGTTCAGCACCCAACACAGATGTCAGACAACTGGTTAAACGCTGGTACTCCACTTGTACTCCACTCTGCTCTCTTTCTGAACTCACGCATGGATAACACCTGACACAGAATACATGTATCAAATTATAGTAAAATTAAAATTTAAAAATTTAACCACTTGTAATATTTTCAAGTTTTTAATAAGGCAAACAAATGATGCATCATCAACATAATAAATTGAAATTATTTAATATCAAAAAAGATTTACCTTTTAATGTGTATTGATATCTTTCCTAACATATGACTGTCTACCACACACATGCCTAGTGCCAGTGGAGGCCAGAAGAAGGCATTGGATCCCTTGGAACTAGAGTTACAGATGGTTGTGAGCCACCACATGGGTGCTGAGAATCAAACCTGGATCTTCTAGAAGAGAAATCTGTCCTCTTAACCACAGAGCTACCTTTCAGGCCCCAGAGACTAGAGTCTAATATTACATTATCACTATTGGATTCAGAGTATCCAGGCAAGCTTGAGAAGTTGTAATCCTAACAAGTTTTAGGTGATGCTGAAGTTGAGATGGATGTCGATTTTGGTGCTGATTCTGGAACTGGTGGTGCTGATGTTGGTGATGTTGCTAATAGTGACGCTGATGATGGTACTGAAAGTAAAGCTTATGGGAGATCTTGGTGATGATGCTGATGATGGTGCAGGAGCTAAAGCTGGTGAAGATGTTGGTGCTGATGCTGGTGCTAAACTGGTGGACATCTTGGTGAGATGCTGAAGATGGTGCTGACACTGATGCTGGTGCTGATGCTAAAGTTGATGGAGATGTTGGTGATGATGCTGAGGGTGATACTGATGGGGATGTTGCTGCTGATGCTGATGCTAGTGCTGATGCTAAAGGTGGAGAAGATTTTGTTGTTGTTGTTGTTGTTGATGATGATGATGATGATGATGAAGATGGTGCTGACACTGATGATGGAGCCGATGCTAAAGCTGATGGAGATATTGGTGATGATGCTGATGCTGGGGATGGTGCTGACACTGATGGAGATGGCGATGCTGCTGCTGCTAATGATGATGACACTGATGCTGGAGCTCATACTGGTGCTGAGGCTGCAACCCACTGGGTTTCACGAGGTTTCATTTGAGTCTGGGAGATTGGGTTTACATAAGACACTGAGCCCAGAAAGTGAAGAGAAACAGGGATAGTTTTCAAAAGCTCATCTTTCTTCCAAACATTTGATGTTTTCAGCCATCTGTACCCGTTGAACAACCATGCCTGAGGGATGGTTGTAGAACATTTGCTTAGGGCACTTATTCTGGCTACAGTACCCTAGACATGTCAGTACTCACCCAGGAAAATTCCTACAGAGCCTCGAGGGGTCAAAACATGGGTTCTTGTGTCTTGTTCAGGAGCCAAAACCCAAATGCAGGAAGCTTACGAGTTTTTAAATCCCTCAAAAAAAAAAAACTCTATTACTTTCCACCATAGAATGTAATATGTGCTCTGACTGCAGACAAACTCTACAGTGACTTGCTGTAGACTCTGTTATCCTCCCATGGAACCAGTGTCCAGTGTTCACAGTGAGTAGGTAGGTCTGTGTGCCTTCTCCCGTGTACATAGCACACAGGATCAATTGTCCAGGCAGAACCTCTGCATAGGTTAAAAAAAAACAACAGCCTCATGCCATCTTTGCAGGCAGGGATTTCAAACACAGTCATGCAAAAACCCCTGTGTGTGAACACACTCCTGGGGACTAGGATGATGTCAGCACTGACTGGGTAAACTTCCCAGCATGTTTGAGATATTTATACTCGAGTGTTTATTTCAGCTTCTTATATTATATATGGGGTCATCTGGCTGGTTTGTTGGATGTTCCTTCTTGAAGCAAGGTCTTGCTTTGTAGCCCAGGCTATCCTGGTACTCACAATCTTCCTGTTTGTCTCTCAAGCACTGGGATTATAGGCATGTACTGTCACATCTGGTTGGCTTACTCTTCATTTATTGAGAACTTAGATAATTCTTCATTTTGCAATTCTTTTATTTATGTATTTTTGGTTGGTTGGTTGGTTTTTGGTGCCAGGGACAAAACTCACTGCCTTATACATGCTAAGCAGGTGCTGTATCACTGACCCACACCCCAGACCCTCACTGGGGGATTCTAGGCAGGGGCTCTACCACTGAGCCACACTCCCAGCCCCTCCCTGAGGGATTCTAAGCAAGTTTTTACAACTCATCCATGGCCCTAACCCCTCATAGGGTTCTAGGCAGAAGCTCTGCTGCAGAGCCATGCCCCTATCCCCTGCACTTTGGATTTAACAAAGAACTCACACAGAAGGATGATGATAATGAAATTCCAGACTTTTGGACTTTAGAAATACATTTAGATCCTGCTTTCAATGGGTGTCATCTTCCCTGTTTCATGGAAAGGCCAGACGTAGACATAGCTGGAGGAACAGGGTAAGCTTTGAATGCAGAAGAGAGCCTGCAGAGTCCTGCTGACCTTTTGGACCATGGGCAGAAGAAACTTAAAAATCCCCATGAGAAGGATAAGCGGGGGGTCCCTTCTCCATGACCTCATATCCACATCAATGGTGGGACATAATGGACCCAGCTGTTTGTTCCTTGGCTACCATCTCGTATCTCACAGTAGAGCCAAGATTTCTGAGATCCATTGGGGGGTTTTAAGCTTCTTGGCTGCCACACCACACTGTACCTGGTCTCTCCCTAATGCCCTTGGACAGGACTTCTTTAGAAGGCTTGTGAAGAGAAGATGCAAGCCAGGCTGTGCCTACAGGTAGATGAAGCTGGCTAGCCAGGGACACAGAACTAACAGGACTTACAGAGCTGAGAAAATGCCAATTTGCTAAGGAATTGGTCCCACAACACACACCCAGCATGCTGCAGAATCTGAAAAGCCAGTGGCTGACCCACTCCAAGTGCAAAGGTCTGAGAGCAGGGGAGACCAATGGAGCCCCGGAGTCCAAAGGCTCTGCAGTCTGAGGCAGAAGAGGAAGGCACAGTACAAGAGAGAGCCCTCCTGAATGAGTTACTTATGGTCTTGAAGAGACACTATACCTGGTAGAGGCAACTTAGGTGGGGAAGGGCTTATTGTAGCTCACACTTCAAGGGTGCAGTCCATCACAGCGGGGAAGGTAGGGTAGCAAAGTGTGAGGCAGCTGGCCACTCTGCAACTGCAATCAGGAAGCAGAGAGAGATGACCGCTAGTGTTCAGTTCTGCTTCAGGACCTCAGTCCATAGGATGGTGCTACAAACGTCCAGGGTGGGTCCCCTTCCTCAGTTTATCTAATTGGTGCTTCTAAATGCCGGGAGACTGACTACCAAGATTAACTATCAGGTCTGACCTGCTTGTGCCTTACCGTGAGTAGATCTGTAGTGCCCATTGATGCTGATGACAGTGGGCGTTCTTCACCCAGTCCATATCAAATGCTCATACTTTTTAAGACACACCCAGATATGTCTCACCCCAGCTGTCTGAACAGCCCTCAGCTCAATCAAACTGACACATAACGTTAACTACCAGATAGATTATGTGGCTACTGTATGTAGAAACACACAGAGATTGGAGGTGGAGACACAGTGAGAACCTGAGTGAGAACCTGTTTCTCAGCCTGGCCGCAAACTCCCCCCCTTCTGTCTACAGCTAACTGCAGCATGTGGCCATGGGAAAGTCCCAACCAGGGACAGGTGGACAGAGGAGGGAAAGAGTTAACAGGGCGCTGGGCTCCGCTTTATGTGACTCTGCGCCTCCACTCTGGCTTCCATGGCGACTTCATTAGCAGCAAGCTGCTAATTAAATTTCATATTTATGATCAGAAAATAAAATCATTGGGCCTTTCTGAAATAGGATTTTATGAGTTTGGGCTCAGGCAGCTGAGTCAGCAGGGGAGGGCCTGTGCTGTTTAGAATCACAGTTTCAACGCGGAAATAAATAACGCAAACAGGGCCAGGATGTATCTGAGTCCCTTGAATTGGTTTATGGTGGGCTTAAACAAGAAAGACCGCTACCCACTCTGAAAATGGAGCCTGTGCCTCATTGCTTAAGTTCTGTGATGCTCGGGATCCAGGTTTAAGCCAGCAGTCCCTAGTGAAACAAGGGGCTATGTTTACAGGACCCCAAGCTTCTTCAGGAGTGCTACTGTGTGTAGCTGTCTTTCCTGCTGTATCGAAAGCATCCTTGCTGTCACGCTTAGACTTGTACCCTGTGGTACGAGCATGCAATCTTGCTCCAACACTTCTTCCTTTTCTGTGGGACTCAGTGGCTGCCATCTTCCCTGAGGGGTTTTCCAGGCACCCCTCCCCGATGGTCTCAGAGAGTTTCTCTACTCTGCTGCTGCCAATGAGAGAGGCATTGATTCTCTCACAGCATGGAATTTGAGGTCCAAAATCAAGGTGTCAGTGGCCTTAGGGGACAAACCCTACTGCCTCTTCCAACTCTGTTGGTACTTTCTTAAGGGGTCTCCCTGTGTAGCTCAGGCTGGCCTCAAACTCATGATTCCCCTGCCTCAGCCTCCCAAGTGTTTGCTCTCCTTCTAGCTTGTTATTTTATTTTTTGGTGTATGTGTGTAATGTATATGTGGTAGAGTATGTATGTGTACATCTGCATGTGTGTGTGTGTGTGTGTATATATATATATATATATATATATATATATATATATATATGCATGTATGTGTGTACAGAAGTCAGAGAATGCCATGTGATAGAGGATACCTGCTCTATCACTGTCCACCTTGCTCTGATGAACAGGGTCATGTCACTGAACCTGGAGCTGAGCTGGCAACCAGCAATCCCCAGCAATCCTCCTGTTTCCACTCCTTACCACTCCTGGGGTCACAAGCACAAACAACCATGCCTGGGTTTGTGTGAGTTCTGAGAATGCAGGCTGAGGTCCTAAAATGTTCTTCTGCACTGTGTCAGATCCCCAGCTCCCACTGCCAGCTGCTGATGGCTCCTGATCGGTCTCTGCCCCTGTCTTCATTTCCCTTCTCTGGATCTGTGTCATTTCCTCTTCTAACAGTCACTTGTTGTAGGTCCAGTGTGACTTCATCATAATAATGTCTGCAAAGCACTCGTTGCCAAATGAGGTTATATTCTATGTGGGCATTAATTTAGGAAAAGACACCATCCAATGTCTGTTACTTTTCTCTTCACTATCACCAAACTACCTGCAAAGGAGAAACAGAGTAGGGAAGGTTTATTTAGGCTTACAGTTTGATGGGATACAGTGCATCACAGCAAGGAAGACAGGGTGAAGAAGACACGGTAGCAGGGATGAAGAGGCTGATCTTTGCAGACAGTCAGAAATGAAGAGGAAATGGGGTGAGGCTTTAAAATCCCAAAGCCCAGCCTCAGTGGCTCACTTTCTCCAGCAAAGCTTTACTTCCTAAAGGCTCCACAATAGCGCCACCACCTGGGGATAAAGTACAAAAACATACAGTCCTGTGGGGGACATTTCACATTCAACTCACAACCCCTAAATGAGAAGTCCATATGGAGGGAAAGATTGAGAGCAAGTGGGAAGTGAGGCCCTACAGGATCAAGATCCCCGTGTTACCACCCATTCAGGGAAGGCCTGAGTTTTCAGGACCTGACACTCCAAACAACAAGGATGCTCTAAAGTTAGCCAACATCCATCCTGTGATTGACATGCCCACTGGAAATGACACCGGTTTACTTAAAGACTCATGTAAGAGTTTTCCAGTCCAACAGTAACCCCAAATGCCCACTGACAGGAGATCCAATGAGTAACCTAAGCAAGCCACTGCTTAGTAACAGAGAGGAGCAACCTACGATGCCTACCCAGTGAGTGCTAGGATGTGGTAGGGATCATACTGGGGCGGGGGCTACAAGGTGCTTTGGGCTCTGTGTTCACTAACAGCAAAGTCAAGAGACAAGAACAGAGTACCACATGTACCTGTAGACAGATGCTTTTTTTCTGGAATGCCAGGCCCCTGTTCCCTCCTAGGTGGAGCTGAAGATCTGGCATGGCAGCAGGAGCCAGTGCACAGGGGGACGCCATCAAGGATGCTGGGGAAGAGAGGCTCCTGTGCACCCCTTCTACCACCCATGGCTCCTGCACCCTGGCTCTCCGCGCTCTGCAACCCAGGTCTCTGTGCGCTGCTCTGAGCCTTGTTCTTACCCAGGAGCTCAAATCACCCACAGACTCCACGTAGGCAATCTTAAACAGCTGGTGTTTGTGAGTTTACTGTGTTTTTCTTCCTTTCTATTACTTTTTTAAACCATGTGTGCTATGTGTATGTAACACATGTGTGTGTGCATGTTAATTTCTACATGCACACTGGTGTATAAGCAAGTGTGTGCGGCGTGTGGGTGTCAAGAGCTGAGGCTAATGTCAAGCATCTCCCTAGATCATTCCTACTCTGCGTTCTTTTTTCTTTTGGTGTGTGTGAGTGGCTGTGTGGCTGTGATGTGTGTGTGTGTGATGTATATCTGTGTGTGCTGATATTCGATGCAATGTGTGTGTATGTCTATGTTTCTGTGATGTGTGTTATGATATGTGTGTGTGTCTGTAATGTGTGTGTATGATGTGTGTGTATGTGTATGATGTGTGTGTCTGTGATGTGTGTGTATGATGTGTGTGTATGGTATGTGTGTCTATGATGTGTGTATAATGTGTGAGTCTGTAATGTGTGCGTATGATGTGTGTGTCTGTGATGTGTGTGTCTGTGATGTGTGTGCATGACGTATATCTGTGTGTGTTGATATTCAATGCAATGTGTGTGTATGTCTATGTTTCTGTGACGTGTGTTATGATATGTGTGTGTGTGTGTCTGTGATGTGTGTGTATGATGTGTGTGTCTGTTATGTGTGTGTATGATGTGTGTGTATGATGTGTCTGTGATGTGTGTGTATGATATGTGTATGATGTGTGTGTCAGTGATGTGTGTGTATGATGTGTGTCTCATGATGTGTGTGTATGATGTGTGTGTGATGTATATGTCTGTATGTCTGTAATTGTATGTGTATGATGTATCTGTCTGTAATGTGTGTGTATGATGTGTGACCTGTGTGTCTGTGATGTGTCTATGATGTGTGTATGATGTGTGTGTCTGTGAAGTGTGTTATGATGTGTCTGTGTGTGTGTGTGTGTGTGTGTGTGTGTGTGTGTGTGTGTGTATCTGTTGCATAATGTATGTGAACTTGTGTCACATTCCTCCTGTGGAGGTCCAAGGACCACTCAGTGTTCTCTCCTTCCATGTGTGTTGGTGCTGGTGATCAAACTCAGGTCGTCTGGCTTGTGCACCCAGCATCTTTACTTGCTAAGCCCTCTCCCCAGCCCTCTGCTAACCTTGGAGGTCACTGGTTAGCTGGGCTGTCTAGCCAGTAAAGTATGAGGATGTGCCCCACCCCCAGCCCCACCCTCAGCCCCAGCACTAGGATTATAAGTGCCTGCCTGCCCAGTACCTGGCTTAGTTTTGTCTCTTCCTGTTGTGGGGACAGATTCTCATACTATAGCCCAGGCTAGCCTCAAGCTTGCCGTCCTCATGCCTTAGCTTCTTAGCAGCTAGGATGACAATGTGTACCACCACATCCGTCTTCAGGTTCTGCTCAGAATAAAACAAAAGGAGAAGTGTGCAGCCCACCTCCGCCTCCCTCTGCACCTGCTAAAAATAGTTGTAGCCTCCTCAGAGTGTGCTGCACCCATGTGGGCTCCGGGGAGGCTGTGGCAGCCTGCCGGTGTCAGCACTTTCCGGGTGCCTTGCTCCCCACAGCAGAGGACAGGGAATTTGAGAAACTCCTGGACAGATGCCCCTGCCAAGCCCAGGATACAGCTGGTGTAGAAGCTGTAGGAGGTGAGTACACCTCCCACAATCCCTCTGTGGCCTGCATAAGCAGAGCTGCCGAAGCTGTCTGTGTCCTGGGTCTGCTGGTGTGAATACTTCCCACACCTGGTCCTTCTGCTCTTGTCTGTGTGGGTGTGCTTGGGGCCTTCAAACATGTCCCTTCACACTTTTTACCTTGGTGCTTGGGATGAAGCCTAGGGTCTTTTACGTGCCCAGGCAAGCTGTCTACCACTGAGCTACACACATCCCTAGCCCTAAGGTTTTTATGATAGGGACTCTGTGTGGCCCAAGATGACCAGAAATTCCCCTGCCTCTTCCTGCCCCAGTATTGGGATGACAGGCATCCCTTTACTTTGTCATCTCCTAAACTGGATGTGTATTCTGGACTGCAAGGAACCCTACATCACACTGGGCTGGGCTTGTGCAGAGCCCAGAACTGGCCCATGAAAGGCTCTCCATGAACCCCGAGGTTCCATGGGAGCAATATGTTCCTGTTTCTCCTGTTGTCACAGGTGGGTGCCTTGTTTCTTCTAACTGAGCACACTGTCACAGTTGAGGAGCGGGGTCAGTGCTTGAAGTGTGTTTTCTGGAAAGCTGGAGATGTTCACAGCCTTCTCTGGGGGGAGCTAGATGAAGTATGTCATGTCTGCTTTCAGCCTGTGGCCCAGCAGAAAGGCGACCCTCTCTGCTGGGGAAGGATTCTTTCCCGCCACCCTGTGCTGTCAGCTGGTTCCCATGGGGTTGCTTATGAGGAGAGGAGTGGGGTGCTGTCCAGCAAAATGCCCCAGGCTACCGTGGGAAACCTGCACTTGAGAGTCATATCAGGCATGTGCAGGTTGAGCCACTTCCCCCAGAAGCCTTGAGCAAACCTGGGGACCCCAAAGATGGCCACTGAAGCCCACCAGAATGTTTGACTCTAGACTGGAAGTCTATGAGATGTCTTGGGAAATGCACCTTGAAAAAGCTTGGAAGGGGCAGAGGAGGTGACTGAGAAGGCAAAGCATTTGTCTTTTAAGAATGAGGACCCAACCTCGATCCCAAGATTCACTTTAAAAGGAACGTCAGACAAGATGAAAGGCTGAGGCAGGAGGATCCCTGGTACTTAATGACCAACTAGCATGCTTGCTTGGTGAAATTCAGGACAGTAAGAGACCCTGTCTCAAAGGAAGACACCTGCAGTATGACAGTGACACTGAGGTTATCCTTCAACTTTCACACACAACACACACACACACATAAACACACAAATACACACATACATACATATACATACATACATACAAACACACATACACACACAAACACACAAACACACATACACACACAAACACACACATATACACACATACACATAAACACACAAATACACATAAACACATATACACAAACACACATACACACATAGACACATAACCTGTAAACCTTCACACATGGGTGCACCCACACGTGTGCATGCCACACATGTGCACAAAAGAAAAAGTGAGAGAGACTTTAGAAGCCCCATGAGCTTTTGTTCAGAGACAAGCAACCACACACAGCTGGCTCTTATAGGATGAAATTCATTTCAATGGGTTGAGAATTAAACTCCTTAAGTGTACTCCCAGAACTTGGGAGGCTGAAACAGGAAGATCATGAGTTAGAGACCATCTGAGTGACTTGTGAGTTCCAGGCCCACCTAGATAGAGAGGAAGGCCTCAAACAGAACGTGAGGAAGTTGGAGGCTGGGGAGTGGCAGTTAAAGTCAAGCCAGGGGGTCAGAGTTCAGATCCAGGACCCATGGATAGGCTAATGTGTGTGTCAACCTGCTTATAAGTCCAGCTTCAAAAGGTAGACACAGGGAATCCTTGGAACAAGCTGACTAGTGAGACTAGCCGTGTGGATGAGCTCTGGGTTTGATTGAGAGATCCTGCCTCAATGAATAAGGTGGGAGAGAAATTTAAAGTGATCCCCAAACTTCAACCTCAGACCTCCACACACAAGTGCACATGAAAAAAAGAGAGAGCAAAAGAATGCAAGCGAGAAAGAAAGAATGAATGAATGAAGGAAGGAAGGAAGGAGGAGAGGGGAGGGGAGGGGAGGGGAGGGGAGGGGAGGGGAGGGGAGGGGAGGGGAGGGGAGGGGAGGGGAGGGGAGGGGAGGGGAGGGGAGGGGAGGGGAGGGGAGGGGAGGGGAGGGGAGGGGAGGGGAGGGGAGGGGAGGGGAGGGGAGGGGAGGGGAGGGGAGGGGAGGGGAGGGGAGGGGAGGGGAGGGGAGGGGAGGGAAGGGAAGGGAAGGGAAGGGAAGGGAAGGGAAGGGAAGGGAAGGGAAGGGAAGGGAAGGGAAGGGAAGGGAAGGGAAGGGAAGGGAAGGGAAGGGAAGGGAGGAAGGAAGCCAGCAGAGATTAGAGGCACGTTTGAAGTAAGTATACAATACATCCATGCCATACAAAGTCACAGTGTTGTGCAGAGGGTTTAGGGTCACCTCAGTTGTCACACCTCCAGGTAGAACCCACCCTGAAGCTCACTGGAAACCATCAGATCTGGCTTACTGGGTAGACACACTGACGTTCCAGACAGAAAGGTAAAAAGACTGAGAGACAGGAAGAGCATGTCCCACAGCCCTGAGCCCAGTCAGGCTGATGGGCAGCTTCGGCGTGGACTTCCGACAGGCTTCTTCTTTCATTACTTAGGGTCTTATCACTGGCACACACGTGAAAGGCTACTCAATGGCCTCTGACTTGCTGTCATTCAGCGGCATGTCAGGAAGTCAGAAGTGGTCCCTACGCATGGGGTCCCAAGTTCACTCACCTCCAGTAAAGTGTATGATCTTCTGTTTACTGATTCATTCTCTCTCTCTCTCTCTCTCTCTCTCTCTCTCTCTCTCTCTCTCTCTCTCTCTCTCTCTCTCCTTTCTCTGTCTCTTATCGCTATGTAGCTCTGGTTGACCTTGAACTCACAATGTAGACTAGGCTGGCCTTGAACTCACAGAGATCCACCTGCCTCTGTCTCCCCATGCTGGGATGAAAGGCATGTGCCACCATGCCCAGTGATCTAATATTCCAATAGAGAAAATAAGAAAGGACCTAAACGTTTTCCCAACAATGACATTTAAAGACACTTTTACAGTATTCATAGGTCATTAAAGGGAAGAAGAGGGTGTCTCTGCCTTGAGAAAGGAAGAAAATGGGAGTATCGGTATCTTGACCCCTCTCACTGTGCCCGGATGGGTGGAAAGAGTGAATCAAAGTTTTGTTTTCTTTTGTTTTGTTTTGAAGTTTCAAGATCACCAGTGGCTTCAAAGCCAGTGAGCAGGTCTCCGGGAAATTACTCAAATTCTGTTCAAGTGTCTCGCAGTCTCGGTAGCTCTCTGCAGCTCTCTGCAGGAGGGATGTATGTAATCTGAGTTAGCTACAGCCTTCTTTGGCTGGCTAGCCCTGTCACCCACCCCGCCCCCGCCACCCCATCCCCACCCCCACAGCCTCCCTTCTCTGTGTTTCCTTTCTTCGTTTCTCTTTCCCTTTCCCACCCCTGCACCTGTTTGTGCTAAATAAAACTGAGTTCTTGTTCCCCTTTCTCTCAAAAGCCCTAGTTGCCGTCTGGCCCACTCCCCAGTGCAACATCCCCCTCTACACACACACTTGAGAGTGTGCACACATGCACACACACACGCACACACCCACGCACGTGCCGTGTTTTATTCTCCCATCTGACTTAACTTTGCCCTGCCCCCAGCATCCCACTAAAGTCCCTCCCACAATTCCAGGTTCTCCACCTTCCTCCAGGGACCCTCAGATTTGACAAGCTATAGGGTTTTTTCCTGGGCACAAATCCCAGCATTCATTTCTCTTACTCATAGCATCCTTTCTCTCATTCTCTGTGTCTTGAACCAAAAACAGATACTTGTGGCCAGGTTGTCTTGGGGATGGAGTCCACTAGAAATTGTACCTGGTACCTTCTCCCACAGGCTCTGAAAATTGTAGCTGTCTTTATTTTCGTTTATAGAGGTGACATTTATAAAGCCTAAAACCTACCATCTCCTTTTTTCCATTTTTGTCTTTCTGTGTGCACACTTATCAGTGAGCAAAAAAAGGGGAGTATCCAATCCCCCGGAACTTAGGTTACAGTTGGTTGTGAGCCACTCAACATGGGTGCTGGGTCTTCTGCAAAGGTAAAATCCAGCCATTCATAACCTCCGAGCCACCTCTTCAGACTCTCACCTTGTTTGTGGGGTGTGTGTGTGTGTGTGTGTGTGTGTGTGTGTGTGTGTGTGTTTAGGAGAGCCTTTCACTGTCCTGCATCAAGCTAGGCTACACACAAACACAATCATGTCAGTGGACTTGACTAACTGAGCAGTCTCCCCCAACCCAACATTTACCACTGTTGTTAAACTTGAACATTTTTGTAGCATTTCATACATTGACAAAATGTTGCAGCCATCATTTCTACCTAGTTACAAAATATCCTGAGTGTGTTGGGGGTGGGGTGCATTTATATGTTTGTGATTACGTGTGTGTGTGTGTGTGTGTGTGTGTGTGTGTGTGTGTGTGTGCGCGCGTACATATGGAGGTTATAAGTCCACCTCAGGTGTCTTCTCCAGTTGCTCTATACTGTATTGTTTATTCATTCATTTATGAGAGAGGGCAGGGAGTGTGACGCTGTGTATATGGAAGTCAGAGGACAACTTCCTGGAGTCCACTTGCTCCTGCTGCTTTCTGAATCCTAGGGACCAAATTCAAGTTGTCACACTTGGTGGTAGATGCTTTAGCCCTCTACAACATCTCACTAGACATTACCTTATTTTCTGAGACAGGGTCTCTCACTACACCTGAAGCTCACTGATTCGATTAGACTGGCTGGCCACCAAGCCTGTCTCCACCTTCCTAGGGCGGCGATTACAGGGTCCCGCTGCTGGTCCTGGCTTTTTACCTGGGTTCTGAACTCAGATCCTCACGCTTGTAACACAAGTACTTCATCCACCGAGTTGTCTCCCAGAACAAGTTCCAAAATATCTTCATTCAACAAAAGGAGACCTGATACCCACTAGCAGTCACCTTCTTCCATGCCCCTTCTCAACCCCTAACAACCGTAGTCATCCATGGTATTTGAGGGGAACATTGGGCACCACCATTTATGAATGTTCATGGCCCTGTTATAAAGTAGCACAGTATTTGCAGAAACCCTCTGCACATCCCCTGTGCACTAAGCATCCCTAGGATGCTTATCATCATCAATACACGGTCACGGCTGTGCAAATAGTCGCTCTCCTGTATTGTTTAGGGGATGCAGGCAAGGAGAGGAGTCTGAGTCTGGGGAAATGGCTCAGCGAACGCCTTAGTTTTATTTCCTGTGGTCACAATAAAATACTTTGACAAAAGCAAGTTGGAGGACAAAAAGAGTTTATTTGGCTCACAATTCCAGATTACACTCCGTCCCTGTGGGGAAGCCAAGGCAGCAGGAACTTGAAATAGCTTGTCATGTCCCCAGCCAATAGCAGAGAGAAACAAATGCATGCTCATTTGCTTGTGCTCAGTTCTTTTTCTCCACTCTGGTACCATCCGGATTCCCTGTCTAGGGAATGGTGCCACCTACGGTGGGCAGGTCTTCTGAGTGCAATTAACAAAGTCAAGGCGATCTCTTGAGCAACCTTCATTCTACCTAGTTAGAAAATCTCTTCTTGAGTGTGTTGGGATGTGTGTAAATACATGTGAGCATGCGCATGTATGTGTGCATGTGCACACATGTATAAGTCAAAAGTCCACTTCAGGAGTCTTCTTCAATTGCTCTCTACTTTTTTTAGTATTTATTTATGTATTTGAAATTTGAGCATGTGGGTGTTACAATGTATAATATGAAGGTTAAAGGACAACTTCCTGGAGCCTGCTCCACCATGTGGGTCCTGGGGACAGATGTGCTCCAGACCAGACCGGTCTAAACGATCCTTCATTGAGTCACTGAGGCTCCTTTCCCAGGTGATTCTAGAGTGTGGCGTTGACAGCTGAACCCAACCAGCACAGTAAGTGCTTCCTGTGAAAGCAGGAGTGTCTGAGTTCAGATCCCAGCTCTCACCTAAAAAGCCAGGTTATAGTGGTGCATGCCTGCAGCTCCAACTCACATGGGACAGAGGCAGGGGCATCCTGGGGCTCACTGGCCATCTAGCCTAGAGAATCACTGAGCTCCATGGTTAGTGAGAGGGTTTATCGAGAGAGAGAGAGAGAGAGAGAGAGAGAGAGAGAGAGATCAATAGAGGAAGACACCCACCTTCAACATGTGGCCTCCACACATACAAGTGAGAGCACGCACACACACACACACACACACACACACATATTTATATGTCTATATAAACCTTGGGTATTGCATTTCAGACGCTTTTGGCTCTAGGGTCTGGGAAAAAGTTCTATCTGTGTTGAATGTGGCCTGTCCTGCCTGACATTGGGTAACTCGTGGCTGTGCAGAGCAGACCCCCCCCCTAAACTTGCTTCCTGCCTCTCTGGATTTGCCCATTGTTGTTCGTGGATTGTGTCCTCTCAAGGCTCATTCATCTGGCAGCCTGTGTCAAACAACACTCCTTTTTACAGCTGAGTAATATTTTACACAGGCACAAGTGCTCTGTGTTTCAGATGTGAGTGGCTTTGTAGGTCCGGGGCAGGGGAGGGCAGTGCCCAATGCAGGATGCATTGGAAGAACCATAGGAGGGCTGACACCCCTGCCCGTGTTCCCCGTTCACCCCCGTTGTCTACTTTATGCAGGCTGAACCCAAGCTGGCCCTTCCAGGAAGCCAGTTAGAGAAACCGGCAGCTACTGCCAGCCTTCCCGGGCTGCCATTTGGCTCCACTCCGGAACACATTACAGCAATTAATTACATCCAACCCTTGATTATCTCAAGTAATAGGGGACAGAATAACAGAGCTAATTGAAGATCGGGGGTGTGGGGATGGAGGGGGCCTGTTCCGTGGGAGAGCTATTTACTTTGTGTTTAATTACTAGTAAAGAAACCCTTTCTGGTCCCCCACCCCCACCCCACTCTCTCGCATACGCACCGTCTCTCTCTCCCATGCTGAAGCCTAACGTTTAATTGGATTCGAAAGCCTATTTTTGTTCTCAACATAGTGGCTGCTCGAGTAATGTATTTAACTAGCAGGTTCCCCTGGCAATGCCTTGGCAGAACTTTGGGAGATGGAAGAGCGGGCCAGTTTCTGGAGCTACTCACTCCTCCATGGAAATGCTCCTTGTTATGATCATGGTGGCATCAAGAGATCCACATGAAGGCACTGGGCCGGATTCTTCTACAAACACTGCTTCCAGGCATACAGGAGAAGGATAAAGGGGGCAGATGGGCCATCTGAAGCCTTCTCACATGGGCCGTCAGTCCGGACATGGAGAAATGGCTGGTGGCTGTTGCTCTCAGCAGCTTCGTCTCCCTGCAAGTGTGTGAATACTTTGTTGCTCTTCTCTCCTGTCCCTGACCAGTGAAAAGCTAAGACCCTCTGCCATGTTCTGCTGTCCCCCCAATACTTGCATCCTGCTTGTCCATTCTCCTCCCAAGAAGTCCAGCCAAGTCTGACCCCATCCCAGATCAGATCACAGACACCCAAGCATGAATGAGCAGAAAGGCAGCTGGCTGCCTTTTCAGCTCCTGGCACTACCCAGCATAGCACAGCCACAGCCTGCTCCTCCCTAGTGTCTGTTGCTGGTTTATTAGTGACTCATTCCATTCTCCATCTCTGAAATGTCCTGAGGGACAGCTGTGCTCGGATGGCACAGCTCAAGGGCATCTTCACCCAGGTCTCCAGGAATATCTTTCCTGAAACTCACCCAGTAACAATGCCATGGTGGGAGCAGTAGCCAGTTCCTTGCAATCTGGTAAATGCTGGCTGGTGTTCGGTCGTCAGTTCTCTAAGAGCTAGAATCCTACACCAGGCTCAGGATGTATCACAGCAGTAGATGTCTGAGTAGAGTCCCCCAGTGAGGTGCTGGAGGCCTGACTCAGGGCTGCAGTGCTGTGGGGAAGTGCAAGATTGCTTTAGATGCTATCCCAGCATGGAAGGAAGAAAGGAAGGAAGGAAGGAAGGAAGGAAGGAAGGAAGGAAGGAAGGAAGGAAGGAAGGAAAGGAGGGAGGGAGGGAGAGAGAGAAGGAAGGAGGGAAGGGGGAAAAGAAGAAAGAGGAAGAGACAGATGAGGGAGGGAGAAGAAGGAATGAAAGAAAGAAAGAAAGAGAGGAAGGAAGGAAGGAAGGAAGGAAGAAAGAAAGAAAGAAAGAAAGAAAGAAAGAAAGAAAGAAAGAAAGAAAGAGGGAGAGAGAGTGAGAGAGAGCAAGAAGAAGAAGGAGGAGGAGGAGAGGGGGAGGAGGAGGAGAAAGAAGAGGAGGAGGGGAGGGGGAGGAAGAGGAGGAGGAAGGAAGTTCGAAGGGGTAAATTACTAGGAGCCCAGGAACAGAACCAAACTCCATAATCCCCCCTTGAGCATGGACCAGATTGCAAGGCTGTAGAAACTGCTCCTTCATTCTGATGCCTCCCCAGGTCAGGAGCACCCTGCAGGCACCTATTCCTTCCTGGAGATGTGGTAAAACACACTGTTTCAGGAAGGAGCCCATACAGTACTGGCTCCTCGCTACTCTCCTAGTATGGATGGTTGGTGACAAGAATGCTGTGTCCCCGCAGGTCAGACATTGAAGGGGATGCCTCTTGTAGACTTCAAGCTTGTGACTGATGGAGAGGGAGAGATGGATTGGCACTTAGCAGCAAACTGCAAGCACAGCAAAACTCGGGGATGGGGGGACAAACGAAGGGCAGCAAGCCCACAGGCAGGCTGCGGCGGTGAAGGTGGAGGCGGCAGCAACTCTCCCCATACATGGTGCTTGGGGAAGAAGGCCTTATCGGCTGGATGGAAGCTACTCTGACAAGCGAACGGGAGGCAGCGTTTATCCATTGGAAATCAATCGCCTCATAAATATTAAACGCCCACTTATGTAAGATGCTTGCTAAGCCACGGGGTGTACAAGGAAAGATGAGAGGGGTCCTCACCTGGAGACAACTTCACAGTAGATATAAAACGATAGGGGCATCCCCAGGGAAGGGGATTTCAAGTCAAAGACCCTGGCAGAATGGCAGACAAGAGTGCCCCAGATTTCCCCCTGAATCTTACGGAGGATGAAGGGAGTTGTGCAGAGCGATGTAGGGGAGGAAGGGAAGACATCCAATTCTTGGTTTTTGACTCCTTCCTGTTTGCTTAAAGTAAGATTGTATGCTCTTTCCCCAACACTCCACCCCTCTTTAGATCACATTTGTCGCTAACAAACATAACTGGCTTGAAGCTGTCACAGGATGGGAGGCCTCTCTTCCTTATCCGTGGCTGGTCTGCCCATGAGACCCAGACACCCAACTCATTCAACAACAGAAAGAAGCACCAGCCGCAACAGTTTATAGGGCAAAACCCACCTCCTGCTTGTTCTACTGCCTGGCAATGGATCTGATGAACCCACAGTGGAGACGGGCTTTGACCTCACTGAAACACTGGAACACTGGAACACTGGGAAAGTGAGGAAGACTGAGGACTAAGCAAAGCCCAGGTCCCCTGCTCCCTGCCCCCGCCCCCAGTGTTAGCCAAACCCAGGGTTAGCAAGACCTAAAGGTCGCTTGAGAAAGATCTTGGAGCCGGGCGTGGTGGCGCACGCCTTTAATCCCAGCACTCGGGAGGCAGAGGCAGGCGGATTTCTGAGTTCGAGGCCAGCCTGGTTTACAAAGTGAGCTCCAGGACAGCCAGAGCTATAAAGAGAAACCCTGTCTCGAAAAACCAAAAAAAAAAAAAAAAAAAAGAGAAAGATCTTGGAGCCTAGGACTGAGGATATAGTTCAGTATTCACCTGGCATGCATGAAGCCCTGTGTTCCACCCTTGGGTTGCATAAAATAGGTATGGGGGTGCAGCCCAGGGGACATAGAGGCAGGAGAATTAGGCACATGCTTAGGGAATAGTGAAAGAGGGAGACAGAGAGAGACAGAAAGAGACACACAGAGAGTGAGAGAAAGGGGGAGGGAGATAGAGGAGAAAAGATAAACAGACGGACAAACAGACAGACCGACTTTGAAGTCCCGGGCAACAAGAGCAAAAGCCCCTCCTGAGTCCCTTCCTGGACACTCTCCAGGTGTGGCTGGGGTGTGGGGGACCTGGGGTCTGATTTGGAAGGATCCTGGCATGATAATGGGAGAATTAGAAAACTGGACACCCAAATCAGGTGTGACAGCATATACCAGTCATCCGGGCACTGGGGAGACTGAGGCAGGAAGACTGTTGTCAGATCTGAGACCACGTGTGCTACACAATAAGTTTAACTCAGCATGAACTCTACAGCAAGACCTTGTCTCAAAATAAAAATAAAGAGAGAGAGAGTATGTGTCCCAATCTAGCATGATGTGCCATTATAAAGAAGTTGAGGCCTATGTTTTTTGTTATCAACCCAGTTGCTGGAAAAAGTTGGCCAAATTCTCTTCAAATACATGGAAATGGGTTTGGAAGAGCAAGTCGCAGTCACCTGCCTCTGTGATACTTGATAACATATGTGGCCCGGCGGCCGGAAATGCATGGAAAATCAATCGCCACATCGATTCTCCGCAGAAGTTCAGTGCATCTTAGAAATGCAAAAGCAAGTCCAGCTGGGTCTTTGAGCTGCAGAGCAAAGGGCGGCAGGGGCAGAGCCTCCCACGCTGCAGAGCCAGCTCTGGCCTGAGGGATAACGTCACCATCACTGCAGGCAATGGCCCTGTGATCTGCTGAGATTCAAATTCATTCTTATACTACAGTCCAAGCTGCCTGGGCCTCCACCTCTCTTCCCCTCCTCCCCGCCCCCCGCTTTGGCACTCAACCTTTCCAGCAGCTCTCTTCCCAAGTGGGTCTTTGAACCTATGCATGATTCTGTCCTTCCTGCATGTGGCTTTTCCCTGTCTCCTTCCTCAGTTCTGGACATCTGTATTGCTCACCTGTGTCTTTTGCTTGATGGTTCAACCTTAGAGTTAAATTTCCCCCTTGCCTTTGTATTCTTATGACATGTAGTATTGTCTGCTAAGTCACATGAGAAAATAAGTGAATGAATCAGTTAATGAATGAATGAGTGAATGAGTAGATGAATGGGTGGATGAATAAGTGAATGAGTGGATGAGTGAATAAGTGAATGACAGATGAATAAATGAATGAGTGAATGAGTGGATAAGTGAGTGAATGGATTAGTGAATGAGTGAGTGAGAGAGAGTAAATGAATGCCTAAGTGGATGCATGAATGAATGAGTGAGTGAATAAATGAGTGATGGGTGACTGGAAAAGTGGCTGAAGGAGTAACTAAGTGAATTAATGATGTATAGCCATGACTGAATGATAAATGACTACGATGAGTGAAAGAGTGAACCATGGTTGAATGGGTGAGTGAGTGAATGAGAGAATTAATGAGTGAGAGTGAATGAGTGAGCACAGCCCAGTCACTCTGGAATGTGCTCTTCACAGACTTTGCAGGGCCTCCCTGGGTGACGTCACTGAGGCATGAGGTATGAGAGGAGATGTAAGAGAAAGTTTGAGAATTCTGCTGCCCTCCGTGGAGGCTGTCTGGGCTGGGTCTCCTGTTTGATGATCCTGGTGACCTTTCTATGCAATTAGAGACGGTGCGACCTTTTCTCCTAGCAGATTATCGGGCCCGCCCCAAGCATTTATGTGCTAGCCTGGCTCCCTAGAGCAGAATTCTTCTGACTAATGCTAGCAGAAGGCACTGACGTCTCCATGTCTGCTCTTTACTTCCCAAACTCTGCCCTGTGGGGTCACAGCACTTGCCATCATCAAGTTTGTTTTTCTGTTTTGTTTTGTTTTGTTAGTTAGCAATGTTGAGCCCAGCACTGTGGCATTAATACACCATCAAACCTCCTATTGCCATTACAGCATTTGACTCCACAAACATGTTTTATTTTTTATTTGAGACTAGGTCTCATGTATACCAGGCTGGCCTCACACTCTCTATGTGGTCAAAGATGACCTTAAACTCCTCATCCTCCTGCCTCCATTTCCTGCGTGCTAGAATTACGAGCATGTACCACTATGCCCAGTTTATACAGTGCTCAGGATAGGAACCAGGGCTTCATGCATGCTAGGCAAGCACTCTCCCAACTGAGATATACCCCCAGCCCTCTACAACCATTTACTGACATCATATAACATTACCAGATATCATCACAGACAGTGGGTTTCCAGCTTCCTCTCAACCCTAACCATAAAATGACAGCCAAGATGTCCCCATGCATACCAGAAGAACAAATTTCATTATGCCTGCAGCTGGTGCAAGGGGTCCACCTGGATAAGCACTCAGGGGTTTTTTATTGGAATCAGCATGTGTCTTCTGTCCCCACAGGCCACAGCAGGAGGGGGACAGTATTTCATTACCATCAAAGCCAAGTCTCCCCTTCCCCTGCCAGCCACTCCTACAAGGCTAGGTTTCCTGGGATGACCTCACTCGGGATTTGTCCTGCCCTGGGTCCTGGTGGCCCTCCATGCTGTGCTATGCACACAGCCCTGGGATCAGTGCAGGACAAACATCCATAAAGAGCCAGCATGAGAAATCGGTGTGCACTCCAGAATCTTTTAAATCTATCTGTCTTAATTGTGTTTTCTTTCAAACACTTTTTCTCAGAACTGCTAGAAAAAATGTTGTGGGGCATGGGGGAGCACTATCCTCGGAAAGATGAGAAGTGTGTGCCCTTCCCAGGTTCATTGTCTTGGTACAAGGCTGAAACCACTAGGAAAAATGTCTGGGGGATGGGACATGGGAAGAGATGACATTTGGGTATTGCCCTTGGGCTCTGATAATGTATCAGATCAAGGGAGACATCGAACTGAGCCCCATCATTGTTTGCTCTCTGTGTCCTGACTGAGGATGCCACATGACCAACTGCCTCATGCACATGCTGCTATGATGAACAATGGTACCTCAGACCATGAAGCAAGCCCTTGCTCCCCGTTGGTGAGTGTGCTTGTTGATTACAACAAGGCAAGTGGCTAGCACACCCTCCTGGGCTTCCTATGGATGTGCCCTCCCATCTTAACTGATACCAAGTAGAGATGTTTTAATCCACAGACCCCCAAACAGCAGACAGGCATAGCTCCCTAAGGCTTGTAGCTGACTGTAAATGCTGAGCTGGTGGGCTGTGCTCTTGGCTAAATGATGTTAAAACTTCAGGCTGTGATGCAGATGAGGTGGTGGGTACCCACTAACTAAAGAGAGCTGGTGAGAGAAGGGATGGAGTCCAACAGGCCTGATGGCGGATAGAGAGGGGTCTGTATTTTCTGTTTCTGGGCAGTCAAGGACATGTAGAGGACCTGGGACAGGACCCGAGCAGGTGGGTGTGATGAATGGTTGGGCCAATGCCCATAGCCAGGGATCCAAGAACTGAGCTGCAGATGGCCAAGCACTTGACAGTGGTGGAGGCTGTCAACTCCCGTTTCCTAGGTGACACTTATGCCTGGTCCTGCTAACCTTTCAGAATTGCCTATTTAGTCTCTCCCCTACAGAACTTTAGATATGGGTAGCGTTTTGTCTTTCCTAATGGCTCAATGTAGTGCCTTGGCAGTGAAATGTCTTCCATAGTCCCACGTGTCAGGACATTTGGTTCCCAGCAGATGGCGCTGTTTGAGGTGTTGTGGCATGGGTCTCACTGGGAAATCGGATCTCAGGAGGTGGCTACAGGCTTCTTCTTCTTTTTTTTTTTTTTTTAATTAAATATTTTCTTTATTTACATTTCAAATGCTATCCCCTTTTCTGGTTTCCCTTCCAAAAACCCCCTATCCCATCCTCCCTCCTCCTGCTCACCAGCCCACCCACTCCCGCTTCCCTGTCCTGGCATTCCCCTATATGGGGCATCGAGCCTACAGGCTTTAAGGTCGTTAGTCCCAACTTACTTCCATCTTATTTCTACTTCCTAATCCATTGCGAGATAAGCGAGCAGCCTCACGCTCCTACTGCCATGCCTTCACCACCATGACAGACTGTACCTCAAAGCATGAGCCACGGTCAACCTTTCCTCCATTAAGTTGCATCTTATGAGGTATCTGGTCACAGCAATGCCCACTCTGTGGTCATCGATAAACACAAGTGATAAAAAGACAGGCAGTGCCGGGCGGTGGTGGTGCTTGCCTTTAATCCCAGCACTTGGGAGGCAGAGGCAGGCGGATTTCGGAGTTCGAGGCCAGCCTGGTCTACAGAGTGAATTCCAGGACAGCCAAGGCTATACAGAGAAACCCTGTCTCAAAAAAAAAAAAAAACAACAACAACAAAAACAAAAACAAAAACCACAGGCAGTTGCTTGGTCTTAGGGACCAGGAGTGTGCGGGGAGGAGGAATTCAGGCAAAAGGCATGGCTCTTACTAATCATCTATATCTGTTAAGAATATATTTGCCTGCAAGTAAAGGAAGTATTATCTAATTTTATATCTTCCAAGGTCTTTGTTTTGGTCATAAATCAAAGACGCAAATGTAAGCAGTCCAGGATGCCATCAGTGGCTCGAGGCTCTTATTAGTTTCCTTAAAATGTGACTTGGTTTTGAGTCACACAGTAGCATCTCTGTTTCCAAACATAACATCCTCAATCCAGGTAGCAAGACAAGTTAGAGTCTCTTCCCATCTGTTTCTACCCCTTTCATGGGGTTTTCCTAGCTGGGGGGTATTGGCATGTATCTGTAAAGCCAACATTTTAGAAGCTGAGGCTAGCAGACTGTGAATCTGAGGTTAGCCTAGGCTCTGTCTCAATAGATAGATAGATAGATAGATAGATAGATAGATAGATAGATAGATAGATAGATAGATAGAGGGGCAGACAGACAGATAGTAGATAGAGGTGGGAGGGATAGGAAAAGTGGAGGGGAGAAAATAAGGAAGTGAAGAGAAAATAATAGCAGTCCCAGATTTTGCACAAGAGCGCAGAAAGTTCGCTCCACTCTAACTGTGTCACATAACCACAGCTAGCTGCAAGGGAAGCTGGGAACGCAGTTTTCGAGATAAATGCAGTTAATGCCACAGAAAAAACTTCAAGATCCATTCTCAAGTAAGAGAGAGAATGGATGTGTTTGGCAGCTGGCAGTGCCTGCCACTCCACTGTGAATTTAAAATGATAATTGCTGCTTTCAAAATATGTATCCATGGCGCTGTGCTGATTGCTGTACACATGTTAATTGATGGGAAACATTATCCTGTCAATATTTCGGTTGAGTGAGCTTAGATAAGATAGACAGGAGTTAACAAGTTAACTGGGAAGCAAGGGAGAGCCGTGCAGGGAGAGATTTCCAGCTGCCTCTGTAAGTGCCCTGTTTGCAAGAAGGAAAGGGATTACATGGGACAGAAGGGGCCATGAAGGGTGGCTCAGATCCACTTGCATAATGTTTCTGCCTCGGGGTTATAAATGCTGAGTGCACTGGGAATCTGGGTGCCCACCAGTGACTCTTTGGTCCTTTCCTTCAGCAATAGATCATCCTTTTAAAATTCTTTTTTTTTTTTTTTTTTTTTTTTGCCAGAAGCCCTTTCAATTAAGTGAAGGGTTTCACTGGAATAATTAAGCCCTGTGTATCAAGCCTCTCACTCCAGTCACCCACAAAAATCGATTAAGAGATATGCATTTATCTCACCGACTGCATCTGGTTCCTGTGCTTTTGTGCTGGGGTGGCTCTTGGAAAAGAGAAACAGGGGGCTTTGTCCATACAAAAGAGCTCCTCAAGGCTGGAAAGATGGTTCAGCCATTCAGAGCGTGTGCCAGCCGCTTGCTCTCACAGAGGACCCTGATTCAGTTCCCAGCACCCAAATCAGCTCACAGCTACCTGTAATTCCAGCTCTGGGGAATAAATGGCCCTCTTCTGACCACCACAAGCACCTGCGTGCGCGCATAGAGAGAGAGAGAGAGAGAGAGAGAGAGAGAGAGAGAGAGAGAGAGAGGATGAATGGTTAATTAATCAATTAACAAAAATAAATCTCAAAAAGACCAACCCATTCCTGAAAGGCCTGGCGCATTCTAGACTTGAGGCAATAACAATCTTATTGTTTTATTTTATTCAAGATGAGATATTTCTTTAAAGTTACTCAGCTTACAACTATATATTAATGACGTATTAGGAGGAAAGCCCTGTGCTATGTTCTACTGGGAATGCAGACTCTCCTATACAATATGCTCTAAATTACAAATGAATAAAGCAATAAGAGGAAAATGGACCCTCAAAAGGCAAGTGGTATGTATGATTGGGAAAGCATTCGAGAAATCCAAAAAAAAGCAAGGCGGCCAGGAGCAGCTGGCCAAAACTACCACATGGTGAGCATGCCACCGTGAGCTAAGTCCCGGTTGGCTAACAAGGATTGATAAGGCCTCAACATGAATGCACCAATAAGCTCCATTCACAAACAGGGCACTCCCTACACTCAGCCTCATTCACAGACACACGCCACCCCAGACACTCAGCCTTCCCTCTGACACTGCATTATGTCATATATGCTCATGTTAGAATGTCTGTGGTGACTGGGTACATACTGTTCCTTGTAAGCCAAGTTGTATGCTGTGATTATCTGGACTTTCTGTTTTTTACTGAAGTTAACAGTGCCTCTTTTTCCATCTATTTGGTTTTTTTTTTTTAATATCATTGATTTTTCTCTCTTGACTCTCAGATACAAAATATATCAAATAACTGTTCAGTATTTCCCCCTGGCAGCCTGCGTCTGGGCAGCCTTCCTACACTGCTGAACTTTTGGCTGCTTTCCCAGGAAGACCCCCCCGCCCCGCCTCCCGAGCCCCTATCTTCTCCTTGTTGCTTTATTTATTTATTTTGCTGGATCCTCTAGGAACTGCCTGAGAAAAGGCACACAGGAAATAGAGTTTTTACTTTATGAAAATATGTCAATTTGTCTTAGTTAACATTAACTATCAACTTCATAAACCTAGAATCATCTTTTAAAAGAGCGAACTAGCAGGGCAGTGGTGGCACATGCCATTAATCCTAGCACTTGGAGGCAGAGGTAGAGAGATCTTTATGAGTTCAAGGCCAGCCTGGTATATAGAGTGACTTCCAGAACAATCAGGGATACACAGAGATACTCTGTCTCAAAAAAAAAAAAAAACAAAAAAAACAAAAAAAACAAAAACAAAAAAAAACAGAGAGGGAGAGAGAGAGAGAGAGAGAGAGAGAGAGAGAGAGAGAGAGAGAGAGAGAGAGAGAGAGCGCTGAGTAATTTATTGTCTTTACCAGGTCTCTTTGTAGGCAGGTCTGTGAGGGATTGTCTTGATGCCTTAATTGATGCTTAATTGATGGCAGGAGGACTCTCCCAACAGTGGGTGGCACCATTCCTCGGTAATCCTCAGCTATACAAGAAATATTGTCAGGAGCAAGGCAGCAAGCAACATCCCTCCATGCTTTCTGCTTTAAGTCCCTACTTCAGTTCCTGCTTTAAGGCCCTACCCCAGCTTGCCTCAGGAATGGACTGTGATCTGGACGTGGAAGCCAAGTAACCCTTTCCTTCCACAGTTGCTTTGTTTTGTCATGGTCGTTTGTCCCTGCAACAGACAGGGATCAGAACATCCATCGTGTTTGCATATGTGACAAATAGTTTGGGGACATATCAAGCACAAAATTTAAAGATAATTTCTCTTATAAATGGTGAAGCCCTTGCCCCACCATGTCTCAGCTTCCACAACTAATGTCTGACACCACACTTCGCTCCCCTCCACATGCACCCTGAACTTTTACTTCTGGGAGATTTTAGGTTCTTCACTTAATTGAAATTTCAAAATGGCAGTACTGAGGAAAATCAGCCCCACTTGTTGATGCACTGAGCATTCTAGGGGCCCTTTAATTCTGGAGGTTGAGACTCTGAAATTCTGAGAAATCTCTAGCATTGTCCCTTGGTAAACTCCCTTCTTTCATTTTTCTTCCTCAAAAGGGAGGATGGAAATTTCCATACTGAAAAAGGAGTGCCATCTGTGTTCTCTCTCTGGGATTTGTGTTCATCATTAAACCTTTGGCACGGACCTCACTTTTATTTTATTTTTAAGTTTTATTTATTTATGTATTCTATGTATGAGTGTTCTGTCTGTATATATGCATGCCTACATGCCAGATGAGGACATCAGGTACTACTACAGACATTTGTGGGCTACTACATGGTTGCTGGGAATTGAACTCAGGACCTCCGGAAGAGCAGTCAGTTCTCTTAATCAACTGAGCCATCTCTCCAGCCTTGACTTTGTTTTTCTTGTCTTCCTGCTTCAACTTTTTTCTGAGACAGAGCCCTCACTAGGTAGCCCAGGCTGCTCTGTAATTCATGGTCCTCCTCTGTCTCAATCTGTCTGGGTCTGGGATTACAAACCTGCACTAAGGAAGACTGGTTAAATAACTGTTTTGTTTGTTTTTAAGTTTTTCTCTTACCTTTGTTCCATTTTTACAGATTACTTTTTCAAGTTTGCCTCTTGGGCTCTGTCTAATGTAGAGATTTTATGCAAACCATCCTTGGAACTCTCTCTATTTATGCTTAAGTGGGAGGCAACAAAATACAGTGTGTATCAATGTTGCCTGTGATCTGACAGTCTTCCCTGTGGAGAAACCCAAATCTGGAAGCTTGATTTAAGTGTGCCCTGAGCTTATATAAGAACCCGGTCTTTCCGAGGAATTCTGAGCACATACTTTCTAGTGATAACCCTTTTAAAAACGTGACCCTTTTGCAACCAGAGAATCAGCTGAGTATTAGCTGAGTAAAATCAAAGAGACCTAGATCCACATTCTTTCCTCATACTGATGTGACAAGCTTTTATTTTTGTGTCACTAAGATGGTCAAGGTGACAGTGTACCACCACTCCCCGAGTAGTTCAGTTGCTTTTCTCATTGCTGTGGACCAAACCCCTGACCAGAGGTGTGTCAAGGAAGGACTGGTTTCCTTTGGCTCAAAGTTCAGGTGGCACAGTTCATTGAGGCAAGGAAGTCGGAATGGTGGCAAGTTCCTGAACACGATAACAGGAGGCTGCGTGCTCAAATCTCTGCAGCTCAGGACAGGGGAGAGGAGAATGCACATTGAGTTCTGCTATTCCCCTTTTGTTTAGTCCATGACCCCAGACCATGAGACAGTGTCTTCCCCCCTCAGCTAATCATCCCTGGTCTGCCCTCACAGACATGCCCAGAGGTGTACCTCACTAAAGTTCTGTGTCTTTCTCACCACTGTCCGTTGAAATTACCCATCACAGACACTGACATGGAAAAAGAAGTCTATCAGTATTAGGGATGGGAATTTTCATCATGAGTATGCCTGGAAGTCAATATCGAAAGCAATCAAGAAATCAATTTATCAAAACCAAGTCCGACAATGCTCCCTACCTTGGGACCAGGTTCTGGGGTCAGACTTCTAAAACCAAAACAAAAACTCCCAGCCTCCCTGTTGGCAACCCCTGTGCCTCAGTTTACCCAACTGACATTGATAAGGCAGAAAGGGGAAAAAAAAGAAAAGAAAAGCAAGGAAGGACGATCGTGCAAGCCCACAAACCTGTTTTCCCTCTTTTACAATTAAAACGTTCCTTGTAACTAGCAATCAATCATTGAAAAACTTCTTCTCCTGATCCTAAAAGAACTACGTGTTCTCTAAAGAAAAGGTGTGTGGGGGATGGGAACCTGTGTCTGCGCTCCAGCACCCATGGAAGCAGCTGTGTGCAGTGGTGTGTACTTCAGCCCCTGGAACTTCACAGGGCGACCTTGCTTGAACAGTGAGACTGGGGCCACTAAGATAGCCAGTTCCTGAGAAGCAGTACTTGCAGTTGGCCTCTGACTCCGCACATGTGGGCACATACATCCAAGCACACACGAGCAGGCACATACAAAAAACAATGTGTGTGGAAGAGTGCCGATCCCTTTGCTCACTGGCCTGTGGCTTCCTCATCTCCCAGGAGACATGATCTGATCCCAGGTCACCTCCTCCCTCATCATTTGCCACAGCCCAGGGCAGCCACCTATCTGTTCCTGTCCTAGCTGCACAGCAGGGAGCCCACAGAGGGACCAAGAAGACACTGTCAAGAGACTTGTGGCCCTGCCACATTCCAAAGCCAGAGACCTCTGACAGCTCATCCCAAGTTGCCAGACACTGGCAGGAACAGCTTGGGACAGCCGAGGAGAACCAATGTCACCAGTGATTAATGCTCAAGGCTCAAACTAAGCAAGTTTCTGATTACACCGCAATGCCCCATGGTCCTTGTCACTTGAAAGAAGAAAGGACACAGGGCAGTAGCTCAAGGCCCCAGGGGTTCTAGGAACCTATCAGAGCAGGTCCATCCCTTTCCACCTTCGCTGACTTTGAGTTCCACCCTTCCCTCTCCTGGAATTGTTTTCCCAGAAGGAAAGTTGAGCTTGCGCCTAACCCCAAAACCCCACAGCCACCATTGGGCTCCCACCTAGACTGAGTCCGGGATTAGCAATGCCCATGTCAGTCACCATGAGGAACACCACCCTTGGGAAATTAAAGAGTGTGTGCACCAAGGAAGGTTCCTTACCAAGTCCACAGTCGCTGCAGGCCAAAGACATAATTCATAGAGAAAGGAAGCCTTATGGGTCAGACAGAGACTCACTGCTCAGGACCTAATGAGTTTGTACCTGAGTAGAACTTCTCCATTCTGAAGGGTGCTTGAATATCTACCACACAGGTCGCAAAGGACCCAAGGCCTAACACCTGCCCATCTCTCCCTCCCCATAGGTCTCATTATGTGTGGTCAATGGCTTCATAGAGCTAACATCCTACCGTTCACGGTGCGCTGAACCGAACACTGTCCCCCAGAGAGATGCACCAAGGGGTTCATTTCCCAGCAGAGAACCTTTTTGATTCTTTGAATGTTTTCCTTTCTCTCCTGCCTCTACCTCTTGCTCCAACTTGACAATCTTTCCTTTTTCAGATTCTGCCCAGACCCACTCCAGATCCAACATCAGACTGGCTCGAAAGAGGACAGCGGGCAGCCAGAAAGTGTGACCGTCACATCCGGATAACAGTTCCACAGCTCTTGTGTACAGAGTGCCAACCGACCGTATGCCAGGTACTGTCCTATCTCTAGACTGAAAGGCTAAGATGTGGGGTAGTCGCTTTCCTGTTGCTGAGATAAAATGCCTGGCGAGATCATTCTGAGTAACTCGGGGTTTATTTGGACTCTTGGTTGGCAAACACCACATTACATCACGGCAGCTGCAGTCAGGAAGCAGAGAGAGACGACTGCCGGTCCTCAGCTCACTCTCCTATCCCTCCCTTCAGCCCAAGGTGACACTCACTGTTAGCGTGGGTCTTCCCTCCTTAATCAACCCCATTAGATAACCTCTCACAGGTATTCCCAGAGGTGTGTCTCCTAGGTGATTCTAGAGTCTGTCGAACTGACAGTTAATATTAGCCATCCCACAGAGGGGCTCTAAGACGTCATATAAGAGAGAACGGAAGCTGGAGTCTGGGGACAACTAAAGGAAAGCGCAGTTTGCCTGGTATAAGGTTGTGACAAGACTGTGGAGTTGACAAGAAGTGATCTACGGAAGCCTTTAGAGGCCAAAAAAACAAAGATTTGTGTGTGTGTGTGTGTGTGTGTGTGTGTGTGTGTACTATATGGTTTTTTGGTTACTGTTCATTGTTGCTGTTGTTGTGTTGCTGTTGTTGTTTGGTTTGGGTTGGTTTTTTGAGACAGTTTCTCTGTGTATCACTGGATGTCCTGGAACTCAGTCTATAGACCAGGCTAGCCTCAAACTTAGAGGTCCACCTGCCTCTGCCTCCCCAGTGCTGGGATTAAAGGCATGTGCCACCATTACCTGTGTGTTATATATATATTATATGTGTGTTTTGATATGGGTGTGTGTGTGTGTGTGTGTGTGTGTGTGTCACTGCATCTGTGCAGCCAAGGCTAGTGTCATACTTGAGCTTCTCCCATCTCAGCCTCCCAAGTGCTAAGATAACCAGTGTGACACCAGGCCTGGCTATGAGCAGTATTTGAATGTTTATTATACCAGTGAGAAAACTGACATGACAGTGTGTCCCTTGTGTTACATGATGTGTTACATGTGAAAGTAAGAGGCTGGTGACAGGCCGTGGTGGCACGTGCTAATCCAGCACTCGGGAGACAGAGGCAGGTGGATCTCTGAGTTCAAGGTCAGCCTGGTCTACAGGGTGAATTCCAGGACAGCCAGGGATACACACAGAAACCCCATCTCAAAAAAGGAAGACAGAAGGTAAAGGGGGGGGGGAGAGACACAAACAGAGAGAGATAGAGAGAGACAAAGACAGAGGCAAAGAGAAACAGAGAGAGATAGAAACAGAGAGAGACAGGGAGACAGAGAGAGACTGGTGGGAGCCAGCAGCTATGATGAGGTTTGTGTGAGAGTAATACGCTTCCTAGGATTTACCTCCTTGGTAAAACATAAGAAGTACTCATCCCACGGGGGCTCAGTGGGGAGGCTTGGACCTTGTGTCTGCCTCTTTACACGGAGAGCACTGTGGTCCAGGGTGAGACTCAACAGAGCCAGGACTCATACAGGTTAGACACAAACCCTTCATCCCCGCAGGCTGTGAAAATCAAGAGTCTCCGAGTGTCAGAGGGAGATGTGAAGGCAGCTTGCATTCAGAGAAACTTGACATACACCACCGGGTGGTCCCAAGTGAAGAGGATGGGTCAGACTAGGTTGCAGTGCTTAGAAGGGAAACTAAACTTGAAATTGAGTCTGTGATGTTTGATGCTTTTGGACTGACTAGGCTACCTTGTCTGTGAACTATTTTGGGCACTAAAAACTTACTCATAATGTGCATAGTAGACAAAACAAACATTTAAACACTTTTTGTGTCACCAACTGTGCTCTGGAGCTACATCAATGATGGGTCCTGGATACCCTTCCCAGATCACATATGTCTGTCTGCCTCTTCTCCTCAGGAGGAGCCAACATTGGTTTTTTCCTATTTGGGAGGGGGGGGCACGTAATTGAGGATGAAACATGTGACCTCATACATGTTACAGTACTGTAGGTGCTCCACCACTGAGCCACACCCCAGCCCCTCACTGGGGGATTCTAGGCAGGGGCTCTACCACTGAGCCACGCCCCCAGCCCCTCCCTGGGGGATTCTAGGCAAGCGCTCTACCACTGAGCCATGCCCTCAAACCCTTTTAAATTTCTTATTTTGAAGTATGATTTCTCTAATTTCCCAGGCTCACACTGATCTAATTGGATAGCCCAAGCAGGCCTTTTACCCGGGTTTTTTCTGCCTCAAATTTCTGAATATCTGGGATCTCAGACATGAACCTCCAGGCTCAGTTTAAATGGTGTGATTTCAATGAAGGTTCAGACATGATGCCTGGCACACTGAGCCACTTCTGTGGATTTTGTGATTCCCTTCCTGTGGACCTCACCATACTACTGTGACATGGTCCTGTGGCTTCTTGTGTCAGCAACTGACTCTCACTGTGGAACTCTGAGTTCCTCCGGTGAGAGGAGCCATTCCATATTACAGAGGGTGCTCAAGACTCATCAGTTCCCATGACACCACAGGCCTGTGACAACCTTGTCTCTGAAGCTGGGGGTCCCCATCATGTCTGCTTAAGGGCGAAGGTTTTACCACAGTCGTTTCTGGCATTGCTTGCCACCCTGCCATGCACAGGGCACCTCAGGTAGTGTCTCTGCGGCAATAAGCACCCTGGGCTGTGTCCCTGGAGGGCAGGAAGCCGTGCTTTCTAGACTCTTCTACTCAGCCCCCAAGATGTACGCCCTCAGCACCTGCTGAGAGGGTCTTCACGCAGAGTCACACATTTGCAGTTCAGGGATTTGGGCTATACATCACAGAGGCTCAGGGCAGCAAGGCCCCCACCATCTTAGAGATGAATGGGCCCAGAGCGGGGGGGGGGGGGGCGGGGGGGTAGGATGCGACTTCAGGGTGATGAAGTCAGTGTCCTGGTTTCATCTTTTTTGCTGTAATTTTTGTCAGTACCCTGACAAAAGGCAACTTACAGTAGAAAAGGTTTGTTTTAGCTAGTTCCAGGTTACAGTCCACCATTGTGGGGAAGTCAAGGCAGGAACCAGAGGCAGCTAATTACGTCATGTTTGCAGTCAAGACACAGAACAGTGAGTGCTGAATGCTTAGTACTCAGCTCATTTTCTCTATTCATATACAGTCCAGGGCCTCACCCAAGGAATGGTATGGTCCACTTTAATCAGTCCAGGCAAGAAAACATTCCCTCATGGTGTGTTTACAGGCCAACCTGACCTAGACAGTCCTTAAGACTAGGCTGGAGAGATGGCTCAGCCATTAAGAGCACTGACTGCCTGCTCTTCCAGAGAACCCGAGTTCAATTCCCAGCAACCACACAGTGGCTCACAACCATCTGTAATGGAATCCGATGCCCTCCTATGGTGTGTCTGAAGACAGCTACAGTGTACTCACATACATAAAACAAATATATAATTGGAAAAATAAAAAGACTCTCTTTCCAGGTGACTCTAAAATTTTATTGACAGCTAAAACCAACCATCACAGAACCTGAGTGCAGGGAAGGGTGGAGAGGCTGGCCAGGTTTCTGTTAGATAGAAACAAAATGTTCTAGCGTTCAACCACACTGTAGAGAACTGCTCTGTGAGCCTCCGAAGGTCAAAAGAGTGTCTTGGGAGATGTCTCAGCAGCTAAATCACTTGGTGCATAACCATGACGACCTGAATATAAATGTTAGATAGGTATGGTGGCCCGTTTGTAATCCCAGTACTTAGAGCACAGAGACAAGGGATCCTAGGGGCAAGCTGGGCAAGCTTTGGGTTCAGAATATGGATATATATAATATATAACTTATATAATATGACATATGATATGTGATATGTTATATACGACATTAATATATTGTTTATGGTATATAATGAATAATAAATATAATATATAATGTGCAGTATATATTATGTATTATGTAATATATAATAATATATAATATAAATGTATATATGGTAGGGAACAGTACAGGAAGGTACCTGATATCGACAGACTTATACATGCACATTCCTGCACATACATGTACAAATATATGCAAACACACATACACTCTCTTTAAAGACACAAACTCATACATAAACACAAAATCAAATTTAAAAGTTTGTGGCATGAAGTTGTTGTCTATGAAACAACACATCACATGTTGACTAAATCCTTGTTTGCTGTCCACTTCAATGCAGTTTTAGCTCATCGCAGCAAGTAGATGTATTTACTCAAGCCTGCAGTTGTATAGAACAAACTCCCATTAAATCAGTAAGTCAGTTTAATAAGGAGGCAAGGGAAGACCTCCAGCAAGTACCAGACACTTCGCACAATGACCACAAATCAGGCTTGCCCGAGGCTCAGAGGGAAAGGAACTGAGTCATACATCAGGAGAGGTGACCCCAGGCCCCACGTCTCATAGTACCTCATGTCTCCCTAAAGCCTCATTGCACTGACTGTCCTCTGCTCACTCACCCCTTCTCTGTCCCGGAAGCTGCAACATCCCTGTGCTTCTGCCTCCTCATGGTCCAACTGGAGGCTGCACAATTACTCCAGTGCCATCTTCTGGTCTGGTTCTCTACACACAAACACACATACACACACACATGCATATATACACACATGCACAGTTACACACACAGCCTCCCCTTGGCCACATATACAAAACTCAGTGCTTGGAAACAAGTGGGTGACATTCTTACTTAAGCCAAAGGCTGACCAGGAGAGTCTATTTGGCATTAACAAGGTGTCAGGGCAGTGGCTGTCAGAGAAGATGTGGTAGGGAGCAGACACTAAAGAATCAACCTCCCGTGGCTTTGTTAACTTATCACAGATATGGAGAAAATGAAGGGCACATTTATGAGTGATGAATGGGTTGATAAGGAAACCGCATAGGAAGATGGTTGCATCGGTGAAAACACAGTACCCTAGAAAATGTGGGGTGCAGCCAAAGCAGAGCTCTGAGGAAGAATCATAGCTCTGAAAGCATGCACTTGAAGGGAAGAAAATCCCAAGAAATGATGAAGACAAGGGCTGAGGTGAATAGATCTGAGATAGGCATGGAGCAGAGAAAGCCAGGGAAGCCAGGAGCCTGGACTTGGACTCTGTGTGTGTGTGTGTGTGTGTGTGTGTGTGTGTGTGTGTGTGTGTCACATAAGTGTTTTCTGGTGCATGTGTAAGACAACATCAGTTATCCCCAGGGATGCCATCTGCCTTCTTTGAGACACTGACTCCTCTCACTGAACCTAGAGCTCACTGCTTCAGCCCTAGAGATCTTCCTGTCTCCACCTACCCAGCACTGGGATTATAGTCACACCTTTGATTTTTATTAAGTTCTGACACTCAAACTCAGGACCTCATGCTTGTGTAACAAACACTTTACCCACTAAGCCATCCCATCAGCCCTTGGAATGGCTCTCTTGATGTCCCTTTACCTACACTGATGAGGAAAAAAACGAAGATGGCTCAGATCCCTAGAATCACAAATAGAAGAGGTATCGTAGCTGACTTTACAGAGTTAAGAAAGGATGGTGGTCGGAACCATAAGCAACAGGACAATGTTAGGGAGACAAATTCCTGTAATGATACATACAACCAAAACTTCTCAAAAGAAGAGAAGAGAAAAGAAAGGAAAGGAAAAGAAAAGAAAAGAAAAGAAAAGAAAAGAAAAGAAAAGAAAAGAAAAGACAAGACAAGACAAGACAAGACAAGACAAGACAAGACAAGACAAGACAAGACAAGACAAGACCAGAACATATAAACCGACCCATACATAGCAAGTAAAAACAGTGATCCCATCCAAACGCCGACGGGTCTGGGGAGATGGCTCTGTCTGCACAGTGCTTGGCACACCTGTGTGAGGAGGATCTGAGTCTCACACCCAGAAGCCATGCTTTTTAAAAAAAACCTGGTGCAGTGTGGTGACACACTCCTGTAACCACAGAACTGCGAGGTAGACAGGGCAGCCTCTCGTGCTTTCTGTCCAGCCATCTTAGCTCAATCAGAAAGTTCTGAGCTGCCGGGCGTGGTGGCGCACGCCTTTAATCCCAGCGCTCGGGAGGCAGAGGCAGGCGGATTTCTGAGTTCGAGGCCAGCCTGGTCTACAAAGTGAGTTCCAGGACAGCCAGGGCTACACAGAGAAACCCTGTCTCGAAAAACCAAAAAAAAAGTTCTGAGCCAGTAAGAGACCCTGTCTCAAAATAAGGTGGATGACACCTGAGGAACACAACCTAAGGCTTCTACATACACAAACACACATGCACAAACACACACATGTGATCTCAACACACAGGGAGAAGCATGTGATCAAATGCCTCTAGTTGTAAGCTTGACTAAGCAAGAGAAATTTTAACATCAGTTCTCCAAAACCTCTTCCAAAAAGTGGAATAGGGAAGAAGATTTCCCAGGTCATTCCTATCAGGCTGGAGTGACACTGGAGTCAGAACCAGACATTACAATTAAAGAAAACCACGGATGAATAACTCTTATAAATACAGATGCAAAATCCGTTTTATCTTACACCAAGAAAATTGAGTCAAGTTGTGTGTGTGTGTGTGTGTGTGTGTGTGTGTGTGTGTGTGTGTGTGTGTGTGTGTGTGTAAATTGGATTCATCCTTGGGGTGGAAGGTTTAATTAGCATCTAAAAATCAGTTCATGGAACACACCACGTTGATAGAATCTTAAAAGCCACATGATCATCTCAATAGATGCAGGAAAGTCTGATTTAACAAAATCAGAATTGATGAGCCATTCATGACAGAAGTGGTCAGCAAGCCAGGAATGCGAGGGAACTTCCTGGGCCTAATAAATGTTATCTATTAGAGGGAGAGGGAAAGAGATAGGCACACAGGCAGGCAGACAGACAGACAAAATTATGTTCAGTGGTAAAGACTGGGGGGTTTTCCCCTAAGATCAGGAACAAAGAAAGAGTGTGCATTCTCTCTACTTCTGCACACTGAAGAGCTGTGCAGAGCAATTAGGTATAAAGGAGAAAGAAACGACAAATGAGCTGGTGAGGAAAAGCCCAGCGGTAGAGTGCCAAGTCCAGAACCTCCTAGCAAGGGCTTGGACTCCACAGCAGCTAAGTATTTGTATAGAATCCCCCAGTGAGGGGCTGGGTTGTGGCTCAGTGGTAGAGTCCCTGCCTAGAATTCCCCAGTGAGAGGCTGGAGTGTGGCTCAGTGGTAGAGCACCTGCCTAGAATCCCCCAGTGAGGGGCTGGAGTGTGGCTCAGTGGTAGAGCACCTGCCTAGAATCCCCCAGTGAGGGGCTGGAGTGTGGCTCAGTGGTAGAGTCCCTGCCTAGAATTCCCCAGTGAGAGGCTGGAGTGTGGCTCAATGGTAGAGCCCCTGCCTAGAATCCCCCAGGGAGGGGCTGGGGGCATGGCTCAGTGGTAGAGCCCCTGCCTAGAATCCCCCAGGGAGGGGCTGGGGGCGTGGCTCAGTGGTAGAGCCCCTGCCTAGAATCCCCCAGGGAGGGGCTGGGACGTGGCTCAGTGGTAGAGCCCCTGCCTAGAATCCCCCAGTGAGGGGCTGGGGGTGTGGCTCAGTGGTAGAGTCCCTGCCTAGAATCCCCCAGGGAGGGGCTGGGGGCGTGGCTCAGTGGTAGAGCCCCTGCCTAGAATCCCCCAGTGAGGGGCTGGGGGCGTGGCTCAGTGGTGGAGCCCCTGCCTAGAATCCCCCAGTGAGGGGCTGGGGGCATGGCTCAGTGGTAGAGCCCCTGCCTAGAATCCCCCAGTGAGGGGCTGGGACGTGACTTAGTGGCTAGAGTTTTTACATAGAAAGCTCAAGGCCCTGGGTTCCATTAGCACCACAAAACCATATCCATTAGCACACACACACACACACACACACACACACAAATGTATCCAGATTGAAAAGACAGAAGAAATAAAAATCTCTGAGCTGACATGATCTTACACATAAGACCCCCCCACACACACACTAAGGAACTATTGAAACTAATAAAAATTTCAAATTACACAGGCTTCCCGAAGGCCAGAATCTCTCACCCCAAATGTAGCAGCACTCTAAGGATCACGCCTTTACACACAGACTTCTGAGCAGCAGTCAGCACCCACGCTGCAACATTCCCTGCAAACTTTGAGACATTGCCAAATAAAATTAAGGATTTAAAATCAACACATGAAAATCAATTGTGTATTTGCACACCGTCCATGAACATTCCTCAAATGAATATAAAGAAGTGAAGCCCATTTATAATCATTGAAATAACAAAAACCAGGTAGGAATAAATTTATCAGAAGAAATGCAAGATTTACTTGCTGTATTCGTGAGCTTTCTGACGTTGTAATGAAATTCCCTGATACGTGATGCTTAGGAGGTTAAAAACAGGTCATACTCTCCAGAGTCCAAGATCGGGGGACACTCTGGTTTTGGCCTCTGGTGAGGACAGCACATCATGGTAAAAGAGAGCATCAGGATAGGAGGACAGAGAGAGAGAAAGAGGGGGAGAGGAGAGGTCAGGGAAGGAGGGAGAGGTTTTTTTCATATTCCCTTTATATCCTATGTCCCTTAGTGACAGACCTTTGGGTGACATTTGACACTCAACCTGTGGCACACACACTAAACCATTGCTGAAAGATTCTAGGACATAGATACAAGGAAAGGCATGCATGTCTGTGGATCAGGCGACTCCCTCTTGATGTAGATACAAGGAAAAGCACACATGTCTATGGACCAGGAAACTCCCTCTCGTTGGACAGCACCAGCCCTCAGTTGCTCTTCGTGTTGGCTGGGTTCACTGTTAGAATACCAGCTGGCTTTTCTTTGCAGAGATGTCAGGAGAGGGCCTGGAGAGATGTCAATTCCCATCACACAGGTGAAAAGCCAGGCACCCTGGGGCACATCTATAACAACAGCACTAGGGAGGCAGAGGCAGGAGGATCCCTAGAGCTCACTGGCCAAACAGTCTACCCAAATTGATGAGCTCTGGGTTTGCTGAGAGATGCTGTTTTTTTTTTTTAAATGGAGAGGTATTGAGAAAGACACCAAACATCAGCTTTTGGCTCCACATGCACACAACATATACATCCAAAGAAACTAAGTAATGAATCCTAAAATTGTAAGGGGTATCTTATTAGATACCAAAGCTATCTTCAAAAAACATAAAAGGGTTGGAGAACTCCTACTTCCCAATGTCAAAACCTACTACAAATCTGTATGAGCCTAGACAGTGTAGTTCTGGCATGAAAGTGTAGACCAATGCAATGGTGTTGAGAGCTCAGGAACAAACAAACACTGGCACTAGCCAGCTGATGTGCAGAGTACCAAGATCATTCAGTTAGGGGTTATTTCTCTTCACCAAATCATACTTTGACAACTGGATAGTTACACATTTTTAAATGCAGTTGAGGGGACTGACTTCTCTTGCCGAGAGCCCAGGTTTGGTTCCCAGCTGCTCACAACCTATTATAACTCTAGTTCCAGGAGACTGATGCCCTCTTCTGACTTCCATGGGCATCTGAACTCATGTGCAAACTCAAATACAGTCATACACACATAGGCAAAATTAGAGCTTTCATCTTGAAGATGAAGGATTGGGAGGGGAGAGGAAGGGAGAATAAGATGGAGGAGGAGGAAGAAGAAGGGGGAGGAGGAAAAGGAGGAGAAAGAAGGAGGAGGAGGAGAAGGAGGAGGAGGAAGGAGGAGAAGGAGAAAGGAGGAGGAAGAAGAAGGAGGAGGAGGATGAAGAAGGAGGAGGAGGAGGAAGGAGGCAGAGGAGAATGCCCTTGTACATTTATATGGCTTGACAATAAAATGTCCCCATTGCCTCATGGGTTTAAACACTTGGGTGCAGCTGGTGGTGCTATTTGGGAAGGAGCTATAGAACAGTGCAGCCTTGATGGAGGAAGTGGGTAACTGGAAGTGAGTTTCAAGGCTTTATAGTCTGGCCTCACTTCCTGTTCATTCTTTGCTTCCTGACTGTGAATGTGATGTGACCAGCTGGTCCCTGTTCCTGCCACCATGACTTCCCCCACCATGAGGCAGTGATCCCCTCCAACTGTGAGCCAGAACAAATCCTTTCTCCCTTAAGTTCCTTTTGTCCGGGTATTTTATCATGGCAGCAGAATCAGATACCTACGTCACACCACAAACACAATTTAATGAAATGAATCATAAGCTTTGATTTGAAAGCTTAAACAAAACTGCAACAAGAAAAATGTAAGTCTTCGTTGCTTGGCCTTTAAACTGGTGTTTCTCAACCTGTGGGTCATGACCCCTTTGAGATTAGGGTCACACATCAGATATCTTACATATCAGGTATTTACACCATAATCCACAAAATAGCAAAATTACACTTAAGAAGTAACAATGAACTAATTTTATGGTGGCAGGGGGGGGGAGTCACCACAACATAAAGAACCATATTAAAGGATCACAGCGTTAGGAAAGTTGAGACCCACTGTGTTAAACAACAGGTGTTTTATGAATGCTGGGTAAAAACAGTCAACAAATTGGATGACATCTAAATTTAAAAGTTATGGGCCAGAGAGATGGCTCAGCAGGTAAAGGCAGGTGCCACCATACCTGTCTACCTGAGGTCAATCTCAGGGACCCACATGGTGGAAAGAGACCAGCTCTCCCAAGTTGTCCTCTGACCTCCACGTGTGTGCTCTGGCACATGCTCATCCACATACACACATACACACATGCACACGAGTGGAACTTTACAAAAGAATTAAGAGTGTGTGCAGCAAGCATTGTCTATAGACAGTTGCAAGGAGATCTGATGACAGTCTTCTATGCAGGATTCCTGAGGAAGCCCTGCAAGTGGCTGAAGGCTCTGAGCAGATACTCCTCTACACAAGCAGCCAATGCGCATAGGAACAGGCACTCTGCACCATTGGTCATTAGGAAAATGCAAAGCAAAACCACAGCGAGACGCCATTTCACAAGCAGGGATCAGCTATCACAGAGAAAACAGAGGAGAGCTGGCATTGGCCAGAGAATGTGGAGAGGTCAGGGAGGTGTCAAGGTCCTGAAGCATCACTTGCACCAATGGGAAACTGTGTCCCTTGCTTTGCAATACACTGTGGCAAGTCCTCAAAAATGTAGCATCCGCCTTCCTGGGTCTGAGGAGATGCCTCAGAGGGTAAGAGTACTTGCTGTGAGACCAATGTTTTCACATTCCCATGTTCACATTTTCATCGTGCCATGCAAATAGAGTGCCAAGCATGGCTGTGCTGTGGAGTAAGGGACAACAAGGGCCCTGGGGCTGGCTCACCACCAGCCTACCTCCAGGGTCAGTGAGAGACCCTGTCTCAAAGCAATAGAGAGAGCAGTGATAGGAAAGGACCCCAAACATCCTCCTCTGGCCTCCACGTGTGTGCAAGGGTGTGTATACCCACACACGCTCACATACGTCTCACACACATGCCCACACATACACAGTATTTTCCAACCAGCTCCCAATTTCCAGTTCTCCATATCTACTCAGGGAATAAAAAAAGCACATATCCCCCACAGAATCCCAGTCATCGTGTCTGGGGCATCACTGTCCATCAAATGACTCAAGAAGGCAGAGTGAGCTCAACAATCCATCAGTGCATGAACAACTAAACTGTGAAACCAACACAAGGAGCAATCATTTGACAATGAGGGTGTGTCCACCACCTGCATGGGGGTGCACCTATGCGTATAGGACAAGTCTGAGCGTGTGTCCACCTGTGAAGAGGTGCACCTGTGTGTATAGGACAAGTCTGAGCTTGTGTCCACCTGTGTGGGTGTACCTGGTTTTATAGGGCAAAACTGCTGCCTTTTTTTTTTTTCAGATACTGCACACCTTGAGTTTTTTGAGACAAGGTCTCTCACTGGTCTGAAACACACCAAGCAGTCAAGGCTGTCTGTCCAGTGAGCCTCAAGGATCCACTGTCTTTGCCTCCTAAGAGCTGGGATTGCGAGTGTGAACCACTGTGCCCAGGTTTTTATGTGGGTTCTAATTCAGAGGCTCCTTGACTCCCCAGTCTTGATGGACAAGTGTTTGGAGGACGTGCCACTGTAGAATAACCAAGGCACGGAATGCTGGAAGTCATGGCAAGTCTGTGTGTGTTGATAGTCCGGATTATCACTGAACGCAGTGTAGCATCACCTGGGAAGTCCTGCTGGAGATTATGTAGATCAGCCTGGCCTGTGGGCGTGTCTAAAGGCAAAGTGTTTCAGTTACATTGTTTCAGAAAAAGCCATTCCCCGGGTTTAGGCTTTGAACTGCCTTAGAGCAGAGAAAGTGAGCTGAGCCCTCCAATGCACACCTTCATTTCTCTCTGCTCTCCACTGTGGGTGTGTGATATAATCAGCCGCTCCAACACACTGCTTTGTCTTCCCCGCAATGATGGACTGTGAGCTGGAATCAGGAGTTAGCATAAACCCTTTATCCCCTAAGTTGTTGTCTTGTCGGGGCATTTTATCACAGTCACAGAAACAAAACAGGGAAGCCACGGAAACAGGAAGTACATTAGTTGTTGCCAGGAGCTGGTAGGTGTTGGGGGGAAATGGATGGCTAGGTTTCTTTTTGAAATAATGAACACGTTTTCAATTGAGTGTGGTGACAGGCACACAGTTTGCAAACCATTGAACTGTACACATTAAAAAGATGAATCACATGGCATATGAATTCTAGCCCAATAAAGAAAAACTGTTTTGAAAGGAAGGGATGAGGAGGAGGGGGAGCCAGGGAGGAAGAAAGAGGGGGAGGGAGGGCAGATTGATACTTGCTTCAAAATGATCAAAATTTGAGAAGAGTATGGGGGTTGGGGGGTAAGCTCTCCACAAAAGGTTACATGGTTCGAATCTGTGCATAGGGAAAATAACAGACAGAAAGCAGATGTGTGGATGCAGACGGGGCACTCCAGAGATCTAGTGACTGCTAATGGTGCTGGGAAGATGGTTCCGTGGAGAGTACTTGCTGTACAGCGGAAGGACCTGAGCTTGAATTCCACCTCTCATATAAAAAGCCGGGGGCTATGACCATGCCTATAACCCCAGTGCATAGGGACAGAGACAGGGGGATGCCTAGGTTTGATGGATGTCAGCCTAATTCCGGTTTCAATGAGAGATGCTGTCTTGAAGGAGTAAAACAGAGACGATCAAGATGCCTGGTGCTCTCTACCTTCCATTTGTGCACACAGGTGCATATGTCTACATACCTGCATGTGTGCATACCCTGTACACACACACACACACACACACACACCTGAATAACCAGCTGACCATGTATTTTCTTCAAAAGAGTAACCACTCATAGGTATGAGATTTCTTTTAGGCAAGACAGAAGTACTTAAAATTATTGGGCCATTATAAATGATAATGATAAATGAACAACATAGTATTGTTTAAAGATTGTTGAGGCTGGAGACACGGCTCAGCAGCTAAGCTCTTGCAGAGGACCCAGGTTCAGTCTGAGCACCAAAATCGGCAGCTCACAACTATATATAATTACAATTTCAGAAGGTATGACGCCCTCTTGTGTTCTTCATGAGCACTTGCACATGCAAGAAGTACATAAATGCATACATGGAGACCTGCATAAATAATAAACAATCCCTTAAGTCATTGAACTAAAATGAACAAGTTTATAGTGTTCAAGTTGTATCATTTTAAAGCTACATTTTAAAAAATGAGCTGGGGCTGTAGAGACGGCTCAGCGGTTAAGAGCATTGACTGTTCTTCCAAAGGTCCAGAGTTCAAATCCCAGCAACCACATGGTGGCTCACAACCATCTGTAATGAGATCTGACACCCTCTTCTGGTGTGTCTGAAGACAGCTATAGTATACTTACATATAACAATAAATAAATCTTTGGGTTGGAGTGAGCGGGGCCGGAGCAAGCAGAGGTCCTAAGTTAAATTCCCAGCAACCACGTGATGGCTCACAACCATCTGTATAGCTACAATATCCTCATTAAATAAATAAATAAATCTTTTATGCACCCACCTAAATAAACCTCAAAGAAAATGCAGAGGGGAAAAAAGCAATATGGAAGGAGATAGACAGTATAGTATCATTTGTGCAGAATTTGAAAGCAAACGGTATTATATAAATATTGTTTAGAGAAAGATATATTCTTAGTAAGATAATACCTGCATAGAAAGAGCATATACCCCAATGACAGGACTTTCCATCTCTCCCTATAAATTGTCCTTTAAAAACGTTACAGCTCATCTTTCTATTGTTTTGTGTTTAGTGTGTAAGAAAATTTATACTTGTATTTATGTCTCCATCCCCTTCTCCCTTGGATAAGAGGCAATCTGTCCTATGCACTTTTCTGTGCTATACGTTTATTTTTTCAGCAGTATTTGCCAGCCATCACTCCCGAGCGTTTATAGCGTTGTTTCATGGAGGGTTTTTTATTAACCTTGTTGGGGTTTATGCCTCGCAGGAGGAGGGCCAGCTATGGATGACTACATGGAGACTCTGAAGGATGAAGAGGAGGCCCTGTGGGATAACGTGGAATGCAACCGGCACATGCTGAGCCGTTACATCAACCCCGCCAAGCTCACCCCCTACCTGCGCCAGTGCAAGGTCATCGATGAGCAAGATGAAGACGAGGTGCTCAATGCGCCCATGCTGCCGTCCAAGATCAACCGTGCAGGTAATGGAGGGAAGGGAAGTGTGTGAACCACGCATGCTCAGTCAAGGGCATGCCTCTGATTGGCTCGATCTCCCTCCAGAAGAGGGCTTTTATTCTGGGGTCCACAGATGTGTTGCTTGCCTCTACTCATCACCCCACCCTCGTGCTAGGCACCACTGCCAGACCAGACACAGCTCCACCCACATCTCAAGGAACCAAAGAGTTGCTTATCAGGGTGTGTGAGGAGTTACCTAAGAATGTATGGTGTTCCTCACAAGAACAGAGTTGAAGAGTTCCTTAAAGGAGCATGCATAGGAGACTCATACGAGTGTGGGTGAGAGGTTGCACACAGTATGTGTGAAGGTCTCCTCGAAGGAGCCTGGATAACGGGGCCCTCGCCGGAGCCTGGATGAATGGTCCCTCACAGGAGCATAGGTGACCCTGACAGCTTTAGCACAAAAACTCCAACCCAACACGGGTGACAGACTCTCAAAAGCTGCACCCCTGGAGCTCCCTGTACAACTTGCAGGCTGAAGGGTCCTCTCCACAGCAGTCGTCACCGCCTTTGAAACCTCTGGGTGGGCCCTTGTGAACCTCCTGAGCTTCATGATGCCCAACCTTGGCATGTCCTCATCTGAGCATCCCTGACCCTTTCCACATCAGGGTTGAAATGTTACGGTATCTGGAGCAAAAGACATCACAGTAGGCCACTTCCCGCCCTAAGCTTTGTGTGTGCAGAACTCGGAATCAGTGAACTTGAAGGGCAGGGTACGTGTTCTGCTTTTGCAAACCTACAATGAATGTCGATGAATGTCAGCGGGTGGCAGATCACACTACTGATTATGTAATACCTTTGACCTTGTCAACAGTAAAGACAACAGCGAGACCTGTACCACATCCCAGTGCTACAGATAGATAGAGACAGAGATAGAGAGATATAGAGATAGAGTAGAGATGATAGAGGTAGAGGTAGAGATAGAGGTGATAGAGATAGAGATAGAGATAGAGATAGAGATAGAGATAGAGATAGAGATAGAGATAGAGATACAGATACAGATACAGATACAGATACAGATACAGATACAGATACAGATACAGATACAGATACAGATACAGATACAGATACAGATACAGATACAGATACAGATACAGATAGAGAGATATGATAGAGAGATGTCTTCCTTTCTGGTCTGATGTATATAATGTTTTAAAATGCTATTTTGCTGGGAGATGTACCTATGCCATAGAGCTCCTGCCTAGAATCCCCCAGTGAGGGGCTGGGGTGTGGCTCAGTGGTAGAGCCCCTGCCTAGAATCCCCCAGTAAGGGGCTAGGGGTGTGGCTCAGTGGTAGAGCTCCTGCCTAGAATCCCCCAGTAAGGGGCTAGGGGTGTGACTCAGTGGCAGAGCCCCTGCCTAGAATCCCCCAGTAAGGGGCTAGGGGTGTGGCTCAGTGGCAGAGCCTCTGCCTAGAATCCCCCAGTAAGGGGCTAGGGGTGTGGCTCAGTGGTAGAGCCCCTGCCTAGAATCCCCCAGTAAGGGGCTAGGGGTGTAGCTCAATGGCAGAGCCTCTGCCTAGAATCCCCCTAGTGAGTCCCTAATGAGGGACTGAGGCGTTCTGTGGCTCAGTGGTAGAGCCCCTGTCTAGAATCCCCCAGTAAGGTGCTGGGGGTGTGGCTCAGTGGTAGAGCCCCTGCCTAGAATCCCCCAGTGAGAGGCTGGGGTGTGGCTCAGTGGTAGAGCTCCTGCCTAGAATCCCCCAGTAAGGGGCTAGGGGTGTGACTCAATGGCAGAGCCCCTGCCTAGAATCCCCCAGTAAGGGGCTAGGGGTGTGGCTCAGTGGCAGAGCCCCTGCCTAGAATCCCCCAGTAAGGGGCTAGGGGTGTGGCTCAATGGCAGAGCCCCTGCCTAGAATCCCCCAGTAAGGGGCTAGGGGTGTGGCTCAGGGGCAGAGCCCCTGCCTAGAATCCCCCAGTAAGGGGCTAGGGGTGTGGCTCAATGGCAGAGCCCCTGCCTAGAATCCCCCAGTGAGGAACTGAGGCGTGGCTCAGTGGTAGAGCCCCTGCCTAGAATCCCCCAGTGAGGAACTGAGGCGTGGCTCAGTGGTAGACGGTTTTCCTAGTATGCACAAGTCCCTGGTTTCCATCCCCATCACAATACACTATAAACTATGCTGTTCTAAGAAGAAACCCACAGGCTTCTAACAGTTCACAGGATGTGCTCCACTTGACTCTGTTCTTTCATGTACCCATGTTTGTGTGCTCATCTCTGTGTTGGCCACTGGGTAACACTACACAATGTTTTTCTTTCTGCGCATCACAGTTGGAAGGGTTTGAAAATCCCCATCCCACTGCACAGACAACAAGCAGTCGGCAAGCTTCCATTGTGTCTTACATCCATGGAGGCCAGCCTTAATTAAGCACAGCATGCTTTCCCACTGAGCTTGGATGCTACTTGGAATCCTTTTCAATGTAGTGCTCCAGGCAGCTTAAACTAAACAGCCAGGAGTGACATGCATGAAATGGATCCTTTCGGTCCTAGGGAAACGGTGGAGTGTTAGGAGCCTCAAGGGCAGTGATATCTGAAAATATTTAAAGAAAGACCATGAAGTATAAACAGTAAGAGAAATCAGTAGTGTCTTAGCCCTTGAATTTGTTGATATGACAAAAACCTGAGGCAGGACAGTTTATATAGAAGAAAAAGTGTGTTTAGCTTAGTTTACGCTCAGCTCTGGTGAAAGACCTCCTATTTGTGTCATGTGACAGGAGGGGCCACCTTAAAGGTCCCACCATCAAATAACTTCTCTTGAATTAAGGACCAAGATCCCAACACACAAACCTTCAGGGGGACAAAAAGAATCAAACTACAGCAAGGATGATAGATGCTAGAAACTGCAGAAAGAATTCCACCTAAAGATGTCTCCGATGTATAAGACTTCCAAAGGACAGATCCGTGCCCCTTCCCTAAGGCTTCCCCAGCTTTCTGCGTGGATTACTTACCTTCTCATCGCTATGACAAATGCCCCGCAAGAGGCAACGTAAGGGAGGGAATGGTTTGTTTTGGCTCACAGTCTGTGGTGACTCAGTCCATCAGGGCTGGTCATATTGTGTGTACACACAGGAAGCTAAGCATAAGCAGGAAATGGGGTGGGGCTGCAAAACCTCCAGGCCTTCCTCCAATGACAGACTCCGCTCCAGCAAGACTCTGCCTCCTGAAGGTGCCACAACCTTCCCAAACAGTGCCACCAGCTGAGGACCGAGTGTTCAAACACACAAGCCTTCGGAAGGCATTTCATGTTCAAACCACAGTATGCAAATATGTGTCTCCCTGCACTGAATACCAGGGAGCCAGGTGATTTTTATCCCACAGACTCCCACTCTTTTCTAACACAGAAGAGCTGGTGCCTTTGTTTTGGGTTGCTCCTGCTTTGGTGGTGGTGGTGGTGGTGGTGGTGGTGGTGGTGGTGGTGGTGGTGGTGGTGGTGGTTTCTGGCTTCATGAGGTTTGGTTTTTGTCTTTTTGCAATACTTGAGAATCAAACCCAGGACCTTGCACATGCAAGGCAAAATTTGCTCTGCCACTGAGCTATACATCCCAGCCCCCTCGTGGTTTGTTTAGCACTGGTAGACTGGGAAAATCTTTGAAAGTGTTGGTTGGTGGCTCCCTCTGGCAATAATGCCATCTATACAGGTTCTGTGCATTTATTAACACATTAAACACTCATGGGACTCTGCCAAGGGTCTGACTCTTTTATTCACATTGTCCAGACTCCATGCTATAACTCAAGAATGAGAGAATAGGGTGAGACTTTGGGTGTGGTGGCTCACATTTTAATCCAATTGCTAGGGAGGTAGAGAGGGGCTAAGTCTCACTGGCCACACTGTAGGTCAGCAAAAGGTCTTGAATCAAGGAGGAAGGTGTCTGAGAGAGTCATTGACCCCCCATTATAATAAAGGCAACATCATTTAAACCCCTTTAAATGAGACATTTATATCTCACACACACATACACACACGCACACACACACACAAGGCTCATCTATACATAAAGAAAGAGGATCATAAAGAAAGAGGGAGCAGGAAGAAGATAAAAGCCAGGGGTTATGGGTGTCTGGGGAAGGAAAACATATTTGTCAGATATGACAGGGCCATTGAACACAGAATTCACACTTGTCATGCACAAGATCTGCTCAAGAAAAAGCCAACCAAAATCCAGCCGAGATAAGAGAGGGTCTCATGAATTCTTCATGAAATCTCACCCCTAGCTAGCTATTGGCAGTCGGTGTTTTCTGGGAGAGGGAGAGTCAGTTTTCTCCAAAGAGATGGGGGATGGATACAGGAGAATCCCAGCAGCTAACAGACCAGCTAGCCTGGAATTTTCAGTGGCACGAGAGAATCTGTCTCAAATAAGGTGAAAGGCAAGGACTAATTCTTAGAGTTCTCTTCTGACCTACATACATACACCATGACACATAAGTGCTCAAATGAACACACACACACACACTACACAGATACACAACCTCAAAAAATGAGATTTCTTTTTTGAATAGGGTTCTTATCCCAGCAATAGAAACCTTAACTAAGACGATACCTAAGACTCAACACCTAAGATTGTGTTCTGTCCTCCACACACATGTACTTGCTCCTGAAGACATATCTGCACACACACACACACACACACACACAAGAAAATGGTAAGACTGTCTTCTTGGAGCTCTTAAGGATTATAAGTTTAAAAGGAGACACAGGGCCTGTCATCCAATCAAACACATTCTCACCATCTGGATGGAACTTCTCCCCAGGCCGATTGTTGGACATTCTTCACACCAAGGGACAAAGGGGCTATGTGGTCTTCCTGGAGAGCCTGGAGTTTTACTACCCAGAACTTTACAAACTGGTGACTGGAAAGGAACCCACCCGGAGATTCTCCACCATTGTGGGTAAGTGCCTTTGCTACCAGGGGCAAGGGAACCCTAGTGGGAGGATGTGTGTGAGTGTGTATGTGAGTGTGCACATGTGTGTGTGCATACATGTGTGTGTACATGTGAGTGTGTGCATGTGTGTGTGTCATGCAAGTGTGTTACACGCTTGTCAGTGTGTGTGCATGTGAGTGTATGCACTTGTGTATGTGTGTGCATATGTGTGTCTCTGAGGGATAGTGACATGCTGAACTCTTGGGCTGCCCATCATTTATTTTAACTGATGACACAAGACAGGTGATGGGGACAAACTGAAGCGTAGACTAAGAGCACTGGATGATCATTAATCACCCCTCAAAACAGGGCTGGAACCAGGGCAAAAGTTTACTCTATCCTCAGAATCCTCCTTCCCGAGAGTCCTTGAGTCAGTTTATGCTCTACCTCATGTCAAACCCCAGGATCCCTTTATCCAATCAAGACCTGCTGTGGTGGCCTCTCGGTTCTCCAGGGGTCACTTTGCCAGTTTAGAACCAAGACACAAATCTTCAATTTGACCACAAGGTCCCTAAATACAACATGTTCCAGTTCCTCTCTGACATTCCTCTCCCCTCCATCTTTCCTTCCCTCCCTTTCCTTCCAATATTGCTGCCCTGTCCCTCCAAACCTCAACCTCGGCCCCAACCCCCGTGACACACTCTCATGACCCCACATCCAGACTGTGTGGAATCCTCACAGTCTACTTATAATGTTATCATTTGATTTTTATAAGCATCTGTCTGTCTTTCTACACAATAAGATCTACTGCAATGAAGGCCTGTTTGGCTCACCCTAAAATCCCAGTGGCTAGTGGGAACTAAGAGTTCAGTAAACGCTGCTCTCCCAGCCTGGCAGTCCATGCTTATAATCCCAGATAATTGGGAGTCTAAGTAGGCAAATTCAAGGTAAAGAACAGCCTGGACAACGCAGTGAAACTTTATCTCCAACATGTTACAGAACACTAGAGTGGTATAATTCAATCCACTACATTGCAATAAATAAACAAAGAAATGTTGATAGGTATATTTGTTGATGTCCTTGTTCCTGTGACAAAATACAAAAGCAATTTAAGGAAGAAAGAAGGCTTTGGTTTTTTGGTTTTGTTTGTTTGTTTGTTTGTTTGTTTGTTTGTTTGTTTGTTTTGAGGGTACAAAGCCATCATGGTGGGGAGGACCTGGTGGCAGGAGTGTGAGGCAGCCAATCACAGCACATCCACAGTCAGGAAACCGAGAGGAAGAGACAAATGCTGGTCTCCGCTCACTTTCTCCTTTTCACTCAGTCCAGGGAATGGTGCAGCCCACAGTTAGAGTGTATCAGTTAACCTCATGGAGACAATTCCTCGCGGGCATGCCCAGAGGTTTGCCTCTTGGGCGATCCTAGATCCTGTCCATTAGGCAACATCTCAGTGAGTGTCTGAGTGAGTAGATGCCTCCGCCACTGCCCCACACCTCAGGTCTGACTGGGTACCCACTTCCTCCACAGTGGAGGAAGGCCATGAGGGCCTCACACACTTCCTGATGAACGAGGTCATCAAACTGCAGCAGCAGGTGAAAGCCAAGGACCTTCAGCGCTGTGAGCTGCTGGCCAAGTCCCGGCAACTGGAGGACGAGAAGAAGCAACTGGGCCTGATACGGGTGGAGCTGCTGACCTTCCAGGAGCGATATTACAAGATGAAGGAGGAGCGGGACAGCTACAATGACGAGCTCGTCAAGGTCAAGGATGACAACTACAACTTAGCCATGCGCTACGCCCAGCTCAGTGAGGAGAAAAACATGGCGGTGATGAGGAGCCGCGACCTCCAACTCGAGGTGGGGATGCCTGGGCTCCGGCTGAACTGAGGGAAGGGAAAAGAAATGTCTGGGGGCTCCGGCCCCTAGAGGGGCACATGCAGATAGAACACACAGCCCTCCCCCAGCTTTGTGCCCCAGATAAGCGGGCGGTGGAGGGTGGAGGATACAGACTCTGCGGAGGCACTAACTCCACCATGCACCTGGACTCATCCACCTAGATCCATTCTGCGCTTGTGCAGACACATGCATGGTAGTCAGAGGGTGATGAGCCTAAATCCACACTGCAAATGCACAGGCTTGTGGACAAAGGCTCATGGGAAGTTAGGGGACCTAGATCCACTCTGCATACATACAGACATGGGCACAAAGGCTCATGGGAAGTTAGGGGACCTAGATCCACCCTGCATACATACAGACATGGGCACAAGGGCTCATGGGAAGTTAGGGGACCTAGATCCACTCTGCATACATACAGACATGGGCACACAGACACTTTTCCAGGAAAGATGAGAGGAGACATTGGAGACTCGGGGCTGAGGGTGTATGAAGGGACCAGTGAGACTCGGGGCCACATATTGTGATGCTCACAAAACTTAATGGAAGAATGGAAAGCACCTGTTGGGTAGGTGCAAATTCCTAAGAGCCTGTATTTACAGAGCTAAGCATGGTTGCTGGCACAGGAGACAATCAGTATATTTAGCAAGGGGCAACCACCAGCCAAATGATTGACATATAAATGAATTTACCTCCTAAGTAGAAAAGTGCAAGGTTTTCTTCATTTCAATTTTTGTTTATCTGATTGTTTTTATTCTTCTGAGACAGGCTTTCACTATGTAGCCCAGGCTGACCTTGAACCCACCAGCCTTCCTGCCTCAGCCTCATCAATTCTGGAATTATGGGCCTGTATTGCTGTGCTCTCATCTTTCCTTTGGTTTATTGATGGCTACCATATTCCTAGCTCTGTTCCAGGTGTCTGAACCTTAAGACTAAGATGCCCATGGAACTCTTGGATGATCCACCTGACTATTTGAGATGTAGGATATCAAGAATAGAAGATAAAGCCACGTATGGATGTTTGCACCTGTATCCTAGAACTCAGGAAGCTGAGGCAGGAGGATTACAAGTCTCCATGCTGACCCAGCTCATGCTACATAAGAGCAAGACTCTCTAAAGTAAAAAGGAGGATAAGGAATGAGGAGAGAGTAGGAGGTGCTGTTTACTGCTCCCCCAAAGGCACAGGGAACCCCATGGGAAATGGGACAGGAAGGAGAGGAAGCAGAGGAAGGTGACGAGTAGTGGAGCACTGTCTTCCAGATGTCACCTGGCCATGGCACTCCTGAGCTCCCAGGAGCTGTGGTTAAATGCATGAGCCTGGCTCATAGATGCCTTGCCATGGACCGGGGAAGGGCCTATGCTCCCCCAGTCCTCCCTAAGAATCTACAAACAGTTCATTGCTAAAGGAGAGAGAGACATCTTCAGTGGTGTAGCCATTGGTAAAGTGTCCATATTCCTGTCAATAATCCTACATTTTTATCCCTATAAAGCAACCCTAGTGAAACTCACTGGGTCCCCCAAAAATGGGGAAAACAGTCTGGAAGAGAAAGGGGATCAGCAAGAGTGGAAGGGGGCAAGAGAGCTTAAGAGGGTAAATATGATTTTTAAAATTAATAAAGGGTGTACATGTGCGAAAATGTCAGGATGAAACCCATTGTTATTCACAATTAACACATTTTATTAATTTTATTATTATTGATATTGTGATGATAAGTAAAATATTATTGTCTTGATATAATTTAATATAATATCATTTAATAATAAATAGACTGAGAAAGTAAGTCAGGGGAAGAAATGTAAAACAACCAAAACAAAACAAAACAAGTCAGGACCTCTTGGCTCCTTCCATCTTCTTAAATGGTTAGAGAAACAGTAAGCCTGGAACCAAATGAGTGAATGGCATAAAAGGGGGAGGGAGGGAGAGATGGTGCGGGTCCAGACCAGGAGCATGGTGAGAACTCCGGGATTTATTCTCCCAGTGATGGGAAGCCACTGACGGATTGCGAGGTGGGGAATGACAGCTGATTTATCTCTCGGGAGGCTTGCTCTGGCTGCAGGGTGGAAAGCAGACTCACAGGATATTTATTAAGCACCTGCCATGAGTGAGACACTATGCTAAGCACTGCAGGGGGACATGAGGATAAATAACGGGAGCTCTACTCCGGTCACGTACAATTTAATGAAGTGGACCGGTCAGTAAATAGACTGTGCGAATTCAGGAGGATTGAGTCTTCATCTCAGCACGAAACCAGGCCTGGAGGGTGGATGCTTATACTCCCAACATGAGAGAGAATGAGGCAGGAGAATCACAAGTTCAAGGCCAGCACTGGCTATATAACAAGTCTGAGGCCAGCCTGGGTGACAGAACGAGACCTGGCCTCAGAATTAATGGAGGGCTGGAGAGAGGGCTTGGAGGTCAAGAGCACTTGATGCTCTTTCAGAGGACCAAGGTCCACCCACATAGCAGCTCACGCCATCTGTAACTCCAGTTCCAGAATATCTTATGCCCTCTTCTAGCCTTCCTAAGCACCAGGCACATGTGTGGTGCAGACACACATGCAGACAAAACACTCATATCCATAAAATAAATAAAATCTTTTATTTGAAAGGGAAGTTCTATCTTTCAGAATTCAAATTTTCACTTCTGACTTTGTGGCCTTATTGGCTATGGCCTTGGAGTTTGTGGGTTGTTTGTTGATTTGTTTGTTGTTTGTTTATTTGGTTTTTCTTTTTCTCATTTGCACAAGAGATAAAGGTAACAGTATCTGTGCCCTAGAACTGCCGAGAAAACTCCATAAATCTTTCACAGAGTAAGTCTCACACATGTGTGGGACTGGAAGTCTGGACACAACCTGAGACCACTTTCTTGGGCTGAGCTTCAAAAATGCTGAATAGCAATTCTTTATAGGGATCAGGGAGAAGGGGTCTCTGGGCTGTTTTACTTAGGAGTCAGAAACACAAGTCTGTAACAGAGACTTAGAAGTTTCCTTCTTAGAACTTTATTCTGAATTATGATGGATGGATGGACAGATAGATGGATGGGTGGATGGATGGATGGATGGATGGTCAGATGGATGGACAGATGGATGGAAGGATGGAGGGAGGGAGGGAGGGATGGATGGGTGGGTGGGTGGGTGGATGAATGGATGGATGGATGGATGGATGGATGGATGGATGGATGGATGGTCAGATGGACAGACAGATGGATGGATGGACGGATGGACAGATGGATGGATGGAGGGATGGATGGATGGACAGGTGAACAGATTGATGGATGGATGGAAAGTCAGATGAGTGGGTGGATGGGTGGGTAGGTATTAGAGGCATTGCATGTGTCAGGAAATGTATATGTAAGTGTGTGTGTGTGTGTGTGTGTGTGTGTGTGTGTGTGTGTGTGTGTAGGAGTATAAAAGCCACAGGACAACTTCAGCCATCTTTGTTCTCTCAGGCACCACTCACCTTGTATTTTGAGGACAGGCTCTCACTGGCCTTCAACTCACCTAGTAAGATGGACTAGCTGGCCAGTGAGCCCTCCCAGCATTCGGGGTATAGGCACACACCACTGCACCCAGTTTTTGATGTGGTCACAGGGGCTCCAAACTGAGGTCCCGATGCTCGGAGGGCAAGCACTTGGCCAAGCGAGCCATCTCCTCAGCCTTCTTCCCAGCATTCCTTGACAACCATCCTCACCCCTCTGCTGGCGTGCTTGTCTTCAGATCGACCAGCTCAAACACCGACTGAACAAGATGGAGGAGGAATGCAAGCTGGAGAGAAATCAGTCCCTCAAGCTCAAGAATGACATCGAGAACCGGCCCAGGAAGGAGCAGGTCCTGGAGCTGGAGCGGGAGAATGAGATGCTGAAGACAAAAATTCAGGAGCTGCAGTCCATCATCCAGGTGAGACGCACCACCCTTGTATAGGGGAGAGCTAGGTGGGGCAAGGTGGGTGTACCTGAGGAGGACAAATACCAAGTCCCAGCTCGCTAGTACAGGGTCACAGACAATGCACATCAGCCTTAGCACTGAACCTCCTCCCAACATAAAGTAAGAATGACTACAAACCATGCTGTTGGCACAGACTGACATCATATGCAAGGGGTTTGGCTTGTTGTTGTTATTGTTGTTTGTTTGCTTGCTTGCTTGTTTACTTGCTTAATTTTTGGCCAGACCTAGTGGTTCATATCTGTATACTAGCCACTTGAGAGGTTGAAGTTAGATGACTGCAAGATTAGGGGCTCCCTAGGACAGCAAAATGTGTTCAGGAGCAACCAGGACAATCTGGTGAGATCCTGTATAAAATTTTATAAGTTTAAAGAGGGATGAAATGTAAATTAGTAGTAGTGTCCCTGCCTAGAATGTCCCTTTGAGGGACTGAAGTGTGGCTCAGTGGTAAATCACCTACCTAGCATCCCCCAGTGAGGAGCTGGGGCGTGGCTCAGTGGTAGAGCCTCTGCTTAGAATCCCCCAGTGAGGGGCTGGGGCGTGGCTCAATGGTGGAGCCCCTGCCTAGAATCCCCCAATGAGGGGCTGGGGTGTGGCTCAGTGGTGGAGCCCCTGCCTAGAATCCCCCAGTGAGGGGCTGGGGCGTGGCTCAGTGGTAGAGCCTCTGCTTAGAATCCCCCAGTGAGGGGCTGGGGCGTGGCTCAGTGGTAGAGCCCCTGCCTAGAATCCCCCAGTGAGGGGCTGGGGTGTGGCTCAGTGGTAGAGCCCCTGCCTAGAATCCCCCAGTGAGGGGCTGGGGCGTGGCTCAGTGGTAGAGCCCCTGCCTAGAATCCCCCAGGGAGGGGCTGGGGGCGTGGCTCAATGTAGAGCATGTGATTTAGATTTCTGATGCCCCGAATTCAATCTGATGGCAGTGCCTTAAACATTCTAGGCAGTCTCTATCGCTGAATTCTAACCTCAGCCCTTAATATAGGTGATAATACTTATAAAAGCAAAGTGACAAATGAGAATCACTGTCCACATGGACGCCAATGCCCTGGCTCTGGGAGAAAAGAACATTCAGGGAGACTTGGAGATCCCCAGACACTATACTGAGTGTGATTCCCTATGCGCCAACCTCAAGCACCTCCCATATTTGTCACCGCAGAAATGGGTGGCTACAGAAAGAGATTTAATACTCACTGAGGGTTAATGTTCCAAATACATGTGCAAGGGAAGAAAACACATCTCTGTCCTTCTAGAATGACCCCCAAGACTGCCCTGGGGCTCAGTGTTCTTGAAGCAGAGACTGGTTCTAAATTAGCGGAGTCTGCTCAGTTGGTGTTTCAGGGGGATAAGTGGAATGCAGAGGTGTTTCCCTTCTTGTCCCCTCTGAAGTGTCTTGAGGAATCACAGATGTTTCTCTCTTCTGCTGGAACAGAGCAGTGGGCTCCGGGTTTCCAGCTTCTTTACAGGTAATAAATTCAAATGATAATAAGTCGCTGAAAGACCCAAGACAAATTCCCTCGTGCATCCGCTGTTCCGCCACAAAATCTTCAGCCATCTTGGGGCTGCCCGGGGCTAGCTCCTTTGTCTTCCTCCGGTACTGATCTCTGCTCCTAACCCCACCAGGCTGGCAAGCGCAGCCTCCCTGACTCAGACAAGGCCATCTTGGACATCCTGGAACATGACCGGAAGGAGGCGCTAGAGGACCGGCAGGAACTGGTCAACAAAATTTACAACCTACAAGAGGAAGTCCGTCAGGCGGAGGAGCTGCGGGATAAGGTGGGAGTGCTATGGGTCAGGAGAGCAGCAGCCAGCCAGTGCCTTTAACAGGAGTTTCTGGTGTCATACTCTAGTCTGAATTGCCTGTACTGTCCCAGCATCCAGCCCCATTGTGGTTTGTAAATGAGGAGTGTTACTGCGGTCCCAGCCATCCCCTTGCCACTCCAAGCAGCCACCAAGGATGTGTTTCCACGGTTCATTGATCAACAATCCACTGGTGATTGGCCAGCTTCTTCCCATAGTCCCTTTTGATCAGATAACTGGCAATCAAAACCAAATTAACACACCTAATCTGGGAGGGCATGAGCTAACTGTAGCCACTAAGTGAACAGCCATTGGACTGCAGAGATAGCTCAGACGTAAAGTGCAAGCATAAAGATTTAGATTCCTATGACCCATTTTAAAAGCCAGGCATTGGCAAACACAGAAGTGGATGCTCACAGTCAGCTAGTGGATGGATCACAGGGCCCCCAATGGAGGAGCTGGAGAAAGTACCCAAGGAGCTGAAGGGATCTGCAACCCTATGGGTGGAACAACATTATGAACTAACCAGTACCCCGGAGCTCTTGACTCTAGCTGCATATGTATCAAAAGATGGCCTAGTCGGCCATCACTGGAAAGAGAGGCCCATTGGACATGCAAACTTTATATGCCCCAGTACAGGGGAACGCCAGGGCCAAAAAAAAAAAAATGGGAATGGGTGGGTAGGGAAGTGGGGGTGAGGGTATGGGGGACTTTTGGGATAGCATTGGAAATGTAATTGAGGAAAAGATGTAATAAAAAAATTTTTTTAAAAAGCCAGGCATGGTGACACACCCCCATTATCCTAGTATTTGGGAGGCAGAGACTGGAGGATGCCTAGGGCTGTAGTCAGTGAGTTATAGGTTCTATGAGAGACCCTGTCTCAAGAAAAAAAAAAAGAAGATGATGAAAAATATAGAGAAAAAAATGTAATATTGGCCTATGGCCACATGTATTCCCATTTGCATGTGTATACACATCACACACACATCACACACACACCACACACACATACACGAACACCACAAACACATAGCCACATACAAACATGCACACCATATACATGTAGACACACACACAGTCACACACACTCATAGACACACACACATGCATACCACATACACATAAACACACACAAACATGTAGCCACACACCACACACACACATAGCCACATACCACACACACATGCACACCACATACATGTAGCCACACATACATACACACACACAACCACAGGGACACACATGCACACCACATACACATAGCCACACATACATGCACACTACACACACATACTCGCACACATACACAGCCACAGGCACACACATGCACACCACATATACATAGCCACACACACATGCACATGCCACACACACACACCACACACATGCATACACCACACACATACCACAAATAACTTGCACATACCACACACACATATGCACTCACATACCCACACATACATGCTCATGCAGAACACACACACTCTCTCACACACACAGCCACTCTCCCTAACCCCTTGAAGACCCAGAATCTCATTGCTCTCTCGAATTGCTCTCTCACAGTACCTGGAGGAGAAGGAAGACCTGGAACTCAAGTGTTCAACCCTGGGGAAGGACTGCGAAATGTACAAGCACCGCATGAACACAGTTATGCTGCAGCTGGAGGAGGTGGAGCGGGAGCGGGACCAGGTACAGTGCCACCCTGGACGTGGCAGACCGTGAGGATGCCCAGCAGTGCTTTGGCACATGCTTGTGGTCCCTGGCCATGTGGTCTGTCTCCCCAACCTTAGAGAGCTTCCTCATGAATCCATTGTCTCTGTCCCCAGTTCAGAGATACATTCCATGTCGGGATAAGTGGGTCAGAATGCACAGGCCTTAAGGGATCAGGGAGGCCTGAGCTGCAGCCCAGTGGCTCCCAAAACAAAGCAAGGTACTTAGCTGGTCTCTTTAGTAAAATGCAGAAGCTGAATTCCAATCCTGTAACTCATAAAGTGTAAGCCCAAGGCAAGGGATCCACATGAAGGCTCAGTCTCCACATATGTAAAATGGGACTGGTTTCTACATTAGTGTGGTACAGACCCTGGGGGATGGGGGTAAGACACAGCCCTTCACACTGTCCCTGACACATGGCAAGAGCAGGTTAGGGTTACAGGATGCAAAAGTGAGAGGCTGGGATGCCCAAACTTCAGAGACAAGCAGGGTGAGCTAGTGAAGGCTTCCCTTCTCAGCCTGTTTCTGTTTAGGAGACAGAAACAGGAGGATCATAAGCTCAAGACCTGCTGAGGCTATAACAGTGAGTTGAGCATCAGTGGGGCAACTTAGTGAGACCCTGCCTCCAAATAAAAAGCAAGAAGATAGCTGGAAATAGAGCGTAACAGTAGAATGTGTACCTAGAATTCCCCAGTGAGGGGCTGGGGAACATGGCTCAGTAATAGAGCCCCTGCCTAGAATCCCCCAGTGAGGAGCTAGGGGGCGTGGCTCAGTGGTGGACCTCCTGCCTAGAATCCCCCAGTGAGGGGCTGGGGGCGTGGCTCAGTGGTAGAGCCCCTGCCTAGAATCCCCCAGTGAGGAGCTGGGGTGTGGCTCAGTGGTGGACCTCCTGCCTAGAATCCCCCAGTGAGGGGCTGGGGGCGTGGCTCAGTGGTAGAGCCCCTGTCTAGAATCCCCCAGTGAGGAGCTAGGGGGCGTGGCTCAGTGGTGGACCTCCTGCCTAGAATCCCCCAGTGAGGGGCTGGGGTGTGACTCAGTGGTAGAGCCCCTGCCTAGAATCCTCCAGTGAGGGGCTGGGGGTGTGACTCAGTGGTAGAGTACACACCTAGTACATACAAGGCCCTGGATTCAATCTACAATATCTCGGGAGGAAAGAAGAGCAGTAGTATACAGTGGGTCCCTTGACTGATGCCTGAACTAGAGGTGATGCGTATCTCTGCTTTACTTTAGTTTGCTTTGGGTGAACACGTAGCTCTTCCTTGGCAGGCCTTCCACTCCCGAGATGAGGCACAGACACAGTACTCACAGTGCTTAATCGAGAAGGACAAGTACCGGAAGCAGATCCGAGAGCTGGAGGAGAAGAACGATGAGATGCGTATTGAGATGGTCCGGAGGGAGGCCTGTATTGTCAACCTGGAGAGCAAGCTCCGGCGCCTGTCCAAGGACAACGGCAGCCTCGACCAGGTAGGCTTAGCTAGCCATGTCCCCATACCCATGGCCAGGTGACCCCCAAACCCTGCTGCTGGCTGACCAGAGCAACCCCAGCTTACACGGTCATCATTGTGTCCCCTGCCCCTACTACTGTGTGTGTGTGTGTGTGTGTGTGTGTGTGTGTGTGTGTAGGTCTGTGTGTGTCTGTATATGTCTGTGTGTATGTCTGTATGTGTGTCTGTGTTGTTTGTGTGTGTCTGTGTGTTTGTATATCTGTGTGTGTCTATGTGTGTGTATGTGTGTATCCGTATGTGTGTCTGTGTGTAGGTCTGTGTGTGTCTGTATATGTCTGTGTGTATGTCTGTATGTGTGTCTGTGTGTAGGTCTGTGTGTGTCTGTATATGTCTGTGAGTATATCTGTATGTGTGTCTGTGTGCTTGTGTGTGTCTGTGTGTTTCTGTGTGTCTGTGTGTGTCTATGTGTATGTCTATGTGTGTCTATGTGTCTATGTGTGTATGTAAGTATTCGTGTATGTCTGAGTGTATGTCTGTATGTATGTCTGTGTGTTTGTGTGTGTGTCTGTGTATGCCTGTGTGTATGTGTGTATGTGTCTCTGTGTGTGTGTCTGTGTGTGTATGTCTGTGTATCTGTGTTTGTGTCTGTCTGTGTGAGTGTCTCTGTGTGTCTGTGTGTTTGTGCACGTGTGCCCAGGCCTCTGAGATGGCTGGGTGGATAAAGGTGCTTGCCCCCAAGCCTGATGGCCTTAGTCCCATCCCTGGGACCCTGGGACACAGTACCAAGGAGGACAACACTAGCAACCTTAAAGTTAGGCGTTTCAGTGACATTCCAGGGTGGCCCCTGCCTGGCTGAGTGACTCAGATCACTTTCCTAACTTTCTCTGCCTCTCAGTGGATCACAGCCAGCAGCAAGCCTCCCCTCGGCACTCTATGACAATGTGGAAGGACACCAGGATTAAGATATCCTGTGCTTGTTAAAGTCACTGGTGCCCATGGGTGAACACTCATTAGTAGACAGAGAGGCAAGTAAGTCTATGTCTCCCAGGAGCCCCCTTGACACCTAGATATGAAGGAACACTGCTGCCATCCCTACAGGTGACATGTGATTGCTATAACTGAGGATCTACCAAACTCTGTCCTGGGCAGAGACTGCATAAAAATACGACAGTATAAGATGGGTCAAGAGTTTACCAGGCAGGCGTGAGAAACTGAGTTCAATCTCCAGATGTGTTTAAAAGTGGGGGATGGGCACGCATGGTGGTGGGTGTCTGTAGTCCCAGTGCCGAGGAGGTAGAGACACACAGACCCTGGGGCTTGCTGCCCAGCCAGACTGTACTATTGGGTGAGTTCCAGGTTTGGAGAGAAAGAGAGAGGCAGAGACAGAGAGACAGAGAGAGAGCACATAGAACAACCATGATAGAAAGTGCCATGCAATTAAATCCTCATTTTCAAAGAAATAGAATATAGACTTGGCAGTTAGACACAGGCAAAGTTGTGGTGTCTGAACTGTGGTGTATATTTCAAATTCAAGGGCATCATGAAACCCATGAAGGAAGCCTTCTCTTTGGGGTTCCAGAAAGACCCCTTGCTTGCGAAGTTCTGGAAGCCATGGGCCCCACCTGGAAGTCCCCTAGTCAGACTTCTTCTGGCCACATAGACCAACTCAGCCTCCAGTCTTGCCAATGTGCCTCTTTCTCAGGAAGACCTTCCCTGACCCCTGTAGCAGAGCTCAGGAGTTCCAGGGCTGTGATTTCATCCTCAGAATGGTACAGTTTGTAATTTGCGTGAGCCCCACACATGAGCTCCTCTACAGTAAGCCCAGCACTAGACACAAAACTCTTCCATGAGTAACCTCTAGATGTCTTTATGAAGCTAGAGTCCCCTCACCCATATTGGGGCAGGAGCAGCACAGATGGTAGTCTAACCCTGGAGATGGTATGAGCCAAGACCAAGAGGCAGCCAGCCAGCAGGTGACTAGCAAGTGATGGTCCCAGATGTCTGTTGGACTGGAAAGCATGAGAGATAGGGAGAAGAAACAGACCCATGTCAAGGTGTGTTGATGAGCCATGACATCCAGGTGGGTATTCAGGGAGTCAGAAAAGATCAGCCCAGGCTGAGTGTCACACTTGGGTACCCAAGGGGGAAAACATCACACCATCAGCCAGCTTGCCTTATGTGTACTACCAACCTTCCCTCATGCTCATCCCTCTTGTCTAGAGTCTGCCTAGACACCTTCCAGCCACCATCATCTCACAGAACCTTGGAGACACCAGCCCCAGGACCAATGGCCAGGAAGCTGATGATTCTTCAACCTCAGAAGAGTCTCCCGAAGACAGCAAGTACTTTCTGCCTTACCACCCGCCCCGGCGCCGGATGAACCTAAAGGGTATCCAGGTATCCGGGGGCACAGGTGGGAGGCAGATGGTGGCAGGGGAGCCCCATGCAGGTGTGAGGTAGCACCTGACTCTGCTTGGGTATGACATGACCTGTTACAGTCCTAGACATAAGTCATGCTTGCTTGCAGGTATTCATTTGTTTGGAAAGCAAGAGCATGCATTAAGAGAATCGTCTTCAGATTCCATTCCCAGGCCCCATGTTGGGAGCTCACAGTACAGCACTGTCACTTTGGTTGCTACCCAGGGAGATTCAGGACATGTGGCTGGTTCTGAGGGAGTTCATGAGTCGATGGGTGGGTAAATGGGAGGATGGATGGGTGGTTACACCAATGGATAAATGCATGCATGCATGGAAATTTGGGTAGGTAGGAGGATGGAAGGATGGATGGTTGGGAGGATGAGTAGATGATTGATGAATGGCTAGTTACATGGATGGATTGATAGATGGATGAACTGATGGATTAATAATGCCTGGATAGAATGGTGGATGATGGAGGGCTGGGTAGATGAATGGGTGGTAACAAGAATGAATGGTTGACTGATGGATGAGTTAGGGGTGGATTGATGGATTGATAACTGAATGACTACATGATAGATGGGATTGATAACTGAATGGATAGATGGGAAGATGGTGGTTGGATAGTTACACGGATAGATGGTAGATTGGTGGGTGGTTGGGTCAATGGACTGTTGAGTGGATAAATGGATAATAAGTGGATATATGAATGGATGGACAAGTATGAATGTATGAATGGATGGATAATTACATGGATGGGAAATGGATGGATGGATGAATGGATGGATGGATGGATGGATGGATGGATGGATGAGGAATGGATGATAGTGGATGTGTGAATGGAAAGATAGATTGTTACATGGATGGGTAATGGATGATGGGTAAACAGATGATAGATTGATGGGAAAGTAGATGGATTAATGGATAAAAGGATTGATGATAAATGGCTACATGGATGAATGAATGGTTACATGATTGGAAATAGATTGGTGGATGGGTGATAAATGGATAAATGGACAGAAGGATGGATGGATGGATGGTTTAATGAGTGATTTCATGGATTGATGTTGCGTTGATAAATGGGTAAATGGTAAATTAATAGGTAGATAGGATGGTGAATGAATGAGTGGGTGGATGGATGGATGGATGGATGGATGATGGATGGTGGCTGGATCTGTGAATGAATGGGTAGTTATGTGGATGTTACATGGGTGGATGGATGGATGGATGGATGGTGGCTGCATCTGTGAATGAATGGGTAGTTATGTGGATACTTACATGGGTGGATGGATGGATGATGGATGGTGGCTGGATCTGTGAATGAATGGGTAGTTATGTGGATGGTTACATGGGTGGATGGATGGATGGAGGGATGGTGGCTGCATCTGTGAATGAATGGGTAGTTATGTGGATACTTACATGGGTGGATGGATGGATGATGGATGGTGACTGGATCTGTGAATGAATGGGTAGTTATGTGGATAGTTACATGGGTGGATGGATGGAGGGAGGGAGGGAGGGATGGAGGGATGGATGGTGGCTGCATCTGTGAATGAATGGGTAGTTATGTGGATACTTACATGGGTGGATGGATGGATGGATGATGGATGGTGGCTGGATCTGTGAATGAATGGGTAGTTATGTGGATGGTTACATGGGTAGATGGATGGATGGATGGATGGATGGATGGATGGATGGATGGATGGATAGATGAATGAATGATGGATTGTGGCTGGCTCTGTGAATGAATGGGTAGTTATGTGGATCATTACATGGGTGGATGGATGGATGGAGGGATGGTGGCTGGCTCTGTGAATAAATGGGTAGTTATGCGGATAGTTACATGGGTGGATGGATGGATGAATGATGGATGGTGGCTGGCTCTGTGAATGAATGGGTAGTTATGTGGATAGTTACATAGGTGGATGGATGGATGGAGGGATGGTGGCTGGCTCTGTGAATAAATGGGTAGTTATGCGGATAGTTACATGGGTGGATGGATGGATGGATGGATGGATGGATGGATGGATGGATGGTGGCTGCATCTGTGAATGAATGGGTAGTTATGTGGATACTTACATGGGTGGATGGATGGATGGATGATGGATGGTGGCTGGATCTGTGAATGAATGGGTAGTTATGTGGATGGTTACATGGGTGGATGGATGGATGGATGGATGGATGGATAGATGAATGAATGATGGATTGTGGCTGGCTCTGTGAATGAATGGGTAGTTATGTGGATCGTTACATGGGTGGATGGATGGATGGAGGGATGGTGGCTGGCTCTGTGAATAAATGGGTAGTTATGCGGATAGTTACATGGGTGGATGGATGGATGGATGGATGGAGGGAGGGAGGGATGGATGGTGGCTGGCTTTGTGAATGAATGGGTAGTTATGTGGATACTTACATGGGTGGATAGATGGATGGTGGCTGGATCTGTGAATGAATGGGTAGTTATGTGGATCGTTACATGGGTGGATGGATGGATGGATGGATGGATGGATGGATGGATAGTGGCTGGATCTATGAATGAATGGGTAGTTATGTGGATGGTTACAGGGGTGGATGGATGGATGGAGGGATGGTGGCTGGATCTGTGAATGAATGGGTAGTTATGTGGATGGTTACAGGGGTGGATGGATGGATGAATGATGGATGGTGGCTGGCTCTGTGAATGAATGGGTAGTTATGTGGATAGTTACATGGGTGGATGGATGGATGAATGATGGATGGTGGCTGGCTCTGTGAATGAATGGGTAGTTATGTGGATAGTTACATAGGTGGATGGATGGATGGAGGGATGGTGGCTGGCTCTGTGAATAAATGGGTAGTTATGCGGATAGTTACATGGGTGGATGGATGGATGGATGGATGGATGGATGGATGGATGGTGGCTGGATCTGTGAATGAATGGGTAGTTATGTGGATCGTTACATGGGTGGATGGATGGATGGTGGCTGGATCTGTGAATGAATGGGTAGTTATGTGGATGGTTACATGGGTGGATGGATGGATGGATGGATGGATGGATGGATGGATGGATAGTGGCTGGATCTGTGAATGAATGGGTAGTTATGTGGATACTTACATGGGTGGATGGATGGATGATGGATAGTGGGTGGATCTGTGAATGCATGGGTAGTTATGTGTATGGTTACATGGGTGGATGGATGGATGGATGGATGGATGGATGGATGAATGGATGGATGGATGTAGGGAGGGATGGTGGCTGGCTCTGTGAATGAATGGGTAGTTATGTGGATGGTTACATGGGTGGATGGATGGATGATGGATGGATGGATGGATGGATGGATGGATGGATGATGGATTGATGGATTGTGGCTGGCTCTGTGAATGAATGGGTAGTTATGTGGATGGTTACATGGGTGGATGGATTGATGGATGGATGGATGGAGGTATGGATGGATTAATGATATTTACATGGATAGTGTCTTAGTCAGGGTTTCTATTCCTGCACAAACATCATGACCAAGAAGCAGGTTGGGGAGGAAAGGGTTTATTCAGCTTACTCTTCCACATTGCTGTTCATCACTGAAAGAAGTCAGGACTGGAACTCAAGCAGGTCAAAAAGCAGGAGCTGTTGCAGAGGCCATGGAAGGATGTTCTTTACTGGCTTGCTTCACCTGGCTTGCTCAGCCTGCTCTCTTATAGAACCCAAGACTACCAGCCCAGAGATGGCACCACCCACAAGGAGCCTTTCCCCCTTGATCACTAATTGAGAAAATGCCTTACAGCTGGATCTCATGGAGGCATTTCCCCAACTGAAGCTCCTTTCTCTGTGATAACTCCAGCCTGTGTCAAGTTGACACAAAACTAGCCAGTACAGATAGGATGGTGGATGAGGAGTGGGTGGGGCTGGGTAGATGGATGGGTAGTTACAAAAATGGATGGTTGACTGATGGATGGGTGAGTGGGTGGATGGATGGATTGCTAAATGAATGGTTACATGATAAAAAAAAGGATGATGGCTGTGTGAATAGATGGGAAGATGGGTGGTTGGATAGCTACATGGATAGATGGTAGACTGATGAGAATGGATAAATGGATGGATGAATGGATAGATGGATGGATGGATGGATGGATGGATGGATGGATGGATGGATGGATATTTCATGAATAGATGTATAGATGAATGGATATTTCCATGCATGCATAGATGAGTCATTGATAGGTGCATGTAGAGTAGATGACTGGATAGTTACTTGGATATACCAGTCATTAAAGTCTAGTCACCCCTGCCTCTCTGTGCTAATGGAAGAGGGTAACACATGGATCAAAGGTAGCAGGCAGCTTCTCTGAAGCCCAGTCTCTCATGGAGGTCCCTGCACATGTGTCAGCTTGGCCTACAGGCCTCCTGTGCTTCAGGATTTTAGAGCCCTGTCCAAGGGCTCCCTTAGAGGGGGCTCATCTGGAGTAGCAGTTAGCTGATCCAGGCCTGGGGGAAGAGAGTCTACATCTTGTCCCAACCGCAGGAGCCTGGCATCAAATGTACGACCCAAGCCAGGCAGCTGCAGAGCGGGCGGTTTGTTTTATTTTCCTCTTAGCTGCAGTGACATGTGTCTAGGGCCCTGTTTGATTTGTGTCTTCTGTCTTGTGTCTTCCCCTCCTCTCTCTTTCAGCTGCAGAGAGCCAAATCCCCCATCAGCATGAAGCAAGCATCTGAGTTTCAAGGTTAGTAGGCTGCCCAGATCCTTTTTGCCCTTGCTCATCTGTCACCCTCCCCTTCTCGTTCCATCTGTTTCTCCTGCTGCAATGACCGACCCTGCGAGTTCAACCTGGGCAAGGCCTCCTGGGTATCAGGGTGCAGCGTTTCAATCAGTCAGTATGTGCTGCTCATCACCATTCAAAGTGTGCAGGGCTCTGTCCACCAGCGTGTCACCTCTGTGGCCCTCTTGGCCAAGTGGAGCATCTTATTATTTATTTTTGCATGCATATTTGTGTGATGCCTGTGTGTATATGCTTGTCTCTGTGTGTGCACATGAGTTGTCTATACAGAGATCCCAGGCTAACCCTGGAAATCTTCCTCAATTGCTGCTCAACTTTGTTCATTGAGGTAGGGTCTCTCATTTGAACCCAGAGCTCGTGGGTAAGAGAAGTATAGCTAGCCGGGTTGTCTCCACTTTCTGAATACCAGAATTAAGACAGCTGCCACACCTCCCAACTATTTACATGGATGCTGGAGATCCAAACTCAAGCCCTCATGCTTGCACAGCGTGTATTAGCTACTTTATTTACTAAGCCAGCTCCCAACTCCTGAACTGAGCTCATCAGTAAAGGGACTTTTGAACTTCCTCACCCAAGATTTTGGCTGGCAGTGCCCAGATGTGTGAGCTACAAGTTCAGCCACAAACTCCTGGCTCTCCAAAGCCTACTGTCTTCAAGGTTCTTCTCTCAGCCTCACATCAACTCTAGGAGTGGCAACTGTCTAGGGAAGGTTTGCAAGACAAACAAAGCTCCTGCTATATGGCAGGTGCTGGAAGGTTCCAGAATGTGCTCCGCAGTCTGGAAACTCAGATCAGGGTCACAGAAAGAAGATGGAAAGTGCCCAGGGACACCCCCAGGAAGCAATTGAAACAAAATTGGGACATTCACTTAAACTGAGTCTGGAAACTGGATGAATTTAAGACTTACAAAGAGAGGAGCAGAAAGTGTGAGGTGGATCTGGTAAGTTTGGGGTACAAAAAAAAAGAGTATTAAAATTGAGGCCCCAGACAGACAGCAGCCACAAAACCCAGAGGTCTATTGTGACTGCCTCAGCTCCGGTCTACTCTAGTGACTTTAGGGAGGGTAAGGAAGATAGTACAGATCTGAAGTCTGACACCTGGTTGAGCTCCCTTGCAGCCAAGCTATGTTAGGTGTCTCAGTGACATTCTTTATCCAAATGTGATGTGCAAAGATCCTGGGGCCTGTGACATACAGATTAAACACCCAAAAGGAAACAGAAGGATGCTAACCATCTAAGAGCTGTGCTTTTCATCACTGTTAATGAAGCCTGGCAGGCTGCCTACTGTGAGGATCTAGTGGAAGTATAACGCAAGGCTTCCCTCACAGAGCATACATAATAGGCACCGGAGTCTACACGGCTGTGCACACACATACAGGTTCTGGAACCTTGGAGGACAGGAGCCTTGTAGGTGGCAGGTCGGTCACACAAAAGTTGAGAGCCCCTGAAGAGCAAGAGACAACATGGGGGGCTTTGCTAAGGAAGTGACGAGCTTGTCCCTCTTTTGGCTATGCTCTGCCGTCAGCCCACCTTGTCGAGCAGGGAAAGGTTTGATGATGGGGAAGATGGGCATGGTTTTCCCTACCTACCCAATGCTTCTTCATTGGGTGGAGGTGGGAATGGGGGGAGGGGACCCCCTCCCTGAGTCCTCAAAGACAGGTGACATGGTTTAGTCTTGACTAGAGCCACCCTTAGTCAGCCTGGCTTGGGGCAGGATATGCTATCCTGAAGAACAGAAAAATAGCGCCACCTGCAGGCGAAGGAGAAGCAGAGACTTTACTAATGTTGCTTCCTGGGTTTCCACAGGGGACAGAACAGTCCCCTGCCCACCCATGTCAGGAGAACCCCAAGTAGAGGCTTTAACTCCCCTCCCTCTCCCCCTTCCTTTTCTCTCCCTTCTGTTTTCTGGGCCCGCGGCTCTGATGAGGACAGTCAAGGGGCAAGAAGAGGATTTCACAGACGGCAGCCCCAGTTCCTCCCGCTCGCTGCCTGTCACCAGCTCTTTCTCCAAGATGGTAAGCTGCCGTAATTTCCACTCCACTTACACACCTTCAGAGTCCCCAGGCTGAGCCTGGGGCCTCGCTGATGTTTATTTAAAGAAGTTTTCCTTTCCCCAGACCAGCAATGTATTCACACCTTCCTGCTGCCTCCATTCCCAATTTAACACTTGGTGGGAGGAGGAGAAGGGCCTCCTAAGGGGCGGTGGCAAACTGGACCAATTCTGCAACTTCACAGCCCCATGCAACCCCGGCCATTGCCCTGAGAGGCTTTGGGCAAGGCAGGGGTTGCTGGAGCTGCAGGAGAGGGCGCACCCACACTCCTGTATAGAGCTAGGTAGGGTCCCAGCCTTCCGTTACATCCAGCTATCTATTTGTAACCCACAGAAGGCACAAGATTAGAAATTCTAAGCCTGAGGGGTGCCCTGGGAAAAATGTCAGCTCAGCTTCTCAAATCAGACCCTGAGGGAGGTAGAAATTTGGTAATGAATGTACAACAATGGTCTGGTATCAGCTCCCGTGCCAAATCCAAGGTCCTGTTCCATCCACCGTCCCACCTCTCCCCTACCCCTCTGCAAGGCACCCCTCTCCACACCCACCCTTTCCAAAGCAGAGCCCGCAGCTGTGGGGCACAGAACCCAGTCTGTGCAGGGTCATGAGGCCTCGGCTCTGCCTCCCCAGCTCAGCGGTTCCCGTCTGCTTCTCCCGGCAAGCAGCTGTGGAAGCAGCTGTGTGCCAAGCTCCTCTGACTGCCCCAGGGTTGAGCCCAGCCTCCTCCAGCCAAGGTCATACTGAGGACCAGCTTGCTCAGCCCATGCTTCCCAGGGAAGGGTGGGAACATCCCAAGTTAAATTTAGTTCCCGTGTATATAATATTTATGCCCGCCGAGGCATCGCAGATAAATATCCGGTAACACAGCTGTGCCGCGTTCACAGCAACCCCATCGGAGCCGCAGCAGCATCATGTCAATCACGGCAGAGCCCCCGGGAAATGACTCCATAGTCAGACGCTGCAAGGAAGATGCGCCACACCGGAGGTGAGTGAGTGGCAGGTGGAGGCCTTGGCTAGGTGACTGACCCTGTCTCCATACCATATTGGTATGAACTCCTTAAACCTCTCAACAACATTAGAAAGAAAGGCGAGGGAGGGCCCACTCCACATGGGGAAGTTGAGGCTTGGAGATGGGGAGCCACCCTCTTCATAAGCCTGGTCCACACTGACCTGTGGAGAATACCTGCTCGGTCCCTCAGGGGGCGCACCCTTCTGAACAGCTTAGACCCATGTTCAGGGACCTTACAGAAGTCTCACAGACCCACCTACACCACTGTGTCCAGCCCAACTCCTGCCTAGAGGGCGCTCTGCGGCCTCAGAGTCATCTGAACATGCGTAGGGAGCAAATGTGTGTGGTGTGAAAAGCAGTCTTCTTGGCTCTCTGGGAAATTTGTACCCCAGGCTGGCCTCTCACGGGTGATCTCCCTGCTTCTGCCTCCCGAGTACTGCGATTATTGGCCAGTACCCACCATGTCTAGCTCCACCCGCGCCACCCCCTCAAACACACACACTCCCTGCTCCTTTTGCCTCCTCCTCGGCTACTGAGATGCGGTCTCTACAGGCCACCAGGGCAGCCTTCCTGCTTCCTTACTTCCTCTTCCTCACCTACTCCTCGCTTCATCCCACCCTCCTCATTCCCCCATTCCCTCCCATGATGGCCTCTTAGAACCAAGGCCCGAAGGAAAGCCAAAACATTCTAGAAGTTTCCCCTACCTTGTTCTCCTGAAGCACACATTCACGCCAGTGTCGTCTCACCCCCCACCCCCCGGCTTGTTTCTTACAGCACGGTGGAAGAAGACAACGATAGCTGTGGGTTTGATGCCTTAGACCTTGACGGTATGTATGTATCTGCCAGGTCCGAAGGAGCTCCGGAGGGCAGGGTCTGCCCCAAAAGAACTCAGAAGGAAAGCATGGGAGGAAGTCTGATCTTAGACTCGAGCCGGAGACTAAGCTGGCTCTGTGGTTTATAGGCAGAGCCAGCCACTCATCTGAAGAACAAGCAAAGCTATGGATCTAAAATAATAATTATAAGACTCAGAATGTGGCTCATCCGTAAAGTGATTTCCTCCAATGACCCTACTCCTGTGAGAGGCTGGGGTGTGGCTCAGTGGCAGAGCCCCTGCCTAGAATCCCCCAGTGAAGGGCTGGGGCGTGGCTCAGTGGTAGAGCCCCTGCCTAGAATCCCCCAATGAGGGGCTGGGGCGTGGCTCAGTGGTAGAGCTCCTGCCTAGAATCCCCCAGGGAGGGGCTAGGGTGTGGCTCAGTGGTAGAAATTGGAGCTGGAGACCAGGACTAAATTTTAGGGAATGGTCCTCAAATAACCGCGTTGGGGACACTGACACACTCTCAGTCAGTCTCTGTATGGAAAGCCAGAAATGGGGGCCCGGACTTCAGGGATACAGAATACATATATGGTCCCAGTGACCTGCCCCTCCCAGCCAAGGATCCTTACTCAGTCCCAGTCCCACCATCCCTGTTAACAGAGACTGTGGTGTCAGTGCCATGAACCCAAGGCATATGCCAGACTGGATCACTGAGAGGGAGGAGAACCTGGAGATGGGCCCAGGCCCCGGGTGTCACCAGACCCCTATCCTGCTGGAAGGTTAGGCTCAGCATCCTGCAGACACACCCTGCCAGCACACACATAGACATTCCAGTTCTTCCCAGCCCCGTCTGTGCCCCTGACTAGCAGAGGCCACCAGCAGATAAGATGGAAAGATTAGCGATCCTACATAATCGGGGGCCATCACTAGCTATCAAGTGTTAAAGAGGGGTTAGCACCTAATGGAGGCTGGGTAATGAAAGGAGCCAAGAGAGTTTTAGAATGGGGAAGCTGGGAAGCGAATCCTGGGCAAGCGTCCAAGTACGTTGCGGGAAAAATTCCTGTGCTGAATTGGCCTTTGTTATCAGCCCCAAGCAGGACCAGAGTGTCCCTCACCCTGGTGGCTCTATTCCAGTGGGCATCTATCTCCCCTGGGAACTTACAGACCAGTTGAGGTGGGGGAAGAGGATAGGGACCCAGGTCCCCCAAGACCCAGAGTCTGAAAGATCATGGAGGAGGGTGGGGAAGACCACTTGGAGTTGGGGTGCTAAAGTGAGAACCCCAGAGTCCACTCCCAAGACAGAGCGGAGAGCTGGGGAGACACCTCAACTCCTGAGTTCTTGCTCCACAACCATGAGGTCGGGAGCTCAGATCCCAGCATCCTCACAGCAAGCTGGGTGTCCCTGCAAACGTCTCTCGCCCTAATTCTGAGGGTCACAGAGACAAGGCTGCTGAGCCTGGCTAGTCTCCCGCTTCTCTGAGAAGGCGTGAGCCCTAGTTCAGGAGAGACCCTGCTGCAAAGGAGTAGACAGAAAGTGATACAGGTACCAGATGACCTCTTCTGGTCCTCCTAACTCCCTATACACAGACATCTAGTGAGACTCTTTAGGAAGAGAAGCAGGGGGATGTCTATTTTGGACTTTACCTGCCCTGGTGGCAGGAGATAGGCAGAGTGTAGTAAGAGCTGCAGGGTTCTTACCCCAGATCCCTGCATCTGGGTACACACTGTAATCCTAGCATGTGAGAGATGGAGGCAGGGGAATGGCAAATTTGAAGACAGTCTGGGCTACATGATACAACTCAGTGCTATGCCTCTGTAGACTCCCCCAAAATTTCAGTCTACAAGGCTATGCTATTATTTAGCTCCATGCTGGGGGAAGAGGGTGATCCTAGATGCTCCTCCTAGTGCTCCCAGGTCCTGACAGACCCTCATTCCTCTGCAGATGAAAATCACGAACGTTATTCCTTTGGACCTCCCTCCATCCACTCCTCATCCTCTTCACACCAGTCAGAGGGACTGGATGCCTACGACCTGGAGCAGGTCAACCTCATGTTACGGAAGTTCTCTTTAGAAAGGTATGGAGGCAGGGCTGGGGAGATGACTCTGTGGGTGTAGCACTTGCCACATGAGCATGAAGACCTGAGTTCAAATCCACAGAGCCCACATAAAAATCTGGGTGTGGTGTCATATGCTTGTAATCAGCAAGTCCCAGATCCAGAGAAGGGTACAGGGATAGGACAGAGGTATCAGGAATAGGAGTGGCCAAATGGGGACTTAAGGATGGGACCCAAGACCCTCATCTTTTCACTTCCCTAACAGAGGGGACCATCTACCTGCCTTAAGACTAAAGCCAGAGTCTCAGTCACAAATCAGTTCCTCAGACTAGGGGTGTGGCTCAGTTGTGGGGTGCTCACCAGCATGCATGAATCCCTGGATTCCATCCCACCACCACCTACGTCAGGCAATGGAATCCCAGCACTCAGGAAGTAGAGGAGAGGGGATCAGAAGGTCAAGGTTTTTCTTGGCTACCTAGTGAGTTGGAAGCTAGCCTGTGCTACATAAGACCTATCTCAAAGTGTGGCATCGGGGAGGGTAGAGAAGACCACTCCATCTATTCCTTGACTGTCCAGGATAAGACACCTAGACATTGTTGGGTGATGGTGACACACACCTTTAATCCCAGCACTTAGGAGGCAGAGGCAGGCATATCTCTGAGTTTGAGGCCAGCCTGGTCTACAGAGTGAGTTCCAGGACAGCCAGGGCTATACAGAGAAACCCTGTCTTTAAATAAATTAATTAATTAATAAAAATAAATAAGGAAGGAAGGGAGAGAAGAAGATGAAGATGGAGAAGAAGAAGAAAGGAGGAAGGAGGAAGGAGGAAGGAGGAAGGAGGAAGGAGGAAGAAGAAGAAGAAGAAGAAGAAGAAGAAGAAGAAGAAGAAGAAGAAGAAGAAGAAGAAGAAGAAAGAGAAAAGGAAGGACACACAGACACACAGAGGAAGAGATGGGGCGGGTAGTTATTCCTACTTCCTGGTGACTTCCTGCAGTTGTGAATCCCTGAGAACCCAGAGGCCCCCAAGCCTCAAGGACACATACAGCCATGCCACCAGCATCCTTCCCCAACCTGCTAGCATGTTCAGCTCTTCTCTTTTGAGTCCAACTGCCTGTTTTATTTCCCACCTCAGGCCCTTCCGGCCATCGGTCACATCTGGGGGTCACGTGCGGGGCACCGGGCCCTTGGTCCAGCACACAACTCTGAATGGCGATGGGCTCATCACCCAGCTCACCCTTCTGGGCGGCAATGCACGTGGGAGCTTCATTCACTCTGTCAAGCCAGGCTCACTGGCTGAGAGGGCCGGACTGCGTGAGGGCCACCAACTCCTGCTGGTGAGACATAGAGGGAGAAGCTACGGGTTGTCCCCAGGCCCTTCGCTTCTATGTACACGCATGCGCAAACGCATGCGCACCTAGAGACACATGCAGCCCAGTGGCACAAGATGCCCTTGTGTCTGATGATGGATGCTCCAGTGGGAAGCAGCCTTAACCCTGCCCATCAGCAGAGCCAAAGAAAATGAACCTCTTGTTCTTGTCCTGTAGCTGGAAGGTTGCATCCGAGGCGAAAGGCAGAGCGTTCCACTGGAAGCGTGCACAAAGGAAGAGGTCCGTTGGACCATCCAGAGGTGCAGTGGCCTCATCACTCTGCATTACAAGGTCAACCATGAAGGTAAAGCCTGGGCCGAACCTGGTCCACACAAGGGTAGGGTACGGGATGCATACCCTGAGCCTCCCCCTTGCTCCATCTGTGCCCCATGAGAGTTGAGCCGCATCTCAACCCAAGAGGATAACAGGTGGGTTTGAAGACGCTCTGGGTCACCCTGAACCAAATCCACAAACCTCCTAGGGAAACAGAGGACACGGCTTCAGCAGCCTGGCTCGCTCCTCTCCCTGCACGGGTGACATCTGTCTCCTCCGTCATGCTTCCCAGTCTGCTACAAGCAGAGACTCTGGGCCAAGCACATCCAGTCCGCTGACAGGCAGGCAGCCCTGCCTCCCCGCCTGGCCCAGCCCCCTGCAGCACTGCTTGCTGCCTGGGTGATGACTCGGATTCTCATTCTCACCTCTGGGTTTTCCTGCGTGATTGCCTCTGCAGCTGGGTCTTATTTTTAACCACAGTAATCATGAATATTTGAGCAGAGCATAAATAGCCCGCCAGCTTCTCCAGCCGTTCCCCTGCCCCTTCTTCCCAGAAGCACCCCTGGTGCAGAGGATGGCACTGTGGAGCCCAGTCACCCCCACCCATAGAATTTGTTCCTATCAACTCCTGAGGCTGGGCTTCCCAGCCTGCATCCCAAAAACTAAATCTTTAGGGGACATCTTGACCCATGGGCTACAAGGTTGCAAAGTGAGTTGCATGGCCTAGTGGTGAATGGCAGCATAGCCCTCCAGACTGAATTTCTGGGAAAGCCCTAAATAGAGCTCAGACTCAGGGATGCTGGGTAGTACTAGGGAGTCTGAGCCAGGACTGGGCAAAGCTAGAACACCCCTGAAGGACCCGATATGGAATCTCTGTTTCTTTATACCAACTCAGCTGCCTGGAATGCCCTTTGATTATGAACGACCTCCTAGGACCCTGCTAGTTACAACTCCCATTTGACCCACAATCCTCTGTCATTGGGCTTATTTGGAGATATAAATTATAAGTGTATACCATGGGTGTTCACTGACAGATTGTAGCATTTATTAGATTCACACCGTAAGCCCTGAATGCTCCCAAAGTTACTTGCAAATTTTACTCAAAAGAATAGTAACATTTGGCCATAATCACACCTGCAGCATTTGGCAGCAGCTACTAAAGCTTCCACACAGATTTGCAAAGACCTGGTGACTCGACTTCTTTATCTGTATCCAAGAGTAATGAGTACATCTGTCCACCAGAAAGAACATATCTGAATAATGCACACCAGTGTGGAGTACTATACAGCAATGAAAAGGAATGTGTGCCACAGTGGTGTGTCTTATAAACATAATGTTGAGCAGTATCAGCCAGAAACAAAGAACCTCTATTTTTGCAACATGCGGTACAGCTAGCTAGAACTACAGCAATCAGGATAAGGTTAGCCTGACAGAGCCTACTTACTGGTTTAGAGTAGGGGCTATCCACATGTATGTATTTGCAAAATTTCATTGAGTTGAAGGATGCATATAGCCTACTGCATGTTAAGTACCACTTGGCAGAAAAGGCATGGGGACCACAATACAGAAGCTAGTAAGTTAGACATTTGTGGCTCAGCACAGATGTTAGCCCTAAGCTTTCTAGGAAGCTGAAGTGAAAGAGGAAACCCCTAGCTGGCATGGCTGCCCACTCACAAGGAGGAAGACAGGCACTCAGACGCGGTATCTCCAGGGTGCTTACACTTCTGGATTACGGTCTCCTCAGGATACCGGAAGCTGCTGAAGGAGATGGAGGACGGTCTGCTCACATCAGGGGACTCGTTCTATATCCGCCTGAACCTGAACATCTCCAGCCAGCTGGATGCCTGCTCCATGTCCCTCAAGTGTGACGACGTGGTGCATGTCCTAGACACCATGTACCAGGACAGGCACGAGTGGCTGTGTGCACGAGTCGACCCCTTCACGGACCAAGACCTGGACACGGGCACCATCCCCAGCTACAGCCGGTGAGTGGGGGATGGGCTCCCACACCACCCCAGGCCAACAGCTCCCTCAGCCTGGGAACTGGAAGATTGGGGCTTCCTTGCTCTTGTAAGGACTGTACAGTATCCTCACAAAACCTCCTACCACCCTCATTATATCCAGTGACCACCAGGCATGCTGGGAAGCCCTCTACCAGGAGCCACGCCCCAACCCCTCACTGGGGGATTCTAGGCAGGGGAATCTACCACTGAGCCACGCCCCCAGCCCCCTCCCTGGGGCATTCTAGACAGGAGCTCTACCACTGAGCCACGCCCCCAGCCCCTCATTGGAGGACTCTAGGCAGGTGCTCTACCACTGAGCCACGCCCCCAGCCCCTCCCTGGGGCATTCTAGGCAGGGGCTCTACCACTGAGCCACAGCCCCAACCTGTTTTACTTTTTTTTTTTTTAATTTGCAATAGAATTTGACAGATTACCCAGTCTAAAATTGAACTCAATCCTGCCCTCAGCCCTTCTCCTCCTAAGGCAGCTGGGATGACCGTCCTGCCTCATCTCTTTTCTTTTCTTTCTTTTTTTTTTTTTTTTTGGTTTTTTGAGACAGGGTTTCTCTGTGCAGCCCTGGCTGTCCTGGAACTCACTCTGTAGACCAGGCTGGCCTTGAACTCAAAACTCCACCTGCCTCTGCCTCCCGAGTGCTGAGATTAAAGGTGTGCACCACCACGCCCGGCTATCTCTTTTCTTTTTATCTGAGGTTCAGGGTCGAGAGGAAGGGGATGGAATCCTCAACCCTGGGGCATACTGGGCAAATGCTCTGTCTCTGAGCCATGCCCCAGTCCTTCAGTGTTTTCTCTTTAATCAGGCTGGGCGGAACCCAGCAGGTGTCAGGGCTGTTGGGTGCCTGTTCTTCCACACAGTGACACCTGCTCTTCTGGCCCTTGCTGCTGCTTAGTCAGTCTCAGGCAGTGGCTCTCAGCCAGTCAGATGGTCAGTGAAGAAACCCAGACACAAGGGCATGACCCTGCAGCTGCTCCGCAAGAGTCTGGAACCCAACCCGAATGGGGGAGCCCTCAGACCCAGCTTCTCCCGTTTGCGGGTCACACACTTGCCCAGTCATAGCCCTGAGGTTGCTGCTCCCATGTCCCCTCCACAGGGCTCAACAGCTTCTCCTGGTGAAGCTCCAGCGGCTGGTTCACAGAGGCAACCGGGAAGAGGCAGACAGCGCTCACCACACCCTGCGCAGCCTCCGGGTAGGTACTCGCGGACACACACACAGCCCAGGCCCTGCTGCCACCAGGCTGCAGGTCTTTGATGTTGCACCTGATATTCGGGCCAGAGGGGCCTTGGGGCCGGATGGACAGACATCTCTCTATGGCAGTCTCATACTCGGGAGCCCTTTACTTAGCCTGAGCTGATTGACAAACTCATTCCAGAACACCCTGCAGCCCGAAGAGACGCTTTCGACAAGCGACCCCCGAGTCAGCCCCCGCCTCTCCAGAGCGAGTTTCTTCTTTGGCCAGCTCCTGCAGGTAAGGTTGGTGATCAGATGCCCACTGACTTTTCTGGCACAGTGTGCTGGGGCTCCTCCCTCTGCCTACCAAGAAGAGACTCCAAGGGGACATAACAAGGCATTGTATTTCGGATGCCCCTTGTGACATCTCACAGCGCCTGGCTTCTCCGGTCCCATTTTATCCCCACAGTGGCGGGTCTGTAGACAGACTCCTAGCCTGCTGGAAGCCAGTCTCACTTTCATAAAAGATTTGAAGAAACTTTAGGCCAAAAGTGCTTCAACAACTCTGCTGCTAAAATATGATTTAAAAAAATAAAAATCAGTTGTGCTGCATTGGGGAGAAAAAAACCAACCCTCCAGATATGTAGACCAGTTTATTCTCTCTGGAGGAGTATTAAACTTAACCGAGCATCCTAGCAGCCAAGGAAACAAGAGAAACCCAGCAGGTTCCTTGGTTCTTACCCATCTGTGGAAACAGTTCAGCTCTTCAGAACCGGGAAGGATTTTTTTTCTTCCTTGTACTTCTAAAGAAAAAGCAAGTATTTGGGGGGCCGATAATACAAAGACCACTGACAAGCTTGTTTTGTGACTTCGTAGAGGTACAGATGCAGTGATTATAGACATTTCTTGTATTGATAGTTGAGAGAAGCATAGGATGTGAGCCCAAACGCACATTTCCTGTATTGGTGCTGCATTAATTACACTCCAATGCAGCAAGAGATAACTGACACCTTGACCCCAAATCCCAGATAGATACAAGCCTGTGACAGAGACAGCCAGTGCGAAGAGACCTGTCTATCATGACACTGTTAGGCCCATGTGTCAAACTTGAGCCATCAGGGTTTCAGCCAGAGACTCAAGGCTAAACTAGGGGCATGACTTAGTTGTTTAAATGTCTACCTACCTTGCACGGGGCTCTGAGTTCCTTCCCCAGCACCACATAAACCTGGCACGGTGAAGCAGGCTTGTAATCCCAGCTCTCAGGAAGTAGAGGCAGGGGGATCCAAAGTTCAAGGTCCTCCGGGGCTACATAGTGAGGATGTGGCTATCCTGGGCTACATGAGACCCTGTCTCCAAAATATATAAGAATAAAAGTGTGAGGCTAGCACACAGTAGGACGGGGCAGGCTCTTCTGAAGCGGGGAGAGCACTCAAAGGTGCCCAGAGAGCTCTGTGGGAACCTGGACTCTGTACTCGAGAAGTCTGTGTGAGAAGCCACGATCCCAGAACCCAGAGGCTCATGGGAACAATGTGGGAAGAGTTGGAGGTTTCCAGCCTGGGTCCTCATCAGCTACAACAGTAGCTGCACATGGTGTCTTCATGGAACCGTAGCTAGAATGTTCTAGAGTCGCATGCAGAGGCTGGCTCTTTACAGCGGAGGCGATCTGTCCTGGGCACCCTGCAGCATAAAGTCAAGGTTTGAACAAAGGTTTTGTCTTGCTAGTGCAGTTCACTCCTGGCCCAAACCTAGAGATTATGCCCCGCCCAGCTGCCCCGCCCACCTGTCCTGCCCCCACCCTCTACCCGGCCCTCCTACCACATTCTGCTCTCCACAGTTTGTCAGTCGGTCAGAAAACAAGTACAAAAGAATGAACAGTAATGAGCGCGTGAGAATCATCTCTGGGAGTCCCCTGGGGAGCCTCTCCCGGTCCTCGCTGGATGCCACCAAACTCCTGACCGAGAAGCATGAAGGTGTGTGACGACCTCCCGGCCCCTCCCCACAGCCCAGCAGGGGCATGTCTAGTACACACCCACCCTTCCATGGAGACACATCTGTCTCTGACACAGGCTTAGCAGGATGAAAAGACAAAGGAGGGGCTGAAGAGATGGTCAGTAACGTGCTTACCCTAGCATCACTCAGTGTGAACTGACAACCGCAGCTAGGGGAGGCAGAGCCAGGAGGATGCCTAGAGTTCACTGTCCTGATGTTCGGGCCATTGTTAAGCTTCTGATCGTGTGAGAGGCCCTGTCTGAAAAAATAAGGTGTAGAATAATTGAGAAAGACACATAGTGAGACACCCAGTATCTGCCTCTGGCTTGTGTACGCAAGTGAGTGTGTGCGTGTGCATATGAGTGTGTGCACACACATGTGCATGTACACACACTTGCACACACAGAGAGAACCACACACACACACACGCATGCATGCATGCATGCACACACATGCATGCACACACATAGACATGCACACACATAGACATGCACACACATAGATATGCACACACATGTGCCCAGATGCCCACATTGACTGAAGCCCTGTGCCAAGACTTACGTATTTATTGATTTCTCTCCCCCACTGAGTACCTTTTACTATTTACCTGGCTGGTAAAAAGTCACCCCACGTCGTGGTCCCCAGATGATGGTGATCCCTCCCTGCCTTACCCATCCAGGCTGGGCTCTCTTGTGAACAGAGTCTTGAATATGGATAATTAAGAAATTCTCTTTGTTCCCAGGCTGGGCAGGCCAGGAGCAAAGGAAAAGGGACAGGCCCCTGGTCCTGGGAAATGGGTCCCTAGATACCTAGCCCTAACAGATCCTCTAGCCCTGGGACTCAGGAGAATGGAGGAGTCTGCCTTCCATGACAGACCGCAAAGCTTTGCCATCTTGCCCGCCTGGCCTTCTCCGCTGCCCTTCACTCTCCTGTACTCACCCATCTGTCTGCATGAACCCTCGCACTGCATGCTTTTCCTGGGGGAGTCCCTGTCTGTTCACACCTGACCGACAGGGCAACACTGACCAAAGGAACAAGTCCAGCCAAATCTACCCTGGAGAACCAGAGTGAGTTCTCTGGGGCTGGTGTCAGGAGCGTGCACACCTTAGTCTATGGCATCTTCAGAAAGGTCCCACCACAGGGCAGGTGATGACTCACAAAAGTGACACTCCTGGAGCTCCCCGTACAACTTGCAGACAGCTCCACTGAAGAGTCTCATCCCGAACGATGGTTTGCTGCCTTCTGTAACCTCATGGGCTTTCATATGGCTTGTGTGGCCATATGAGGTCAGAGAAGTCAGAGGTCTTGTTCTTCAGTCACCATCTACCTTAATGGTTTTACTGTCGTTATTGTTGTTGTTTGGCTAAGGTTTCGTTTCGTTTTGTTTTGTTTTGTTTTGTTTTGTTTTACTTTTCGTTTATTTGTGTACACACTCTTGCCACGTGAGTGCAGTTCCCACAGGGACCAGAAGAGGGCGATAAACCCCCCTAGAGCTGGAGTTACAGGTAGCTTTGATCACTCTGCTCCTCTCCAGGAGCAGCAAGTGCTCTTAACTCCTCAGCCCCCATCCTGTTTGGGGGGCAAGCTCTCTCATTGGCCTAGTCACCCTGATGAGGCTAGACTGACTGACCAGCAAGTCCCCAGGGATCCGAGCCACCTGTCTCTGCCTGCCAGCACTGGGATTCTAAGTGCACACAACACATAGGATGTTTACATGACTTCCGGAGACTAGTGTGGGTCTTCACTCACTTTCCCAGCAAGCACTGTGCCCACTGAGCCAGCCCCACCCTTCAGTTCAGCAGGTTTCTGAGACACCCCGCCCCGAGTCATTTCCTAGTGAGCCCTGTGGCCCCCACCAGGGGGGAACCTTTCAATTGGAAGAGACACGACTGTGTACCTGGCTGTACTCCTTAGACCCCGCCCCTATTCTAAGAAGCTGTCCTTGGTCTACTGAGGTGGTCCAGACTTCAGAATCCATCAAGGCTCCTCTGTGTGTCCCCTACATCAGAGGCAGTGCCTCTGGGGGCCCAGAGTAAGCTCCAAGATATCCATGTCCCTTTCCCTACCACCAGAGACCTCCAGGCCTCATGGGTCCAAAAGGGTGGCCAAGGCCCCCATGGCCTGAGTGTGCCCTCCGGCCGGGCAGGCTCTGACAGCCCACTGTTTCTGTTCTGTTAGAACTGGATCCTGAGAATGAGCTCAGCCGGAACCTCACCCTGATCCCTTACAGCCTGGTGCGCGCTTTCCACTGTGAGCGCCGCAGGCCTGTGCTCTTCACGCCCACCATGCTGGCCAAGACATTGGTTCAGAAGCTGCTCAACTCGGGGGGTGCCATGGAGTTCACCATCTGCAAGTCAGGTGAGCATGGCCAGGTGACAGACAGAGGGACACAGGCTTCGGCAGCCCATCACAAGAGTGTGCAGCCTCCCTGCCTTCTCCCCTCCCCTTTCTTCCATTGCTCCTCCTCTTCCTCTCTTCCTCCATTTGTGGCAGGAAGCCTGCCTTCCCCTGCCGCCCAACTCCTCCTCAGTGTTCTCACAAAAGGCATCCTTCTACCCACTCAGCCACTTGGTAATGTTCTGTAGCCTACGTCATCATCTCCAGCTAGATCATATCTCCTTGGATATAGCAATGTATCTCATCATGTTTTTAATCCTAACAGTTGACCATGAATAAGATTCTGTGGCTGGATGGATGGATGAGTGAGTGGGTAGGTACATGGATGGATGGATGGATGGATGGATGGATGGACAGATGGATCATAGATGGAAATGGGTACTGGGTAGATGGGTAAATGGGTAGATGGTAGATGATAGATGGATGATGGATTGATGGGTGGCTAGGGATGGGTAGGGTAGCTGGATGGTAACTGGAAGATGCGTGAATGGTTGAATGAATGGACAGTTATGATAAATGGTTGGATGGGTAAGTAGATGAATGGATGGTGAATAGTTAGACAATGGATGAGTGGATTGATGGACAGATGTGTGGATGTGTTGATGAATAGGCAGATGGATAGATAAATAGACAAATGGATAAATGAATGGATAATGGACAGATCGATGAATGGACAGCTGGATGGATGGACAAATGGACAGACAGACAGATGGGTGAATGGACAGATAGAAGGATGGATGGACAGATGGATGGGTGGATAGATGGCTATATGGATGGATAGGTGGATGGGTGAATGGAAGAGTAGATGGATGGACAGATGGATGGGTGGATGGATGGATGGATGGATGGGTGGATGGATTAATGGAAGAGTGGATGGATGGATGGATGGATGGATGGATGGATGGATGACTGGTTAGTTGGTTAGATGAATTGATGAGTGGGTGGATGGAAGAGTGGATGGATGGACAGATGGATAGATGAATGGACAGACGGAAAGATGGATGGATGGATTGATGGATGGATAGACAAACGCGTGGATAGATACGTGGGGTTGGCTCCACATGTGAGTTTCATTATTGAATCATACATAGCATTGCCCCACAATGCCTGGGCTACTTTGTCCAATGACACTCACAACTGAAAAGCCAGAGTCCAAGTGTTTACGGAGTCCCTGCTGCATGGTCTGGCATAGCAATCATGAACCATGACCTTGACCCCACTCCCAGGGAGCTTTCCTATCTAGTAGAGAAGATGATGATCCATTTAACCAAAGTGGGAAAGGACCAGATGAATATCAAATTATGTGGCACTCAGGAGGGACAGGTAGGGCCTGGAGGAGACAACCCACCACAAATAGCACTTGCCACCCTGGGCACTAACTCCCCTCTCTTCAGATATTGTCACAAGAGATGAGTTCCTCCGAAAGCAGAAGACAGAGACCATCATCTACTCCCGGGAAAAGAACCCCAACACCTTTGAATGCATCGTCCCTGCAAACATTGAGGCGGTGGCGGCCAAGGTGAGAGACCCTGGGTACTGGCCAGACTAAGGCCCTACCCAACCATCTCTGTGAGGCACTGGGTCATGGGCAGGGACGGGTGTACACAGGCCCCAGGTCACTCTCTGACTCCACTCTTTGTCCTCAAATCTCTGATGTGGGCTTGTATTTTGGGATCCTCTTCTGTTTTCTGTTTCTGCCAGTGTCCTGGTGTTGGTTCATATCAGCTAAGGGTATGTGTGTGTGTGTGTGTGTGTGTGTGTGTGTGTGTGTGTGTGTGTTTACATGTGTAAGAGAGAGAGAGGAAGGAAGAGAGAGAAAGAGAGAGAGAGAGAGAGAGAGAGAGAGAGAGAGAGAGAGAGAGAGAGAGAGAACCAGGGTTAGATAGAACACATTCTGGTTTGTTTTCTGTTGCTACCTGCAATCCTATTTCATATTTCAAATAAGAAAGCCAGTTCCTATTAAGGAGGTCTAATCACAGGGAAGAGAAAGTGAGTGGGCCATAGACAAGATAAATTGTACTGGAAAGGTGGAGCCCCACCAGCCAGGGTTAAGGGGAGGCAGGGAGCAAACAGATGCGGGGAAGAAGTCCAGAAGGGCAGGTTTCCAAGCTGTGACTTCCCAAGGCCTGGGTGCCAGGTCTACAGTGTGTGCAGAGGAAACATTCATAGAATGGTGGGAATACTATATTCTCTCTCTCCCTCTTCTTCTCTGCCCCTTCCTTCCTCTCTCTCCCTCCCCTCCCCCTCTCCTCTCTTCCTCCTCTTCCCCATCTTTCTCTACCTCCTCCTCCTCCTCTTTCTCTAGCTTTTTGAAAGGGTCTCATGTGTAGATAAGACTGGCCTGAAAACTAACTACAATCTCCTAACTCTCACCTACTAGGTGACAAAATTACAGTCATGTACTACCACTCTTGGATATACATATTCATACACACACACACACATATATATATATATACATATGCATGTATATGTGCATATACATACACATACACACACATATATACACATATACATATACACACATACACACACATATATTCAAGAATATATACATATATTCTGTTTTTTGTTTGGCTGGGTTTTTTAAAAGATATTTTTGTTTGATTTTTTGTGTCTGTGTGTGTGTGTGTGTGTGTGTGTGCCCGCGTGTGCACACGCGTGCACATGACCGCAATGCCCACGGAGGTCAGAAGACGGTATCACATCTCCTGGAGCTAGAGTGTCCCTGGTGGTTGTGAGCTGCCACATGGGTGCTGGGATCTGAACCCAGATCTTCCCCAAGAGCAGCAAGTATACTTAACCACTGAGCCATCTCTCCAGCCTTTGCTTGGTTTTTAGATAGGCTCTCACTATGTGACCCAGGCTAGCGTGGAACTAGCTATGTGGTCCAGGCTGCCCTCCAATTGCTATCTTTCTGTCTCTGCCTCCCAGGTGCTAGGATCACAGGTGCGTACCACACACCTGCCTATTTATATTGTTTCCTTCCTTCCTTCCTTCCTTCCTTCCTTCCTTGTGAGTGTTCTCTAATTCGCCCGCGAATAAGGACACCACACACAATAGGGTTCTTCTGCAGCAAGCTTTATGCGTCTTGAGAGGGAGAGCATAAGCTTCACAACCGGAGACCTCAGGCAGTCCGAGCCCCTCCTTTTTATAAGAAATTCTCCCTGCCTCGGACGTGGCAAGCCATGATTGGCTCAACACTGATTGCCCTATCCCTGAGGCGGAGCTGCCCGGGGCGGGGATTTCCAGCACAGGATGTTTACAAGTTGTTATTGAGGAAATGACTCAGCACAGGATGTTTACGAGATAGTACTGAGGAAATGACTCAGCACAGGATGTTTACGAGATAGCACTGAGGAAATGACTCAGCACAGGATGTTTACGAGATAGCGGCGCTCCACATCTCCCCCTTTTTTGTCTAATAAAACCAACTGGACACCCAGTATGAGAGGACGGGAACATTGGCCGAATCCTCTTACTCAGAGATGTAAGAACTATGTCCGCAAGCAACAACTAGGCTTGAGTGGGACCCGAAGTTGCTCCGACCTGTCCCTCTGCCATTTTTTCGAGGAGGGGAAGACTAGGGCAGGAAACCCCCACTAGACGGCATATTCCCCAGGTGGGACGGGGGGACCACCTGTGCGATGCATTGCTCTACAATCCTCTAGGGCTGCTGAAGCTCACCCGCTAAAGCGCGGGCAGCCAGCGACCAGTGGTGCAAATCGATTTTGTTTAAGCGCCGCCAACCATACCTGTGCAGATTGCCCCTGCTCCAAGGCAGCAAGCGCCTGGGATATCATGATTTTGTCTCTATTATTTTTCTTATATAATTTGCAAATTAACCATAAGCTAGATACCGATCCGAAGCAAAGGAGAATTCCAAACAAACCCACCCCCACCCATTCCTTAAAATAAGAAACAGCAGAAGAAATCCATGACGAAAAGCCTTCGGTCAAGGAGAGGTCAAGTCTGGTGGAATTGATTTAGACGATGGCCAATCTAAGTTTCTGGAGGGTTTGATCAAAATCAGACGTCCAATTATATAGCAGCTGTTGGGACAAACTCTTAGAAAGATTAGCGGCATATGTGAAATTATAGCATCATGTTTTTTGCCTTGTTCAACCCTTCCTCCGACACGATTTTTTCATTGGACAGGGTTAGGCCCAAATGTTGCATAATGTCTCTCCCCCAAAGGTTTACTGGGAGCGGGAGCACATAAGGTTCGAATTTACCCTTTTGTCCCTCAGGAGCCTTCCAGGTCAAACTCATTGAGCTTAAGGCAGGGCATGAATGATATCCCAGACCTTGTAGAGAGTGGGACGATTTTGTAGTGGGCCAAGCTTTTGGCCACCAGTGCGTGGATATAATGCTTTTGTCTGCCCCGGTATCAAGAATACCTTCAAACCTTTTTCCATTTACTTCGAGGCAGAGTTTGGGCCTTTCATTCAGGGATACAACAAGGTAGGCTGAATCAGTTCCTGACGACCCCATCGTTTTGGGACTGGGGCCTGGGGAGCCCTCCCAGAGGGTGTCGGGGAGGAGCAGCAATTGAGCTATCCTATCTCCTGCACTGATGGAAAACACACCCCTGGGGCTGGAACATAAGACCTGTATTTCGGGGGAGTGTAGATGGTCAACAACCCCAGGATGGACCACTAGGCCCCGTAAGGTGAGTGATCCTCGTCCGAGGATAAGGCCCATGGTCCCAGGGGGCAAAGGTGACATTGGCTCTATAGGTACTGGTTGGATACTCATTTGGGGCATTAGTAGGAGGTCGGAGGCGGCACGCAGGTCCACCCTTGTGGGTCTTCCTGGGTCGCTTCTTCCGCCATCCCGGATGTTCTGACAAACCGGTTCCCATATCTTTGAGGGCCCTGGGACCGTGGGCCCAGTGACCCGTTTTTTGACACATTGGGAGCAGGAACATTTAATGGAGGCAAAAGCCTTCCCTGTATATCTCGCACTGAGCGACATTGATCTGCTCTGTGGTACCCTTTACCACACCTCGTGCAGAGGGTCAAGACCCCCCCTTTCTTGTCTGGGGCTTTGCAATCTCTTTTGAAATGTCCAGGCTTACCACAATTAAAACAGGTCCGTTCACCGGTCTTCTTTTGTGGAGGATGCTTTTGTGCTAACATGATGGCGGCCGCGAGGCCAGTATTGCTAAGTGGACCTCCAAGCTCTCTACACACTCTTAGCCATTCTTGCAACCCTTTTGATTTTCTAGGAGCAATGGCATTCCTGCATTCCTGGGTGGCTTGTTCAAAAATCAGTTGCTCAATAAAGGGTCCTATCCCCTCTGGGTCCCCAAAGATTTTTCCTGCCGCCTCCATCATGCGTGCGACGAAGTCGGCAAACGGCTCCTGGGGCCCTTGAACAATTTTTGTAAGCTGATTGGTGGTTTCTCCCTTGCGATTAAGTGACTTCCAGGCCCGTATGGCTGTGCTGGAAATCTGGGCGTACGCCCCCCAATGGTAATTAATTTGATCTGCGGCCCACGGGCCTTGGCCTGTTAAAAGGTCAAATGTCCAATCCCGCTGCTCTTGCGTAAGGGCTATTGCGTTGGCCCTGGCCTGGGACTGGGCTGCCTCATGCCACAAGGCTTTCCATTCTATGTATTGTCCCATGGTAGGCAAGGCGGCCTTAACCACCATTTGCCAATCACTAGGTGTCATGGCAGTTTGTGCCATTCTTTCAAGAATCATAATAGTAAAATTAGCATTGGGACCATATTTTCTTACTGATTCTGCAAGATCTTTTATCTGACTATAGTCTACAGGAGCGTAGATTCTCCCCCCTTCTTGTTCATAAACAGGAAACGCTAATTGTAGCTTGCGGAGGATCTTTTGGGGAAAAAAGGAAGTTGTGGATGACCGGGCCTCATAAGGTGGGGGAGCGGAGGGAATGGCGGCAGCCAACAATCTCCTATCCTTAGAGAAGACACCGGACGCGGGCTTACTTGACTCAGGTCGCCCGCCTTCATCTGGGTGATACCTTTCTCCTTTATATCTAACTGCTTCTTCTTCTAACTCGCCCTCTTCCTCCGAGGTCAGCTTACTATCCTCGGTTTCAGAAGAATCCGAGGTATCTCTTAGGTGGAGGGCAGCCAGTTCTCGGGTCGGATATAACCCGGGCCTGCTGCTCCCCTTCTCTCCCTTTCTATTTCTCCCGGGAGGTCCTTTTTCACTTCCCTTTTTTGCCTTTTTTACGGTTTTTGTGCGCACACCCATCCTCTCACTACGCTCGGATTCTGACATACCTTCCTGCATAGCTTCTAAAACCTTTTGCCCTTTCTTTCGGGCTAGGAACCATACAACCAAAGCCACGAAGACGATAATTAAAGCCTCGGGCAATCCCTCCCACGGCCCAGTTAGTTGAAGGGAGTGCGAAAGGGTCAGGTAAAATTCAGGCATACCTTTCCGAGACGTAGTTCCTGCAGTTCTGGACCCTCCCCGTCACCGAGGGATCTCCGACGGTGCTCACGATGTTCTTTGTTTTCCCGGGTTTTCGGCACCAGATGTGAGTGTTCTCTAATTCGCCCGCGAATAAGGACACCACACACAATAGGGTTCTTCTGCAGCAAGCTTTATGCGTCTTGAGAGGGAGAGCATAAGCTTCACAACCGGAGACCTCAGGCAGTCCGAGCCCCTCCTTTTTATAAGAAATTCTCCCTGCCTCGGACGTGGCAAGCCATGATTGGCTCAACACTGATTGCCCTATCCCTGAGGCGGAGCTGCCCGGGGCGGGGATTTCCAGCACAGGATGTTTACAAGTTGTTATTGAGGAAATGACTCAGCACAGGATGTTTACGAGATAGTACTGAGGAAATGACTCAGCACAGGATGTTTACGAGATAGCACTGAGGAAATGACTCAGCACAGGATGTTTACGAGATAGCGGCGCTCCACACTTCCTTCCTTTCTTTATTTTTTTCCTTCCTTCCTTCCTTCCTTTCATTTTAATTTGTGACTCTTACTAGGTAGCCCAGGCTGACCTGAAACTCTCAGTCTTCCAGCCTCAGTCTCCCTAGGGCTAGGATAGCAATTGTGCATGTTTTTTCTCTTTGATGTAAGTTTGGTGGGTTTTTTCCTTAAGTGATGCCTTCAGCCACATGGGAATGTCCTTTCCCACAACTAACAAGCTCCTGGTTAAGCAGGTAGCCCCAAGGACCCCTCAGTCAACCTCCCTTCCTGGCATTTTCTGTTCTCTTACCCATTACCAGGAATTCCATGGAAGGCTGGAGGAGGTGAGTGTCCATTGCAAGCCCCCCTTGGACTCAACCTCAATAGCCGGTGTCCCTGTTCTCAGCGGGACTGAGCAAGCAGTACTCAGGTGTGGGGCTACGACCTCACCGAGGCCAACTTTTGAAGTTCCCTGGCACAGCCTGGCACCCACAAGGACAGCTGGGTGGGCGCCACTGCTGATGGTGGCTGTTATACTTGCAGAACAAACACTGCCTGCTGGAGGCTGGGATCAGCTGTGTGCGCGACCTGATCAAGTGCAAGGTGTACCCCATAGTGCTGCTCATCCGGGTGAGCGAGAAGAACATCAAACGGTTCAGGTAAGGACACCCAGTCCCCACACCTGCCACACACACCACCCTTACTCAGCCCTTCCAAAAACTCTGGATGCTGGGACTTGTGACACTAACCCTGAGTGCAGCCGGGCAAATACCAGGACACAGATGTAAATGTGGCGAGTCGGAGATGGTCTGTCAACTTCCTGTCACTGAGATACTTGGGTCGAGCCCAAGAATGTAAGAAGCCCAAATTCAAAGAGGGAAGTGGCCAAATGTGGTGGCACAAGCCTATATTCCAGCCACTCAGGAGGACCACAAGTTTGAGGTTAGCCTGGTGGGATAGTATTCAACCCTGAAAAAGGAGAGTATTCTAACACCTGCCAGGATAGGGGTGGCTCTCAAGGATAGGATGCTGTAAAAATCAACCAGGAAGACAGACACCATAGGGTTCCACTTACGGGAAATCCCTTAAGTATCAGACTCAGAGACAGGAAGCAGTGATAGGAGCCAAGATGAAGCACAGGGGGAGGGAGTGGAGTTTGTGTTTAGTGGGGACAGAGTTTCCATTTGGGACGATGTCCTGATTCTGGAATGAAAGTTTCTCACCATGTAGCCCAGACTAGCTTTGAATTCACATATTAGTGAGTACACTCACGGCTATAATCCCAACACTGGGGAGGTGAAGGCAGCAGGTCCCCATCATGTGTGGTCCTTGACCCCCACAGGCAACTGTGCAACCCAGGCTTCTAGCTCACAGTGTGAGCATCGAGCCCTGCAGCCTCCCCATGTCTTCCCCTGCCTGCTCTCTCTCCCTGCCCACCCTGCCACCCCCAGGAAGCTACTGCCGCGGCCAGAGACAGAAGAGGAATTCCTGAGAGTGTGCAGGCTCAAAGAGAAGGAGCTGGAGGCGCTGCCCTGCCTCTACGCCACCGTGGAAGCTGAGATGTGGAGCAGCGTGGAGGAGCTGCTGCGAGTCCTCAAAGACAAGATTGTAGAGGAACAGCGCAAGACCATTTGGGTGGACGAGGACCAGCTGTGAGCTTGTCTGGGTCTGGGCGGGACACAGACACACCGGGGTCCAGAGCCCCTGGCAACAAAATCACCAGACGCCGCCTGGTGGAAGGTCAGGCTCTGCTGGTGTGAACAGAGATGAGCAACCCCAGGGCCTGGGGCCCAAGGCCAGCAACCTCTCCGAGACCAGAGCAGCAGTTGAATGTAAACGCACGGGACAGGGACGGATAACTAACTACCTGCAGGCCTCCAGCAGCCAGAGTGGCTGCCAGCCCAAGAGGAAGCACGAAACCCAGGCAGGCTGGGTCTAGGGAGACAGGACTCCTCCTATGCCGTTCTTTTTCTTGCATTAAAATTCCTCCAGTTCTCCTTTGCGGAGGTTCTTATCCCACAGTCTCACTAGCAGGGATTTCCATTAAGCACAGTCAAGGTGGAAATGGGCTAAGCTTTCCCACGCAAACGTATGCTGTGAAGGGAGGTGAAATGAGACCCTTTCGACCCTTACCAGATGCTAACTGTAGAGTTTCTCCTCTGGGGGTGGGGCCTCGGGAGCCACGCCTACCCCTGCAAGCCCTGTTAAGAGTGTTTACTGGTTTGATCCTGTACAGAAAACCACAGCCTCTGTGGGCTGGTGAGCGCAACGCCCTGCCTGTCCGGAGGACAGCATTTCACCGCTCTCCCCGCCATCCTCAGACTTTTGCAATCTCTCCGCACACACTCTTGGGGGGAGGGGGGTTGGGACAGATGCTCCATCTACAGCTGAGCCCTCTTGGCCACTTACCCTGAGCACTCTGACCAGCTACCAGCCTCTGCAGAGAGCTCTGCCCCAAGGCACAGCGGGGCCTCTCCGACCCAGGTTGAAAGCATAACGCTTCTGTGAGTACATTATGGCAGATATCACAGGTTGAATCTTCATGGCTTTGTCACATTATCAAGACACCAATTGTCCCATCTTTGTTCTCATTAAAACAACACACACAAAACAAAAAAACAAAAACAGAAGACAGCATAGTGCAGCCTGTAGCAGTTTCCGTCATTTTAAAAAGATAACAAAAGTGCAACATAGGAAGCTGAGAGTGGGTAGGGGGGGGGGAGGGGACACCCAGAGGCCACTTCTCTCCTTTCTGCCTCATGGCCCATCCCTAGTCTGCCAAGGACCCAGGCACCTTTCAAATCAACACTCCTGGCAGCCAACAAGCATGGCGTCTTTTTTTTTTTTTTTCCCAGAACAGCCCATAGAAACAAGTTAACTGCTCTGGGTCTGCCAAGGTCCAGCTGCAGCCATTTAAGTCGCGATAAAGCGCCTGGTGAGGAGCAGAGGGGCTGCAGGGCCAACGCTCCACCTCTATAATGCCTGAAGTGATGGTAAATTTCCTTCAAGCAGAGGCCGTCTCACTTCCACTTAGAAGTCTCGCCAAGGGGACAGACGTGACCAGAAAGGAGGCTCGGATAGAAAGTCTACTGATTTATTTCTATTTATTTATTTAAGTTGGGAAGCCTCGGGCTGGCTGGCCTGAAAAGCCAAACGGACTTGCATAGAATTTGGGGGGAGGGGTGAAGATCTGGGAAGGAATGAGTGTCTAAGATGCTCCCCCTCAGGGATGGCCAAGTTCTAGCATGCAAGACTGAGAGGCAGGCCCAGAGCCGCAAGGGTGGACGGCAGAGAGAGATGGAAGGAGGTTGCTTCTAACACTCCACACTCTACACTGATCTTAAGTCAACACAGCCTCAAGTCCTCAGGCTCCTGGACCTCGTCTTCCCCATAGGACTACCACAGGCTTGCCAACCCTCCCCAACAAAGGGCTCTCACCCAGGGCCTCTCTGGAAGGAACGCTCCCATGTGGGCAGAACCCAAAGCTGCACAGGAAAGGGCGTGTGGGGAGGCAGGAGAAGAAAGGGGTGTTTTCTGTGTTGTTTGGACCTGAAAGTCATGAGTGAGGACGGAGGTGCTGGTGCCCCGCCCCAACCCCGGGGCTGCTTTGAAGCCACTGGGTGCCTAGTTCAAAATCATATTGAAAGTTTCCACGCTAGCTGGTTGGCTGGAAGTGACCCTCCCCCCACCACCACCCCTGTGGGAATTTGTTTTTGTAACACTGTGTCAAGTTCAGGTTCCATTCTGAGCTTCTCCCCTGCCTGTCTGATCGGAGGTGATGGGAGGAGGGGAAGGGGCAGACTGGAAAAATTGCGTTCACCTATAGGTTTACATCTGAAGGAGGAGGAAGGAGAGGAGGGAGAGGAGGAGGGAAGATAAGAGAAAGGAGAAAAGACAAAATGGAGTGGCAGAATACATGCTGCCTTGGGAGCCCCAAGGATCGCTGGGATGGAGAGCCCAAGATACCATCCCTGGTTTATTGATGTGGGTTCTGGGGATTGAACTCAGGTCCCCAAGTTTGTCATACAAGTACTTTACCAAGTGAGCCACCTACCAACCCAATTTTGAGTAATGAATCTCTGGGATTTGGAGCCATGAAAGCCAGTCAAAATGTGTGTGTGTGTGTGTGTGTGTGTGTGTGTGTGTGATGGCGCGTGTTTGGAGACAAGAGGACAAATTGCAAAAGTCTCTCTTCTCTTTTTCCACCATGTAGTTCTCAGGGACCAAACTCATGTCCATCAGGCTTGATAGCCAGCGACTTTGACTGCTGGATCATCTCACTGAGACTTTATTCTCAGGGCCTCACTGCTGACCCTGCCTGTGGCTCCACTATTCGCACTGCAGGGGAGCCTCCTCCTGAATCTCTACCCGTCCTCCCTGCAAACACAGGAGCATGTGGCCAAATTCTACAAGGCCAGGGTGCAGGGTCAGTGCACCCAAGATCAGACCAACATGCTTAACCCACTCAGAGAAGAAGGCCAACGTCTGGGGTTTGCAAACCTTCCAAGCAACACTCTAGGGCCTGTTGCTGGCAACCTGAGACTTGCTGCTAGACTAAAACTAAAGAGTCAGGGCCAGGATCCTTTCTGCTATCTTACAAAGGGGCCCTGGCCCTGGGCATGTTTGGCAACCTACACAATTAGTGCTACAAATCCCACAACCAAAACTGGAGCCCAGGGGGTTGGGGGTGTGGCTCAGTGGATATTGGTTGCTTGTCTGAAATCCCAGCACTCAGGGAGTGGAGGTGGGAGGATCAGATGTTTAAAGGCACATCCTGGACTATATGAGACCCTCTCTAATAAGTGAGTTAAGTAAAAATCGTAAACAGGCCTTGAAGAACTGGGTGTGTAGCTCAGTGGATAGAATGTTTGCTTTACATACATGAGTCACTAAGTTTGATCTCCAACACCACACACACACACACACACACATCTGGAGCCTTGGATACCTGGTCCAGGACTCACCTCTGAAAAAGCTCACACCATCCTGTCCCTAGAGACCCTGGCTTCTCCAAATGAGCAAATGCACAGGTCATGCATTTTCCATGGATGGGGATGAAGGGCGCTACAATGTGAACAGCTGGGTAGCCCTGGTTCTCTGACGCCAGACCCCTTGGCTGCAGTTGTCCCTCCCTGGGTTGAGGAGGACACCCAAAGGGAGGGAACACCAGCTCCCCTGAGGCCAAAGTCAGTCCCAACCGTGTACCCAGCCCAACAGAGGTACTGGAGCCACCGCACGTACCTGGCACTGAAGTTTTCAGGGCTTGGTTCTGCTGCGTTTGGAGCTGAAGTTAATGAGCTGTGTCCCTCAAGGGAGGCGCTTTGTGAAATCCGCCCTGGGCAGCTCCTGCTGGTGCAGACGGAAAGCAGAGCCATACACTAGGGAGGAGGCATACCCAGTGCCCACAGACCTGGAGATGGGAGCTGACTTGGGGGCCAGGTGTCGGGAAAACCCTCAGGTGGCTGATGAAGGAAACACTTGTTCGATTCCTGTGTCTGTCAGCCTGGTCTCAGTCCTTCATACTTGACTGAAACTACCATCCATGTGGCATTTTTCAAGGCCTCTCTTTTCTTTTGCTTTCTTTTTGGTGGGGAGAGAGAGACAGAGGCAGAGACAGAGAGCGAGCACATAGGAGCAAGTGATCAAGCTAGGAAGACTTCTAGTACCCTCTAGTGGTGGGAATGGCATCACTGTGCCCTCTGTGTATCTAGTTATATATAAGTGCTTATTTAGGTATGTGTACATATGAGGCTGTTAAGTGTTTACATGCATGTTCCAGCACATGCATGTGTATGCACATGGGAGTATATGAACATGTGGTGTGGGTGTGCATGCATATGTGTGTTCTAGTATGTGTGTGTGGCTGTAGACACTCATGTTCATTCATGTTAAGTGCTAGGGGTCAGATCTGGGGATTGAGGGGTCACATGTGAGCACAGTTCCACCATGAATGCCTGGATATCCTCCTAACTGTCTTCCAGAGACCTCAACACTCCATGCTGTGGTAGCCAGCTGTCTCCTGAGCTGAGTGTCCCCCTCAGACCACTGATCTGCCTTCCAGTCAGAAAGCTGGAAGTCAGGAAATGGGGACACAAGGAGAACCTTGATTCCCTTACCCAGAGCTCTACGATCCTAGATGCCCTAATCCACAGACACATGGCGTCATCTGGTCACCCCATAGTTTGCTTGAGTAGAGCAAACAATGTAAGCAGTAGGTCAGCCCCTCTACTCCCCACCCTTTGCCACCCTACCCTACCCCAAAGCCATTCCTCAAAATCCTACTGTAGTAGTTTGGATGGAAATGGCGGCCATAGGCTAATAGGGAGTGACACTATTTGAAAGGATTAGGGTGTGTGACTTTGTTGGAGGAAGTGTGTCACTGGGGATGGGCTTTGAGGTTTCAGAACTTCAAGCCAAGCCCAGTGTCTCTGTCTTCCTGCTACCTGTGGGTCTAGATGTGGAACTCTCAGCTCCTTCTCCAACACCATGTCTGCCTGCATTCTACCGTGCTTCCTGCCATGATGATAATGGACTAGACCACTGAACTGTAAGCCATCCCCAATTACGTGTTTGCCTTTAGAAGAGTAGCTGTGGTCGTGGTCAGTAGAAACCCTAAGTAAGACAAGGGTGGTCTGTGTGGAGGGAAGAGCACTGATAGACCCTGAGCGGTCTCTCAAGATGGACTCTAGAGTCCCTGGCTGCTCCTGATTGATTATACCATGTACATAGTTCCAGTGGGCCTCTGGGTTTCCAGCTGTAAAATGGGCTCAACATTATGAAACTGGATCATAGCACTGCACATTTTACTGTAGTGTGCACATTACAGCAAGTGTGTATCTTCATTAAATGGGGGAAAAATAGCCAACCAAATGTGACTTTCTCCGTCAGCAAGGAAAGAGAAAGTACAGAGGCATGACACATGGGGAGGGGCACCCCCATAACATTTGTCACAATCTATTTTGTTACAAAACTCAAGGGAAAGGGCTGGGGATCTAGCCCATAGGTAAGGACTTGCCACGCAAGCATGAGGACCAGAGTTTTGATCCACATAGCCCACATGAAAGCGAGGCAGGCATGACATAATCCAGCTTTTGGGAGGTGGAGACAGGAAAAGCACCTGAGCAAGGTGGCTAGCAACTATTCAATCAGCAAGCTCTGGGTTTGATTGAGAGTCCCTGCTTCTGTAGATAAAGGAATGTTGGTCACAGAGATGCTCTCAATGTCAGCCTTAGGCCTCTACATGCACACACACACACATGTCCATGTGCACCCACACACATGCAAACACACACACTTACCATTCATATGTGCAGATATATGTGCCGAAGAAGAATCTGCATAGAAAGTATTAGAATTCTATAGAGCTGGAAGCCAGGAACAACACAGGTTTATTCTACACCTCTGCAGGTTTTTGTGTGTTTGAACGGATTCATGCAGAGATGGTCCAGCCAGGTAGGGTGGTGCACACCTATTATCCAAGTATTTTGTGGGCGAGGCAAGGGAACCAGGAGTTCCTGGGCTTAGAGAGCAAGACCATGCTTAAAAATAATAGATAGGTAGATAGATAGGTAGATAGATAGATAGATAGATAGATAGATAGATAGATAGATAGACATAGATACAGACAGAAAGACAGACAGAAAGACAGACAGATAGACAGACATAATAAATAAATGGATAGATAGATAGACAGACAATTGATAGATAGATAGATAGATAGATAGATAGATAGATAGACCTAGATACAGACAGAAAGACAGACAGATAGACAGACATACATAATAAATAAATGGATAGATACATACAGACAGACAGACAGACAGACAGATAGACAGACAGGCATAATAGATAAATAGATACATAGATAGGTACATATATACAGAGAGTAGATAAATAGATAGACAGACAGACAGATGTGACATTAACCTACAGAGGAGACTCAGACTCCTTCTAGGCTGCCTGGAGAGTAGATGTTCTTCTGTCCCTACCCCTGCTGTGATGCCCCCTGTCCATCCTGACCCACTCTCTCCATCAAGCCTTTCCCAATATTCAATGGTTAATTCACTTGAGGGGCTCTGCTCAGACCAGAGATGTGTGCCCTATAACCACAGTCTAGGACCTCAATGGCATCACAGACAGAGTCCAAGGAGCTCCTGATATGCAATGAGGGAGGTGGTTTAGGAGGTAAGGTAGTATATATCCTATAGATGACATGTGTGTGATATATACTATGAGACTACGAAATATATTGATGATCTTGATTTTCTGTTATCATCTATCATTGGCAAGCAATGCAGGTTTCCCATAAGTTCATAAATTATGGTGATGCATACCCCCCTCTCGCTCCCCATTCCCCTCCTTTCTCTCTGAAAAACACAGGTTCTCTGTATGTAATCCAGGCATCCTGGGTCTTCCTGCTTCCACCTCCTGAGTGCCAGGATTTCGGGTGCAGGCTACCACAGTTGACTTATGACGTTTCCTCTTATGATCCAGTTACTGGAATCACCGATGAAAGTGAGGGGACAACGGGCAGATAGTTCCTTCCATGAGTACTGGATGCCCAAGCATGGGGACCTGAGCTCCTTACAATCCATGGGAAAAGTCAAGGAAGATGGCTCACAGCCACCTGGAACTCCAATGCCAGAAACTCTGACACCCTCTTCTGGCATCTGTGAGCACTGCACACAAGTAGTACACAGACTTTGCTGCAGGCGAAACATCTCTACATATAAAAAAAAATAAAAAATAAGTAAACCTTTTGGGAGAAGATGGCTTGGCGGATCAAGGTGCCCTTGCCGCGCACAAGCCTGCTGATCTGAGTTCAAGCCTCAGATCCCATGTAAAGGAGAATGGAGTAAACTGATTTCACCAAGTGAAATGTGCATCCTGTGCTTTATGTGCCCAGACATGTATAGGCTCACACAAAATAAATAAATCTAAAGCTGTATACATGCATGCATACGTACATACATATGTACATGACAGCTCTTGAGGAGTAGCACTAAAAGTTGGGCTCTGGTCTCCACCCACAAACATGTAGAAGTACACGCATGCTATGTACCAAAAAGAGTGATTATACTTTAAGAGGAAGTGTGATAGGGGATGGCAGATGCTGCTGAAGGAAGCGATCTTCCCCAGTCAGGAAACATACATGTGCTGCCCCTGGGACACACTCCAATGCTAACTGGGACACCTGGAATATGGGACATTTTTTTTTCCTATACACCAAGGGACCAGATGTATACTAAATGTGCAGGTAGAACTGGAAGATAGAGAGATGTGGATAACAGGACCTCCAGAATCCTCCAGTGAGAGGCAGTAGTGTGGCTCAGTGGTGGAGCCCCTGCCTAGAATCCCCCAGGGAGGGGCTGGGGTGTGGCTCAGTGGTGGAGCCCCTGCCTAGAATCCCCCAGGTAGGGGCTGGGGTGTGGCTCAGTGGTAGAGCCCCTGCCTAGAATCCCCCAATGAGGGGCTGGGGTGCGGCTCAGTGGTAGAGCCCCTGCCTAGAATCCCCCAGTGAGGGGCTCGGGGCTTGGCTCAGTGGTGGAGCCCCTGCCTAGAATCCCTCAGGATCCTCGTATTTTCTGAAGATGTTTTCAGCACAGTCTGGGACGGTTTGTTCAGTTTTCTCTTCCACGAGCAAGCCCTATGTCTAAGCCATGGTTCCATCTGACCGATCCCAACAGTTCTCACCTGGAGCCTATGGATTTACTCCTTGTTCATCAGCCATGGCCTAGCCCGGTGGTTTTCATCCTTCCTAATGCTGTGGCCCTTTAATACAGCTCCTCAGGCTGTGGTGACCCCCTAACCTTAACATTATTTCTGTTGCTGCTTCCTAACTATGATGTTGCTGCTGTTATGAGTCCTAATGTGAACACCTGTGTTTTCCAGTGGTCTATGGTGACCCCTGTGAAAGAGACCGCCAAAGGAGTTGCAGCCCACAGTTTGAGAACCACCGGCCTGGCCAGATCAACTGACAGGTGAAGGCAGGTGCTGCCCACACACAGCACTCTGGGTAGAATGAGCCCAGATGCCCCAGAGACATAGCTGCACTTAGAGCTAGGAACTCCAGTCATAGGAAGCAGGTGGTCATGGGAAGGGACTCCGGCCCTAGGCTTCAAACCTCTTCTCTTAGAAGCTGAAGCCACTTGTGGAGGGTAGCTCTGGATGGGCCTGTAGGGGTTCCCATAGGTCTACCAGCAGGGGACAGCAAAACACAAGTCCTAGTCATGGCTCCCATGCAGTCCACTTCCTGTCCCATCACCCAACAAGCCCCACCACCACCACCCCACCCCACCACCCCACCACCCCACCACCCCACCACCCCGCTCCCAGGATGCCTGTGCACCTCTCAGCTTCCTCACTGGGCTCTAGAGAAACCATGTCTCCTGGGTGTGGTGGTGCACACCTTTAATCTCAGCCCTAGAGAGGCAGAGGAGAATATATCTCTGAGTTCAAGGCCAGCCTGGTCTACAGAGTGAGTTCTAAGCCAACCAGGGGCTACATAGTGAAGCCCCTGTCCAGAAGAAGAAAAGAAAAGAAACCCTATGTTCCCTTGGTAGTGAAATGGGTTCTGTGGGCACTGCAGAGTGAGGCCCACATGGAATGGAAAACCCCCACAAAGAACTGGACTCTGTCTTTTTGCCTCCCTGGAATCAGGGCTTAGAAACCCACTTGACCTTAGAGGTCCTAAGGTATGCATGCATGTTCTCTAGCACATCAGAGAGGAAGCTGAGGCCCAGAGATCACATGTGACTCCCCCAGCCAAAAACTGCAGCTGGGATTCAGAACTGAATGAATCGCTGGGACCCAGGGAGGCTGACACCACATGGTCTATACAGCCCCTGCCAAGAGGAGGTGGAGCTGTGCAGATGCCCATGGGAAACAGTGCCCAACACATAGCATGCCCTGGGAAAGCCTATGCTAAATAGCCCAGGGAGCAGCAAGGGTTTGGTGTGCTGTGATGTGGTTGGGTTTGGGTATAACATGTCCCACTACATAGCTTAGGCTGGCCTAGAACTGGCTATGTAGCCCAGGCAAGTCCTGAACCAGCTGAAACCCTTGTCTCAATTGAATACTGGGATTACAGACATACACTACTACACCTGGCCACACGGGGGCTCCCATGTGCCATCTTTAGAGACACATGGGAAAGGTGAAGGAGTCAGGGGACTCCCCTGAACCCCAAGAACCATTTTTTATTGCGCCTGAACCTAGAAAACAGTTTCTACAAAGACAAAGATGGGGGGGTCCCTTCATCTGAGCTTCTAGAGTTCTCCAGCAGGGGGAGACAGGAATGAGCTGATTGATGGTGGATGCACCTACCCAGAGCCCACGGCTGGTGGGACATTGAAATTTGGGGATAAAGCTGGGCATGGTAATGTACACCTGCCATCCCAGCACATAGGCAGCAGGGGCATAAGAATTGCAAAGTCGAGGACAACCTGTGCTACATAGCAAATACTAGACCACATCCAAGGCTATGTACTTAGACCATATCAAACCTACCAAAGAGAGGATGGGGAGTTGGCTCAGCCAGTGGGATACTTGTAATAAAGCATAAGGAAGGACCTGAGTTTGTATCCCCATCACCTACATGGGAAGTTGAGTGTGGCAGTACATGCCTGTTATCCTAGCGACAGGGAGGTAGAGATCCCCAGGAACTCCATGCTCAGCCCCCCTAGCCAAAACTGAACTCCTGGTGAGAGTCTGTCCAAAAAAATATAATGTGTAGATGGCCTGGAGAGATGGCTTAGTGAATAAAGTGCTTGCCACCCAAGCATAAAGACCTGAGTTCGAATCACAAGAGCTCAGATTAAAAACTGCACATTAGTGTACTCATCTACAATCCAGGGCTCCTGTGATGAGACTGGAAGTGGAGATAGAATGCTCAGGAGCTCAGAGGCAGCTAGCTTGGCATCCACAGTAGCAAGATTCTTCTCAAACAGGTGATAAGGCATGGCCAACACTCCAGGATGTCCCTTGACCTCTGCACACTCACTGTGGTATATACATACCACACACACACTCACATACACGCACACGCACGCACGCACGCACGCGCATACACAATATACATACACACAAAGAAACTTAAAATAATCAGAAAAAGATCAATTAAGGAAGACATGCAGCATTGATCTCTGGCTTCCACATACATGTGCATATGCGTGAACACACACCAACACATACAGCATGTACGTACACACACACACACACACACACACACACACACACACACACGCAAAAGAATTTAAGGGCGCTGGTGCCCCCAGGATGACCACTCCTCTCTCCTATAGGACTTGACTACAAGCTCTCTTGTCAGAAGAGCACCCCTCCAGGGGGGAAGCCCACCTTTCCGAGGGCCGGCTCTGGCCCCCCACTGTGGGCTAGGATATAAATTAAAATTCAATTTCATTAGAGCCAGTAAGCAATCAATCCCTGGCTGGGCTAACAATGCGGGGCAGGGGGCCTCGCCGCCTCCCAAAGCTGTAATTCACTCGGCCTCTCCCGCTCTTGTTCCCAAACTGCTAGAGCTGCACTTTCCAGCCAAATTTATGGTCCTGGCAGCGTCTGGGGCCTGAGTTACAGCTGCAGGTTTGATCGGGGACTGCATTATTCTGCATCTAATCCTTCCTCCTGACAGCCAGGGAAAGGCCTAGTGTTGTCCCAAGCTAGGCATTGTCCTCTGGCCAGCCTGGCTCAGGCGGAGGCCGAGGGGTCACATACCTGGGCCCCAAGCCATACACAGTCACACAGGACTGCTGTGTTCCCAGAGCTCAGCCCATGCCTGTGCCTAGCAGGGTTGGCTGCGCTGAGTTCTACAAGGGGAAAGAGGAATAGAATCCCATGTCACAGAACCATAAACTGAGGCATGGATGGAGAAGTCGCTTTAAGGTCCAGCAAGTGGTCTCCGAGCCTGGGCATTACAGAAATACTTACCAAGAGTACAAGAGACCGAGTCCTCCGACTCCATCACAGCACTGCCAACAAGAGCCCCAAACAAAACAACTACCCATGGATCACAGAATGAGGGGATACAGGAATCTCTGGTTTTCTGGCCTCTGTCTCCCTCCCTCCCCCGCCCCTCTGTGTGTGTGTGTGTGTGTGTGTGTGTGTATACACAGATGTACATACTAGCTAAAAGAGAACATTGGTACAGTGCTGATAACACTCTGCCTTTATTCCCTTGAGAAAGAGTCGCCCTCTGTAACTCACAGTAGCCTAGAATTCATGTCACTCCTGCTTCCTCAGGCTTACCAATGCTGAGATGACAGAGGGGAACCATCACAGTTAGAAAAGAAAAGCTTGCTTTTTTATTTTTTTTATTATTTTCTAACTTTGTTTATTCATTTACTTCTTCTTATGTATACTGGTGTTTTGCCTGCATGGTGAGGGCGTCAGAGCCCCTGGAGCTAGAATTACAGACAGTTGTAAGCCACCATGTGGATGCTTGGAATTGAACTCTGGTCCTCTGAAGAGCAGCCAGTGTTCTTAACTACTGAGCCATCTCTCCAGCTTCTTGTTTTTATTTTTTGTGGCTAAGATCCTGATTGAACCCAAGGCCTGGCACATGCTAAGGAAATATTCTACCACTGAGCCACAGCCCAGCCCCTCACTGGGGGATTCTAGGCAGGGGCTCTATCACTGAGCCACACCCCAGCCCCTCACTGGGGGATTCTAGGCAGGTGCTCTACTTCTGAGCCACACCCCCATATTTTACCATTAACCCAAAGATTTGCTTTAAGATGCAATGTTCTCCCTGCAGGACATCTGGCTACATCTAAATATTTCTACTTACCCATCAAGGGGATCAGAGGTTGATTACTGGTCCAGAGAATAGGCAGTCTATGATCCTGCATCCATTCACAGAGACTGACCTGCGGGGACCCCGAGCACCTTTCATTAGAACTGGGCCCTGGGCCAGATTTCTTGACCTCTAACCTCTTTGGCTGGCCTTGGGGCTAAGCAGCACATAGAGATTAGACATAAGAAATAGAAAAGCTGATTTAAAGCCTCGGGTAGCATCATGCCACCACCACCCCAAGCCTCTTACAGAGGTTTGTGTAAGATCAGAAGGGGCCACCTAAGTCAGTTTCAGGTCTCGCTGTCTGGGGTGGACCCCCAGATCAACCCAGAGCATCCATGAACTGAGGGTGAGTGTGTGTCATCATGAGAGAGTTCCTTGGATCCCAGCAGAGGATCTGACCCCACCCCCGCCAGTGTTGGGAGTCAGCAAAGGCAGCTTCCTCCTCACTTCCTCCTCTCACAAGGAGAGCAAGGGTTCTCCTTGGGGAAACAGAGTGCAGCTAAGCCTCATTTGTGAACCTGAGAATTACCTGCAGCACCAAAGGCATCCCTGCCTCCCAGGGAGGCTTAAGACTCCATAGAAAAGCTTGTCATAGAGACCATTGTACAGGACTCCCACTGCCATCTTTAGAAGTGCAGCTGGGCCTGCTTGCAAAAGGCCTCCATAGCTGGGCTTGTTGGATATTGATGCTCCCTCACAGGAGAGAGGAGAGCAGGTCCAGCCACCTTTCCAAGCCATTGCATGAAATTCTTCCCTAACTGTGCTTGGCGTTGGGGGTCTCTGGGAATGGCTAGAGGATATGGGTGGAAAAGGATAAGGGGAGGGGACTCCATCTACACAGCCATGTAATGTCATCCTCTGAGCTGTCTAAAGACCTCCCAGTGTGGCTGCTTTAAGATGACCCATGTTTCCTCACAATTGCTCTGTAAGTCTAATTAACTGATTTCAGGGTAAATGTTGGTGCTATTGGACCTTGGCATGTCACTGGGGCCTTAGGAGAAGACGTGATGTTTATGCCTCTCCTGGGAAAGGAATTTCAGGAGCAGAGTGCAAGCATAGCAAAGTGAGACGGGCCAACCTGGGCTGCTGTCCAACTGAGTCTGTCACCTCTTCATCATAGCAGTCATTCTCCAGTCCAGGCCACTGTCACCTCCCATGGGGCACAGCAAAGGTCTCCTCCTGTCTGCAAGGACTCTCTGCAGTCTGCCACCTTCCCTGTAACAAGAATATCAGTGAGTGTGTGTGTGTGTGTGTGTGTGTGTGTGTGTGTGTGTGTGTGTGGTGTGTGTGTAGAGGTCACCACCATGTGAGTCCTGGGAATCAAACTCATATCATCAGGCTTGACAGCAAGTATCTTCTTTACCCATTCACTGAACCATCTAGCCAGTCCCCACCCGCTACCCCTCTACCTATCCCTCTGTCCCCAACTCCCCCATCCCCTGATGGCTTCTTAACTTCCATTTGGAAACAGATTCCTTTGTGCTGTGCTGAGCCTGTGCTGTCCCTGAATGTCTATCCTCCTGCCTCAGCCTCAAAATAGCTGAGATGGCAAACCCCTGCCACGGGGCTCAATTAACATTATTGATTGGATACTGAAAACCAAGCTGGGTTTGTAAGAATGCTGGAGTGGTCAGCTAAGAGGAGAAAGTGAAGAGGCATTCCAGGACAGAGACGCCCATAAACAACAACACTGAGGTAGAAAGGAGCCTGAGAGAGACAAGGAGCCAGCAGAAAGCCCTGGCTGGCTGGGAAGCAGAAAGAGAAAAACCTGGGAGATTCAAAGCAATCCCCTCCATGGTGCAATATAGAGCCATAACTGAGCATCACCCATAGTCCCTTCCCTGCGCCATAATAATCCCAGACACCAGTTCCCAGCCTTCAAATTCATCCTGACAGGACACAAGCAAGACCTGACTCAGCTCCAATGGGAAGCAAGCAGGCAGCCTCTGGCTCCCCAGCCAGGGCATGCCTGACGGTCACCCTTCTGGGCCACGCATGCCTTCTGATGGGAAGAGTAAGGGACCCCATTCATCCTCTGCATACTCACCCCGCCTCTTTCTAAGTTGAAATGTATTTTTTTTCCTTTTCCTAATTAACTCCCTGCCACCCTGCTTGCAGTAAAGGCTGATTTATTTTCGCCTTTTTGCATTCAGGCAACGGGCTATTTAATCTCCACTGTGTGGACTCCAACACCGTCTCAATGAAATGCAGATCCCTCAGCCATGATTGTCTCGCTGGTGCTCCTCCATCTTCCTGCTATCAACAGCTCTGCTGTCCAGACTGTGGCTGTAAATCACGAAGTCTCTCCTTTATCACAACGCCCTTCGACCTTTGGCCACACCTGTCAGCATCCTCGGGACTCTGTTTGCTGAGCCAACATCAGTGGCTCACTCATGCAGGCAAACCCAGCCTTGGATAGATCACGGCCATTTAGTCAACAGGGGAACTGGAATTTGAAACTGTCTACCTCCAGAGTCCTGTGTAGTGGATGTTCTGCCAGTACCCCTCAGCCAAACCCATGCGCAGGTAATCCTCACGTGTTCCTGGGGAATGTCTGCTGGCAGGGAGCACTCTTACCTATCGTCCAGGCAGCCCAGGTACCAAGGAAAGCTAGAGCCTCTAGAGATGATAAATGGGGGGGGGGGGGGGGGAGATACTACGGTTTAGAAAAGGAATCCCAAACTTCCATGTATTGTAGGCCAGGCCACCAGTCCACACTGCTATTGAAAAAATATTGAACTTTTTGAAGGTGAGGCCTATCAAAGAATGTTATATCATTGAGCAAATGTCCTCAGAGGGATCCTAGCAGCCTGGTCTTTCCTGTTCTCTCTCTGCTTGTGGCCACTGTTAGATGAGTAACTTCTTCTGCCAAGCATTCCCACCACAATGTGCTATACTATTACAGACCCATCATAACAGGACCTCAGTGATCGTAAACCAAAGCATACAAGATCCAAACCTTTTTTTCCCTTTTTTAGCTTGATTGGCTCAGGTGTTTTGTGAGTGCCAGAAAACTCACACATACAAAGACAAGGGAATTAAAAAGCCTAATTTATAATATTCACCAATTTTTCTCTAGTATAAGTAGTCCCACCATAGCAATTTTTTGAATGCAAAGCTTGGAAGAGACACCATACAAAGATCTTGACAGCTAATCCAAGATGACTCCAGTACAGCATCACACCAGTAGGATGGATCAAAGCCCCTCCTGGGACAAAAACTAACAAGTTAAGTCCTCAACTGCCAATAGCTGTAACCCCTTGTGTTGTCAGTTACACTGTCTTTGAAAGAGAGAAATCTGAGTCCTATTCACTAGTATCTGTGATCATGTTACAGGAAAAAGGACAGGTGAACTTGCATAACTTTGCAAAAACAAAACCAGCTCTAAAACAAAGTTCATTTGTATTTGTACCAGACACTTGAAGATGGAATGAGAAAGTTAGTGAGTGTAAATGAGAAGAAAGGGACATTTGGCCTAAGTATCAAAGGGTGAACAGGAGCTGTTTGAGCTGGGTATCAAAGGATGAATAGGAGCCACTTGGGCTGGGTATCAAAGGGTAAATAGAAGCATCATAGGCAAAAGAAGAAGGAAACAGAAGGGCATGATCAAGGAGAGCAGGAACAAGACATAAACATGGATAATTTAGGAACCAATTTTAGAAGTTTGGTTTGAGCGTGAGGTATCCGTTCTCCTCAGATTCATTTGTTTGAACTCCGTGAAGCTAATTGGAGATGTTGTGGAACCTTTAGAAAGTAGAACAAAGCAAGAAGTATATCTCATGTTGGAAGGCCTGAGGGTTATATTCTGGGCCCCAGTTCCAACCCAGGTTCTCCTGGTCCACTAAAATCTGAGGAATCCCAGCCAATGCTCCTACTACCATCAACTTCACCACACTTCCCATATCACAATAGACTAAACTCACTCAAACCATGAGCCAAACTTACCCTAAGCTGCTTTGTTAGGCATTTGACACAGTAGTGAGAAAAATAACTACCAGGTATATTTTAGAGAATTCATGCAGGTAAGACCATGTTAATTATAGTACATTGTTACCATGGCACCCAGCACTGCCTCTCAATGGCTAGAACAGCCTCCTCTGGCCACAACAGATGGCTGTATTTCTTTTCCAGAAGAATGAGCCCTAATTCATGATGATGGTTGCCTGGGTGGTTTTGACATACCCTAAATTAAGTCTTCAGATTCCTTCTGTACTAAAAAGCTTTGCCACATGCTTTGCAGCCTAAAGGCCTACTGAGCTATGTCTCTGTATTATTAAGGGCTCTTTATTAATATAATTATTTTTACTTTATTTATATGCATGTGTCTGTGTTTATGTGAGTATGTGCCATGTGGTTACAGGTGTCCTAGGAGGGTAGACGATTGTGTCAGTTCCCCTGAAGTCGGGGGTTACAGATAGTAATAAGTCACCCAAAGTGGGTGCCAAGTACTGAACGTAGGTTCTCTGGAGAACAGAAAAAAACTCTTAACAGCTGGTGCCAGGGTTCCCTGGAAGACCAGAACCAAGAGAATGAATATATATTACAGAGGGAATTTTTTTTTTGGTTTTGTGATTTTTTTTATTAGATATTTTCTTTATTTACATTCCAAATGCTATCCCCTTTCCTAGTTTCCTCTCTGAAAATCCCCTATCCCCCTCCACCCTCCTGCTCCACAACCCACCCACTCCGACTTCCTGGTCCTGGCATTCCCCTATACTGGGGCACAGACTCTTCAAAAGACCAAGGGCTTCTCCACCCATTGATGGCCGACTAGGCCATCCTCTGCTACATATGCAGCTAGAGACACGAGTCTCACCATGTGTTTTCTTTGATTGGTGGTTTAGTCCCAGGCAGCTCCGGGGGAACTGGTTGGTTCATATTATTGTTCCTCCTATGGGGCTGCAGACCCCTTCAGCTCCTTGGGTACTTCAGAGAGAATTTATCAAACTGGCTTTCATGATAGGAGCTGGGTAATCCAACAGTGGTGGTCTGTATGCTGGAGAGTTTGGGAACCTGGTAGCTCCTCAGTGTATGCAACCAGGTGTTTCAGCATTCCCAACCTGATGTTCCGGCCTGCCAGAATACTAAGCTGTGTGTCTTCGGCTCGTGTGGGAAGGCTGAAGAAGCTAGATTCTAGGGTTAGTAAAGGATAGCTGTAGCAACAGCAGAAGCAGCCACAGAGTAGATAGACTCAAAATCAAGGAGGAAAGGCAGATAGGCAAAGCACTGCTTTCTGGGGAAGGTCTTCTCCTATCTGTTAGTCCACTATGGTAACGGCCTAGCCAGTGGCAAGTCTCTTAGTTGGTTCCCTCAACTTAACAATCAAGATTAACCATGGCAGACCCCACTCTTCTATTCTGCTGTGACACTGAGAACAGACCTTGGCTGGAGTCTGACACGTGGGGAATGAGGAGGTCACACATGGCTGATGGATGGTGCTGCTCAGGCTTCCCTGGGAATGAGGACAGAGGGCTAGCCTGGAACCTGCATAGCCTCAGACTCTCCCTCCAGTCTTCTAAATGTGAAGGTGCTGGTGATCCTGGGACTCTGCATTTCTTGGAAATATGGATGTGGGTGGGGTGTGGGGGGGCATGTCATGCAGGTGTGTGGAGATCAAAGACAACATAGGGTATCATTTCTTAGGCACTTCCCACCTTGTTTTATGGAGACAGGGTCTCTCACTGTTCCTGAAACTTGACAATTGAGCTAAACTGGCTGCTCTATCTCTACCTCCCCAATGCCAGGATTAGAAGTGTTCCCCATGATGCCCTGCTTTTTATATGAGGTCTAGAAATCAAACTTAGGTCCTCATGCCTGTGAGGCAATTGCTTTATTGACTGAGCTATCATCTCCCCAGCCCCAGAATCAAGGTCTCTAATAGGCATCTGGGAGGTGCTGCCTATCAATGGAGCTCTGACTACAAGCCTGTCCTGGAACATGAAGCCAGCCAGCCCAAGCAGAAGGGTCAGAGGACCAAAAAAGGCTTGGACAGCACTCTCAAAGCAGTCTTTGGGCCTAGGCCTGCCTGGCTGAGCCAGGCTTTAAACATAAACAATACAGGGCTGGAGAGATGACTCAGAAGTTAAGAACATTGCCTGCTCTTCCAGGGGTCCTGAGTCAGTTCCCAACAACCACATGGTGCATGGTGGCTCACAACCATCTGTAATGGGATCTGATGCTCTCTTCTGGCATGCAGGTGTACACGTAGATAGAGCACTCAGACATGAAAAACATAAATTACAACACACACACACATAGACACACAAGCAGTACAGTCAAGGGAGAGGCCTAATAGTCACAAGAGTACCCAGTTCTCAACCTGGTAACAATAGATACAGTTATGGTGGGCAGTGACCTCTCTCCTCAGGCTCCCAAGCTTCGGTTTTTCCAGCTGCACAGTGAAATGGTTTAGTGAAATTAGCTAGGGGTCTCTAAATTCTGCCAGCTTCACAAGCCATTACAGAGCTTACACAAATGTCCCTCCAGGCCTTCCCAGGCCTCAGAGTCCCACCTATCAGTTCATGGTGGACAGAGACTTGCAAGGGCCAAAGTCACAATCAGTTAGTGGCGTAAAATAAGGATAAGAAGTTAGGTTGTGTCCCTGCCTGGCCTACACTGGGCACAGGCAGGTATGACCCTGTGATGTGCAGGAAAACAGGAGCGTCAGGACATCCCCAGAGAATAGGTGTTGCCTTTATAGCCAAAGAGAGGGCTGGGACATGGACAAAAGGGTTAGTTATAACCACAAATAAAACATTGGTAGACAGATAACTCTGCTTCATTAGGGCAGGGTGTGAGAAAAAGAGGGAGTTCTGGACTTTCCCTGGCTATTGGAATATATTCTTTTTTTAAAATTTTATTTATGTATTTGATATATATGGTGAGTACAATGTAGCTATCTTCAGACACACCAGAAGAGGGCATCAGATCCCATTACAGATGGTTGTGAGCCACCATGTGGTTGCTAGGAATTGAACTCAGGACCTCTGGAAGAACAGTCAGTGCTCTTAACCTCTGAGCCATCTCTCCAACCCTGTTAGAATATATTCTAGAATTAAGTTATATCGGCTCGAGGCTGGATAGGACAACCTAGCCTGAGGAATACCTGGAGGGGGCTCCTGAGACTTGAAGCCTGAATTGTAAGCTAAGCCCTAGCACAAGTAGCTGGATTAGGCCCCTGGAGAGATGGGGGTGGGAGGAGTTTGCTCCCCCAGAGCCAGCTGAGGGCTCCTGTCCAATCTGGGAGGTTTGCTGATGTTGATGAATGGCCCTATGCAGCTGGTCTTTCAGGAGGCCTAGGCCGAATCTGATGGGTGGTGGCTGGATGATGCCAGAGAGTCTCAGCCTCAATGTTCCCCACTTATATATATAGAGAGAGGTGGGGGTAGACTCTGTAGCTTTCTCATCTACAGCTGTCTAGCCCAGTGCTTAAGATGCTGGTCACACCTGTCAGGTTCTAGGGGAGCAAACCTAGGTAGGTGCTAATGAGAACAAACAGCAGGCTGCAAGCAGAACTCAGAAAAGATTTCTCCCAGTGCCCAGGACACAACAGAGCTTTGCAGTTTCTGTATGTGGCGTGAGCGACCTCTGGTGGTCATAAATAGAATTTCAACCAGCGACTCCCCAACTCCTCCTCCAAGGTTCTCTAGGGGAAGGTTGGGCCACCAGTGAGGGGAGCAGGAATTTCGCTGGTGCCTGAGGACCTGGCAAGGATGCATAGGTATGAGACCACATCCTCTACCAGTCAGAAGGCTATTCATTCATTCATTCCAATCGTATCTCCAGCATGAGGGATAGCTGGAAGAACATGCAGAACGTGGACCTAAGAGAGAGTGGGAAATGAGTGTGTGCATAGTAGGTACTTTTTCAGGATGGCAAGATGATCAGTAAGTACAGACTCCTCCTGCCAAGCCTGAAGACCTGAAATTAATCCCTAAGACATACATGGTCAAAGAACAGAACAAACTCCCAAAAGTTGTCCTTTGACAACCACATGAGCTCTGGAGCACGTGTACGCAAATCTACACATGCAGACAGTGTTTTATTGTAAGAAAGATGATATTCTCAAGCCTGGCATGGTGGCAGAACCGTGTAACCTCAGCACTCTGGGGACTGAGGCAGGAGGATCATGAATCAACTAAACCAAAAATGTCCAGGCCTCAGGAAAGGGACAGGAAGCCTGGATTGGAAAGGACGAGGAGACAAGGCTAAAAGACAAGTGAGACACCATCTGAGAAAGGAAAACCATTTGCTATGTGTCCCACAGAGGTCAAAGTGGAAAACACATGGCATATTCATCCCTGGGCCCTGAAACATCTCAGTGCCCGGCCAGCATTGCCAGGAACAGGCCTCCCCCTCTGCCCAGGTCACTTGCAGCCGCAGCATGGGTAGGATCTGCTGGCCTCCATCCCCAGCTCTGCCCAGAGGCCTGGTTCTCAGAATACTCCACTGGTTCATGGAAATAACCCAGTATCAGCTCTGCTGAACAAGAGGACCTGGATTTTCACCGTCTCCCAGTGTACAGCGATGCTTCCGGGCACTGCCTCAAGTGGGTGTCACGTTCTCGACGTCACCAGTTGTCACCATCTCACGGGACTAGGAAAGAGCTCAGAGTACAACCTGTTCCTATGACTAGTTGGTGGCAGAGATCAGGGAGACCAGGGAACCCTTGATTCCCTGTGATGTCACCATGTGTGTGATGTGGCCTTAACCTCAAGGCAGAGATTCATAGTAGACAGATATTCTGCACAGCAGCAAGTTTACTGTGGACTGAAAAAAGAAAAAGTAAAATACAACTTTGCTGTTAGAAAGCCGCACAGAAGCTAAACCTGGAAGTGCAGGCTTAATTACTATTCCAGCTACATCTAAGGTAGGAGGATTACAAACATCTTCCTGGGCTGCAGTGAGTTCAAAGCCAGCCCAGACCACTACATGAGACCCTAACTCAAAGCTTTAAAGCGAAGGTTGGCATGATGCCTTAGTGTGTAAAGGCACGTGCCACCAAGCTGGTGATCTAAATTAGATCCTAGAAGCTACATGGGAGATGGAGAAGACCAACTCCTGAAGGCTGTCTGCTGATGTCCACATGCATGCTGTGAGTGCTCTCCCCACCCCTAAGTAAATATTGAAAACTAAAATGAAGAGTTAGTGAGATGAAAGATGCTTGCTGCTAAGTCTAACAAATTGGATTTGACTCTTGGATCCCAAATGGCAACAGAAAGGATCAACTCTCACAAGCTGTACTCTCACTTTCATAGACATGCCCTCCCTACACACACACACACACACCATTAATTAATTAATAAAGCTAAAAAGTTTAAAGAAAACTGGAAATGTAGCTCAATGATAGAGCCCCTGCCTAGAATCCCCCAGTGAGGGGCTGGGGGCGTGGCTCAGTGGTAGAGCCCCTGCCTAGAATCCCCCAGGGAGGGGCTGGGGGCGTGGCTCAGTGGTAGAGCCCCTGCCTAGAATCCCCCAGGGAGGGGCTGGGGGCGTGGCTCAGTGGTAGAGCCCCTGCCTAGAATCCCCCAGGGAGGGGCTGGGGGCGTGGCTCAGTGGTAGAGCCCCTGCCTAGAATCCCCCAGGGAGGGGCTGGGGGCGTGGCTCAGTGGTAGAGCCCCTGCCTAGAATCCCCCAGGGAGGGGCTGGGGGCGTGGCTCAGTGGTAGAGCCCCTGCCTAGAATCCCCCAGTGAGGGGCTGGGGGCGTGGCTCAGTGGTAGAGCCCCTGCCTAGAATCCCCCAGTGAGGGGCTGGGGGCGTGGCTCAGTGGTAGAGCCCCTGCCTAGAATCCCCCAGTGAGGGGCTTGGGTGTGGCTCAGTGGTAGAGCCCCTGCCTAGAATCCCCCAGGGAGGAGCTGGGGGTGTGGCTCAGTGGTAGAGCCCCTGCCTAGAATCCCCCAGGGAGGGGCTGGGGGCGTGGCTCAGTGGTAGAGCCCCTGCCTAGAATCCCCCAGTGAGGGGCTTGGGTGTGGCTCAGTGGTAGAGCCCCTGCCTAGAATCCCCCAGTGAGGGGCTGGGGGTGTGGCTCAGTGGTAGAGCCCCTGCCTAGAATCCCCCAGTGATGGGCTGGGGTGTGGCTCAGTAGTAAAGTCCTTAGTTAGAAAGTACACAATCCAGCATCACAAAAAGAGACAGACAGACAGAACAAAAGTTTTGGAGTTTTGTTGTGTTTTTTAATTTTTTATTTTTTGTTTGTTTGTTTGTTTGTTTTCTGAACTGTAACTTAATTGGTCCTTGCTGGTGCAAGGTCCTGGAGGCAATGTCCAAGGGTCTGGGTTTGAGGGCCTGGCTGTCTGCATTGGAATTCTGGCTCTACCAACTGCTAGCTGTGGGCTCTCTAGCACATGACCAAACCTTGCTGTTTTCCTGTTTCTCATCTCAAAAGTGGGAACAGTATGACCATAATACAGGAACAACAGTGAGAACAATAAACATGACATACGGAGCTGGAGCGATGGCTCAGTGGGAAAAAGACCTTGCTACACAAGAAAGATGACCTGAATTTGATCCCTAGAACCCACAATAGAAGAAAATTCCACACAGTTGTCCACTGACCACCATGTGCTTGCACACACACACACACACACACACACCTTAAAGCACTAACATATTTTCTTCCTACTACATAAAAACAAAACCAACATTCAACAATGTAGCTTCTCACTCAAAACAAAACACTGTCCATAGAGCAAGAGGATAGTAACCATCCTCTGACCCTAAAACCTCTTGGGATTCCTTCCCAGCACAGCATTCCTCTACACCACAATTTCATCATCCTTTCTGCCTCCACATGAGCCCACCTTCTCCAGTCTTTCAGTCCAGCTCACAACTGGGCCAGTGGTTGCTTTTACCGCTGGCCCTTAACTACTGTTGCTTCCTAGGCCAGAAAACAGCCTGTGATACTTAGTCTTAATTGTCAACGCACCTAGAATGAGGGACTGTCTACAATGGGGTATGTCTGTAGGGAGTTAGCTTAATTGTCTTAATTGATATGGGAAGACCCACCCACTATGGGCAGCACCATTCCCTAGGCCCTGCCCTGTATAAGAATGGAGAAACCAAGCTAGCACAAACCACAAACAAGCAAGCAAGCAAGCACGCCTGCATTCATTTCTCTCTGCTCTCTGGGTGACATCCCTGCCTTGACTTACCCACAATTATGGACTGTGGACTAAGATTGTAAGCTGAAATAAACCCTTTTCTCCACTAAGGTGTTTTTGTCAAGGTATTTTATCATAGAAACATAAATAAAATTAAGACACCACCTCCCTCCAATTCTTTCCTTTCAAACTCAGCCTCTCCAGGGAAGCATTACTTGAGTCCATACCAGCAAACTGGGCCCAACTACCATCATCTTCCATCCAGTTTGTGAGCGAGAGAGAGCAGATGGATAGATAGGTGGATGGGTGGATTGGTGAACTTCCAGGATTCTCATTTTTGGCTCCTTTCCTTTCTTTCTTTTTTTTTTTTTATATTTTTTATTAGGTATTTTCTTCATTTACATTTCAAATGCTATCCCAAAAGTCCCCTATACCCCCCTCCTTTTTCTTTTTAAAGAGACAGATGTCTTTTTTTCCCCCAAAGGTTTTGTTTATTTTATGTATGAGCACACTGCAGCTGTCTTCAGACACACCAAAAAAGGGCATGGGCTCTCATTACAGATGGTTGTGAGCCACCGTGTGGTTGCTGGGAATTGAACTCAAGACCCTTGGGGGAAAAGTCAGTGCTCCTAACCACTGAGCCATCTCTCCAGCCCTCATTCTTGGCTCTTAACAAACTTGAGAGTATACGTATAAACATATTTTGTCTGTCTCTCTGAGTTCATCCGCGCGAGAGAGACTACATCCATCAAGGTGAGGCTGGTGTCCCTGAATTCCAGCACTGCATGGAAGATGGGTGAAGGACAGAGGCTAGAGGAATGAGTGGGTGGACAGAAGAATTAGTGGGTGGGTGGGTGGGTGGGTACAATACGAGGGAGAGTGGAGGGATGGATGTGTTGGAAGAGGGAGGGAGGGAAAGATGGATGGATGGACAGATAGTGGAGGGAATAGTGGATGGATAGTGTTGTGTGACTTTTCCTGGGGACACATGAACTAACGTTCCTTCATCCCAGATAAGAGACTGATGATAAGCCAAAGAAACTGGTCCACCCAAGCCTATCTTGGTAAACCAATGTGTATATTTCGGGCTACTTACAGGAATAGGTAAGGGATTTCTTTATTTACAGAAGTGTGGGTGACTCAGGCAGCTGCATCACTTAAAAGACCATCTCAGCACAGATGAAGTCTCACAAGAGCTACATGCCTAGAGTTCCCTACATGATTTGAAGGCATCCAGACATGTTGCAGTCTCCTCTCCAGGAGTAACTACCATTTGTATAATATTGGGGAGGGGTGTTAGGAATCCTTTAAGTTTCAGGAGTTTCCTGAGAGTGTCCTGCTTCCCTCCAAAGGGAATGTTTCAACTGGGAGGAAATAGCCACACATTGGTTGTTGGTAGGTAGATGGGTGGGTGGGTAGGTAGGTAGGTGAATGAGTGACTGACAACTGAGTGGCTGGATGGATAGATGGATAGGTGGGTCAGTAGATGGGTGGGTGGGCATATGGATATGGATGGATGGATGGATGGATAGGTGAGTGGATGGATAGGTGAATTGATGGATGGATAATTGAGTTGGTAGATGGATAGGTAGATGGGTGGATCAGTAGTGGGGCTGAGTATGTAAAATGATGAGTTGGTAAATGGATGAGTGAATAGGTAGATGGATGGATGGATGGATGGATGGATGGATGGATGGGCAGCAAGTTGAGGCCTTGATAGTACTGATAGAGACCCTCCCTCTGGAATGGGTCTGTATTTTTAGAACTGGACATGAGGACGCTATGGAGCACTGCCAGCACATTTTGGTGAGACAATCACTGCCTTGTTTGTTCTAAAGTCAGCACATTTTTTAAGGAGGCACTGGTCATGAAACCCGGGCCCCATACTCAGAAGCACTTTGCTGTCTGTTTCTGTTCCATTGCTTGGGTGCTGTGGCTTCCTCCACACGAAGCATATGCTCTGGTATGGCCTCCACCCTCAGCCACGCTTCCCTATTTGAATCTAGATTCGAATCACTTGTCCCCCAACTCCAGGAAGAGAATATTTGTAGAAATGAGAGGCAGTTTTGTGGAGCAATTCAGCAGATTTGGACAACTATATGACTTCATCCCAGGCTCTGAGCAAGGCTCAAACATCATAGGCTGCTCTAAGTTACTGTCTTACTGAGGGCAAGTTACTGTGGGTAGAAACTTCCATAGAACATTTAACAGTAGGCTCCATATGGAATTTCTGGTGTCCTTTGGGAATGCTGAAGAAATCTTGTGTCAAGTCTCTGTCTGTCTCTCCCTCTCTGTCTCTGTGTGTGTGTGTGTGTGTGTGTGTGTGTGTGTGTGTGTGTGTGTGTGTGTGTGTGGATGCACATGCACAAACACACTCATTTGTATTAATGTGGACTGCATCCATGCATGGCATGTGTGCAGAGGTCAGAAGACAACTTGCTGATCAACAAGCCGCAAGGACCCATCAGCCTGTCTGCCTCCCCCATCTTGCCAAAAGTGAGAATCTGAGGCACATTGCCACCATAACCAGCCTCTCACGTGGGTTCTGAAGAGTGACTGTCAGCTCTTCACGGTTGGGAGGCAAGTACTCCGCTGACTGAGCCATCTCCCCAACCCAACAAGTCTTCTAACACAGACTCATAGGTCCCATTATATGTGTTGGTTTAGCTGGGTCATGGCACCCCGCTGACGTCACTCTGCATCCAGCCATCTAACCCTGATGCTTCTGTGAGGCTGTGCCTGGGTGAGATGTGCATTTAAATCAGTGGACTTAGAGAAATCAGTGGACTTAGAGAAAGGCACAGTGCCCATCCTGCGGCTGGTTCACATCTGGCCAGCTGAAAGCTTGAACAGAGCAGACTGACTTCCCTGAGAAAGGACAGTTTCTCCAGCAGATGCTTTTGGTCTTGACCTACAACATCTGTTCTTCTGGATCTCCACCCTGCCGGCCCACACTGCAGATGTTGGACCTCACAGCCTCCACAATTCTATAAACCAATGCCTTAAAAAAAATTCCTTTGTGCATGTATACACTCTTCCTCTCTCATACATTCCCTTAGAGAACTCTAAGGCAGGAGTTTATTCCAGACCCCAGAGATTTCTAACTGACCCTGACATCGGATTGTGTGTTAGTTATTTTTGTGTCTCTGTGATCAAAAGACCTGAGAGAACAACTTAAGAGAAGAAAGGTTTATTTGGGCTCATGGATTCAGTAGGTTTGTTGCATTTTTACTAAGCCCGAACCAGCTTGGTTGTTTTTGAACTTTTTGCTTCATGTCCAACAGAAAAAAAAAAGGTATACACAGGAAGCTGATGAGTGGATGGTTATGTGTGGGTTTTTAGTGGGTGGGTGAATGGATAGATGGGTAGGTAGTGGAGTAAAAGGATGGATGGATGGATGGATGGATGGATGGATGGATGGATGGATGGATGGATGGACAGGTGGGTAGGAGGATAGATGGGTGGATGGATGGGTGGGTGGGTGGATGGATGGATGGATGGATGGACAGGTGGATAGTAGGGTGGATGAATGGTTAGGTGAATGATTGGGTCGATGAATAGGTAAATGTCGTGGTAGATGGATGAATGGGTGGGCAGGTAGGTGATAGATGAGTAGATAGAAGGTATATGGTGGGACAATGTTGCAGTAAATCTCCAACCCCAACAAGCCTGTGTAAGGAGCACACAACTTGAGGAAGTGGAATTAACATCAACATACAAACAGCACCAGGGCAATCTACAACGGGATAATTGAAAGGATGGACAGGGAATTGAATGGATAGATGAATATAACAGATGGATGGATGGTTAGATGGGTGATTGGAGGCATTGGGTAGATGGGTGGAGGGATGGAGGAGAAGAAACAGAGAGACAGAGAGAGAAGTGATTGGGTGGGTGGATGGATGGATGGACGGCTGTGTGAATAGATGAGCAGATAGGTCTATATCATTATTGGATGGATGAGCAAGTGGGTAGGTGGGTGGATGTTTAAAGAAGCAAATAGGTAGATGGATGCACAAATGGATGGATGGATGGATGGATGGATGGATGGATGGATGGATGCAAGTGCTCAATGCTCAGAAGAGGGCATTGGATCTCTTGGAGATGGAATTACCCATGGTTTGTTAGCCACCTAATAGGGACACTGAAAAACAAACTCGGCTTCTCCAGAAAAGCAACATGTACTCCTAACAGACGAATCCTCTCTCTAGCCCCACTGTTGTGCTGATATTTGCTATTCTTTAAAAGTTTAATACAGTTAGACAATATGTGTTAACCATGTTCACCCATCCTAGGCAAGTACACCTTAGATGCAGGAAAGTCAGGGGGAGCTTAGACCCTGGTGTTCCCCGCAAAGTTTGTGGTACCATTTCATGCCTGTAAAATAGCGTTGCAGGGTAGGACTACGGATGCGTGATTTGGCTGTGAAGTCTCTGCCTCCATAGATGGGACCAATACCATTTCAAAGAGTGGGTGCTGCTCCCCTTTGCCCTCCCCATCCTTCTACCACGTGAGGACACAGGGGCACTGGGTGTGGAAGCACCTGCCTGTGGTCGCAGCACTGGGGAAGGTGAAACAGGCTACATAGAGAAACCCCATCTCAATAATGAAAAAGAAAGAAAGAGGAAGGGAGGGAAGAACACACTCTTGCAAGGATGGTGTGGTGGTTCGGATGAGATGCCCACCATAGTCTTGGGAATTTTAATGCTTGGTCCCCAGTTGGTAGCACTGTTGGGGCAGTTTAAAGTAGGGAGTATGTTACTGGGGCTGGCTTTGAGGGTTTAACCCTTTATGCCATTGCTAGTTTGCCTTCTCTGTGGTTTGAGGTGTGAGCCCTCAGGAAGCTTCCAGCTCCAGTCGCTATGTCTGCTGCCTGCTATCGCGTGCTGTCCCTGTGGTTACAAGGCCCTAACCCACGGGGACCATAAGCACCCCCACCCCTCAAACAACAACAACAACAACAACAAAACCACCTTCCTTCTATAAACTGCTATGGCCATGATGACTGATCACAACAACAGAAAAGTAACAAAGATAGAAGACATAAGGCTTGGTTCCCTGTTGGTGGGACTGTAAGATGGGGTAGCCACTATTAAAATCAGTATGGCGGCTCCTCAAAAGTTAGGACTACCATGAGCTCAGTTGTACCACATCTAAAGATGGACTCAAAGTACCACAGGGCTATTTGTATATCCATGTTTGCTGCTGCATGGTTCACAGTTTAGGAAAGATACGGAGCCAGTCTAGATGTCTGCTGACAGATGAGTGAAGAAGGACTATGTGGCGCGTGTGCACAGTGAAATTTTACGCACCTGCAAATGAGAATAAAGGCATGATATTTGCAGGAGAATGGATGGAACTGGAGATCATTGTGTTAAGCAAAATAAGCCAGATTCAGAAAAACAAAGGTTGTATTCTCTTATATGTGGAGTCTAGATTTTAAATGGTGAGAGAGAGAGATAGAGACAGAGAGACAGAGAGAGAGAGAGAGAGAGAGAGAGAGAGAGAGAGAGAGAGAGAGAGAGAGAGAGAGAGAGAACCGGAAAAAAGGACTGTAAAAGCAATTAATGAGATCTATCTTAAGGGAGATTGGCAATACAGTAATAGAATACTACAGGAATACAAGGGGTGCAATCTGGGTAGGAGGGAAATGGGGGCGGGGGCACAAGGAGGGAAATTGGGGAAAGAATATAATTAGAACAAAATACAATTACAACATGAGGATGTCACTATAAAACCCATACTTTGTGTGTTATCCTACACACGTGTGTGTGCTTGTGTTTCTGTGTGCCTGTGTCTATGTATGTCTGTGTCTGTGAGTCTATATTGTCAGTGTGTCTTTGTGTATCTGTGTGTCAGTGTGCCTGTGTGTGTGTCTGTCTCTGTGTGTGTTAGTGTGTTTGTGTGTGTTTCTGTGTCTGTGTATTTGTGTCTGTATGTCTGTCAGTGTGTCTGTGTGTCTGTGCCTGTGTGTCAGTGTGTCTATGTATTTCTGTGTATTTGTGTGTCTTTGTATCAGTGTATCTGTCTATGTCTCTGTGTCTGTGTATGTCTGTCTGTAAGTCTGTGTCTATATGTCTCTGTGTGTGTGTCTGTGTGTCTATGTGTGTGTGTCTGACTGTATGTCTGTGTGTGTGTGAATCAGTGTCTGTATATGTGTGCCTGTGTGTTTTTTGTCTGTGTCTGTGTATGTGTGTGTGCCTGTGTTTGTATCTGTGTCTGTGTATGTGTGTCTACCTCTGTCTGTGTGTGCCTGTGTGTTTTTGTCTGTGTATGTGTGTGTACCTCTGCCTGTGTGTGTGTGTGTGTGTGTGTGTGTGTGTGTGTGTGTGTGTGTGAGGGGTAGTAGAAGGGAGTTGTTTAAAAGGAAGAGGATCAGCAGGAGAGGAGAAGAACAGTCTGGGTTCTGTGGGGTGGATGAGAGCAAAGGGCATGAAACCGTGTGCAAATGTCATAGGGATCCTCCTTGATTTCTATGGCAAACCTAAGTTGTTGTTTTTTTTTTTTTAAGATTTATTTATTTATTAGACTGTAGCTGTCCTCAGACACTCCAGAAGAGGGCGCCAGATCTCGTTACGAATGGTTGTGAGCCACCATGTGGTTGCTGGGATTTGAACTCTGGACTTTCGGAAGAGCAGTCGGGTGCTCTTACCCACTGAGCCATCTCACCAGCCCAAGTTGTTTATTTTTGAGACAGGGTCTCACTATGTAGCTCAGAAAGAACAGAGAACTCACTATGTAGATCAAATTATCCTCAAACGCATAGAGTTCTGCCTGCCTCTATCTCTCTAGTGCTAAGGTTCCATGTGCGTGCCAACACACTCAGCCTGAACATAAACTAATTTAAAAAAAAAAAATCTAAAAGAACAGTCTTTCCAACAACAGGAGCAGGGGTATGTCCCTAAGTGGTTCCAGCAGCACCAAGCCTGTTCTGCCCTTGCCAACACCCACATCCTTGTTTCTTGTCTGCTGCTGTGATGAAATATCATGGCAAAAGGCAACTTAAGGGAGAGAGGGCTCAGTTCCAGTGCCAGACAGAGACCATTGTGATCAGGGTCACATGTCATCCAGAGCAGGAAGCTGGCTGATCATACTGCATCCACACTCAGGAAGCAGAGAAGTGGACCCAGGCCATAAAACCTCAGTGCAGGTCTCCAACGAGGGTCCCATACCTCCAAATGGACCCCCAGCTGGGGACCAAATGCTCACACACATGAGCTTATTGGGGGCACTTTGTATTCAAAACCCAGCAGCCTGTGCCTTCCAAGGATGCCAGGGGAGACTCCAGGGGTTTGGATCTCACAGATAAGGACAGTCTCTTTTCTACGTGGGGCTCTGAGAAAACTGACAGGGCACAGAACTCACTTTTTAGGTTTCTTTTTGCTCCTTGGTTTTAGATCTGGCTCTGCAATGAGCCACACAGGCAGCTGCCAAGGTGGTGGAAGCCAAAGCAGCTGCCATACTGATGTAGCAACTGATCTTGGTAAATGGTGGTGTGAGTAAAATGGCCCATAGGCTCCTAGCGGGTGCCACTATTAAGAGGTGTGCCTTTGTTGGGAAAAGAACATCACTACAGGGTGGACTTTGAAGCCTCAGAAGCTCAAACTGTATCTCGTGGCACAGTTTTCTTTTTGCTGCCTATGGATCCAGATGTAGAGCTTTCAGCTCCTTCTCCAACACCATGTCTGCCTGCACACTGCCATACTTCCCGCCATGATGACAATGGACTAAACCTCTGAACTGTAAGCCAGCCTCAGCTAAATGCTTCTGTTTATGAGAGTTGCCTCGGCTTCTGTAGCATGAGCTTTTAGCTACTCTGCTTTATGCTCCTGGCAGGTTGTGCTTCCAGCCACTCACCCATGGAATCTTTGGATCTGGGAATGAAAGACACACACACACACACACACACACACACACACCAACTTATTTTAATGTGCCACCTAGCTCAATAGCTGAGCACTTCTAATCCTCTGCCTGCTACCCGAGGCCCAATTGGGGAAGTGGCCAGTGGCCACTTATCCAAAATCTCACATGGCTCGTTGACTCTCTCTCCTGCAGCTCTAAATCTGATCCATCTCGTACCACATCATGGCAATCCTCTGTCTCACCTTTTTCCCAGTTCCTAACCCACTCAAATTCAAGGATCCCACCCTGTCTCCCATTGCCCAACCATTGGCCACTGGCATCTTTATTGATTGACCAAAACCCAACTGGGAGCAAGGACCTTCAGAATTTAGACATGCAGGTTCCCTATTAAAGCAAACGTTAGAACCAATCCCCAACAGGTTACACAGTGAGTCCTTGTCCCAAACTAGTGTGACCAACAACACAGAGCATCTGTCTCTTTCCTCAGGACTTAATGTGCTGACAAATGGTTGCACCACCACACAATCTTGCTAGTTCATTCTTTTGAGGGTTATATAGTCCTGGCCTCGTGCAGTGGTCTACCAGATGTCCCTGGGCTTCCTTTGTCTTTCAGCTGAGCACAGGAAGGCAGACCTATGAGGCTTCGGCAGGTGTCTGAGGACAGCTGAACAGTTTCCAACTCCGCAGGTTAACTCTCACACTCTCATTTCTCTTTCATTTGGGCCTTTGAGGCTTACTTTGATCAGTGACAATTCAGATTTCTTTGTGCAGCATTTTTAATTTTTGTGGTACCACAATTCACTAATTCTACCTTCATCACCAACATCCTCCTTGTCACCACCACTGTCACCACCACCATCACTGTCATCACTATTGTCACCATCACCATTGTCACCATCATCACTGTCACCATTGTCACCATCACCATCTCCACTGTCACCATCATCACTGTCACCCTCACCACTGTCACTCTCATCACTGTCACCATCACTATCCTCACTGTCACCACCACCATTACCACCACCATCACTGTCATCACTATTGTCACCATCACCACTGTCACCATCATAACTGTCACCATCACTGTCACCACCACCATCATCACTATCACCACTGTTTCCATCAATCACCATCACCACAGGCACCATCATTGCCATCACTGTCACCATCACCATCTTCACAAAAGCCATCACCATTACCACCATCCGCCCTCCACCTTGGACGTGCTAAGATTACAGGTTTGTGCTGCCACTTCTGGCTTTTTGACATGACATGGGCAATAAAATCCACATCCAGGTCCTTGTGCTTGTACTGCAAGCACTTTACTCACTGGACCACCCCAACTCCCAGCTAAACCTTTCTCTCTGCAAACTTGTTTAAAATTTATCAAGGTCCATTTCTTAGATGATTGCTACTTAGTACATGAGTATATGTCTCTCTGTGTGTATATGTGTGTATGTATGTATATATATATATGTATATATATATATGTGTGTGTATATGTGTGTACATGTGTGTATGTGTATACATGTGTATGTATACATGTGTGTACATTTGTGTATGTGTGTATATATATGTATATATGTGTACATGTGTGTATGTGTATGTGTGTACGTGTGTATGTGTATACATGTGTATGTATACATGTGTGTACATATGTGTATATATGTGTGTGTACTCTGTATGTGTATACATGTATATGTATACATGTATGTACGTATGTGTATGTATATATATGTATGTGTACGTGTGTATGTGTATACATGTGTATGTATACATGTGTGTACATATGTGTATGTATATATATGTATGTGTACGTGTGTATGTGTATACATGTGTATGTATACATGTGTGTACATATGTGTATATGTATGTATGTGTGTGCATGTGTGTATGTGTATATGTGTGTGTGTGCGTGTGTGTGTGTGTGTGTGTATACTCACAGACAGGCAGCTGTGAATTTCAGCAATGTGAATGCTAGAAACTGAATTCAGAGTCTCTGCAACAGTAGTACATATTTTTTTTTAATACTTTAGTTTTACATGTACAGGTGTTTTGCCTACATGTATGCCTGTGAGCCATGTACATGCCTGGTGCCTTCTGAGGCATCAGATCCCATAAAACTGGAGTTACAGATAGTTAGAGGCTGCTGTATGGATGCTGAGAATGGAGCCTGGGTCCAGAGAGAAAAACAGCCAGTTTTCTTAATGACTGAGCCATCTCTCCAACCCCAAGGCTCCATTTTTGTCCTCATTGATTTACAGATAAGAAAAGCACATTTGAGAGATGTTAAATGACTCGTTCCAAGTCACACATCCCTAAATGGTAAAGCAAAACCTCCAAACTCTCATGCAGGCCCTGAACCCACAGACTATATGAAGCAGGCAGTAGGTCAGGCTGCCTGTGCAGGTTCTGCTATTAACAAACCATACTTATTTACACCTAAGAATCACTGGTAGTGCTTGGAACTCAGCATTCTTTGGGGGGTGGGTATGGTATGTTTGAGTGTGTGTGTGAATATGTACTTGTAGTGTGTATACGCACACACACATGCAAATGTAGGTATGTGGATGTCTGAGATCAACTTTAAATATCTTTCTTCAATCATTTCCCTTTCTTTCCTTTTGATACAGTTATGGTTAGCTTCAGTTGTCATTTGACAGATTTGGGGGGAAAAGAAATCAGACTGGCCTGTGGGCATCTTCTGTAGACCAATGTAATGTAGGTGGGCCCAGCCCACTGTGGGCAGTGCCAGCCCTGGACAGGTGGCCCTGGGTTTTATAAGAAAGCTAGCTGAGCAGGAGCCAGGCAAACAAGGCAGTGGGCAGTAGTATTCCACAGTCTCTGCTTCAGCCTCTTGCCTTGAGTTGCTGCCGTGGCTTCCAGTGGTAGTAACCTGTAACCTGTAAGCTAAAATAAACCCTTTCCTCTCCACGTTGCTTTTGGTCATGGTCTGTCATCACGACAACAGAATAGCAAATTAGACACAGGAGAACTTGAAACTCATTGATTCAGCTGGCCTGGCTGGCCAGTAAGCTTCCGGAATGATATATTCTCTCTCTCTCTCTCTCTCTCTCTCTCTCTCTCTCTCTCTCTCTCTCTCTCTCTCTCTCTCTCTCTCTTCCTTCCCCTGACCTCCACTAGGGATTGGAGCCACATACTAGCACCCAGGGCATTTTCCATAGGTTCTGGGGATCTGAAGTCAGGGCTCCCCGCTTGCCCTGGCAGGCACTTTACTGAGCCAGCCATCTCTCCAGCCCTCCGATTGTTTTATTAGAGCTACCCTGTAACTTGCCTCTCTCCCAGCGGTGTGGAGAGAACAGATGACATCAGATAATGTATGTAAAGCACTTTAGAAATTACAGAATGCCATATAAATGCCAGGGGTAATTAAGAGACTATTATGGAGTGCATGGATACACGTGTTTATTTCAAGCACTTTAGCCTTTTAGCAAATGTGAAGGATATGGCCAGAACCCTTGTCAAAGTCCCAAATTAGATACTATCAACAGTATATAATTTCTCCCATAAAACACCACAATGTGTCACTAAAAAAAAAAGCTAAATGGTCCTTTAAAATAGTTAATGATTCTATAAACACCAGCATCAAGCTATTTATACAGTTATTTGTAAATGTCTGGAGCATTTGCCGAAAACTGTGAATTAATTTAGGTTTTTAAAACTGAATAAGGTATGAACTCTAGTCCATGGGTTCAGATTCCCCCATTTTCTGTCTTAGAAACATATTCTTAGGTGTCATGGCATGCATTTAGGAAGCAAAGGCGGAAAGATCAGGAGTTTAAAGTCATCCTTGGCTGTAATTTGCCCAGCCTGAGATAAATGAGACCTCTCTTAAAAAACAATAAACCGTGGGCTGGGGTGATACTTCAGTGGGTACAGCATTGGCTTCAAAGGAGTGGGGACCTGTGTTCAGATTCGCTAGAATCCACACACAGCCAGACGCAGTAGCAGGCATCTGTACTCCAAGCAAGATGGGAAGTAGAGATGGGCTGTCTTCAGTTTCTGAGCCAGCTACCCCAGTATATACGATGGCAAACAATAAGAAACCCTGCCTCACACAAGGTGGAAGGCAAGGGCCAACACCAAAGGTTGTCTTCTGTATGTAATAGAAAGTGGGATATGGAACAGGTACACATATTGAAAAAAATATATTTTGAGACAGAGTCAGGCTTTAGTCCAGGCTGGCCTCAAATTCCATATTTTCCTGTCTCGGGCTCTCTCAATACTGGGATTTTATCACACAAGCTTGACCTCCTCTTACAACATCATCTCTAGCCAAGATGGTGAGAGAGTTACTATGTAGCCCTGACTGGCTTCAAACTCATCTCAGTTCTCTTGCTTCTGTAGTGGTTCTCCATGCAGCACCAACACCCTTCAGACACCACACTTATACCACACCAAACTGCCTGAGTGATTATGACAAACACAGATGTGTGTGTGTGTGTGTGTGTGTGTGCCAGTCCACATACATACAAAGGCCAAGAAGTCGCTCAACTGCCTCCCCTCTGTAACGTTTCAAACTGCTTCTCTCACTGAGCCTTAAGCTTATCACTGGGGCTAGGATAGCTGCCCAACAAGTTACTGGGATTCTCCAAAGGTGCGGTTACAGGCACAACTGGAAATTTGAACTCATGTCCTCACGCTTTCACGGTTCTTTCCCACTGAACCATCTCCCCTTAATCACATTTTAAGAAAGTGCCTAGGGAGACCCATACAATAATTTTGTTTGTTTGTTTGTTTGTTTGTTTTCTCCTTATTTGGGGCCCATGTAACACTCAAAGCAGCTTTTGTTTGAAAATGATGACCCACCCTGCTTCAATGTTTTTGGAAGGAAAACGACTGAGCTTTCTCCCTAAACTTAAGAGCAGGAGGACCTCATTTCCCAACTTTGCAGCCACGTCTTGGGCTCACAGCCGGACCAACCTGGGAATCAAGGCAGAGAGTCACTCTGTACACCTGGCACTTTTGGCCACGCCCCATTTTCCACAACTTCCAATCCCAAGCGTAGTTATTGTGACTGACAAACGATCAGAGCACTTCTAATTGGTCGCGAAGGGCTGCAGCTCCTCCTCCTCAATGGCCCCACCTCCCTTTCATTCTGAAAGAAAGAAGTTTGCTCAGCAGTCCAATAAGAAGCTCCCTCACCGAAAAGATCCCGCCTTTTTCGGCACCGGCTCCGCCCCAAGGACCACAGGAGTGCCCGCCTCCTCCAAGGCACGCTTGTCCAATAAAAAAGCGCGCTGCCCAAGATAGAAGACTTCTCAACCAATAAAAGAGTTTCTGCGCGGCGCCGCCCCGCCCTCCGCGCCTTCCCCTCCGCCCCTCAGCCGGCCCGGCGAGTGAGGGCCTCGGGGCGGCGGCGGCGGACGCAGCCTGAGGGAGCGGCGGGCGGGGCGGCGCCTGGCCCGGCAGGGCCGCGCCGGCTGAGGGGCGTCCATGGCGCGCGGGCCCCAGCGGGGCGCGGCCGCGGCCTGAGGGCGGCCATGTCCGGGGTGGTGCGGACCCTCAGCCGCTGCTTGCTGCCGGCCGAGGCCGGAGCCCGCGAGCGCAGGGCGGGCGCGGCGCGCGACGCGGAGCGCGAGGCCCGACGGCGCAGCCGCGACATCGACGCGCTGCTGGCCCGCGAGCGGCGCGCGGTGCGGCGGCTGGTCAAGATCCTGCTGCTGGGCGCCGGCGAGAGCGGCAAGTCCACCTTCCTCAAGCAGATGCGCATCATCCACGGCCGGGAGTTCGACCAGAAGGCGCTGCTGGAGTTCCGCGACACCATCTTCGACAACATCCTTAAGGTGACGCGCGGCCCCGCCCACACACACCTGGTCCAGGTGGCGCGCGGGCCCCGCCCCCTTTGTCCTCCACGGACCCGCGACCCTGCCACCCGGCGCCCCTCCCTTCCAATAGGGACCTCAAGCCATGCCAGTTGGGGTTACTCCCGTGACCTCCCAGGGGCGCGATAGGTTTGCAGAGCCCTGGACGCTTGGGGACCGTGGGAATGCAAGCTGGACCACTCTTAGGGACTTGGGTTACAAATAGAGTGTTAGGGCTGGACACGTGGATTGAGGGTCGCCAACTCTCCCTGGCCCTCCAGCATGCAAAGTTTATAGTGTAGGTTGGAGGACATCAGTCTTCGTTTTTTATTTGTAAATGAGAATTGACCTCCCCCCCCCCCACACACACACACACATTATATCATATAGCCCAGGCTGGCCTTGAACTCACTCTGTAGCTAAGAATGACCTTGAACTCCTGATCCTTTCTCTCCTCAACTTCTCAAATCCTGGAATTACAGAGGAGGAGGGCGCTGTGTCACCATACTTTGTTCGTGTAGTGCTGGGATTGAATCCAGAACTTCACGCGTGCTAGGGAGGACATTACTAACTAGACTAAGTTGCCAGTGTTTGTATTTTTGAGCTAGGGAGTCATGAAGCCCAGGCTGGCCTTGCCATGTAGCCAAGGCTGACCTTAAACTCCTTATCCTTCTGACCCGTCTCCCCAGTGGTAGGATTACAGGTGTGTGCCACCCATACTTTGTTCTTTAAACCTTTTAGTATGATGATTTAACATGTCACACCAAGTTAGGAGAGATGTTAGAAGGAGCTTCGAGACACCCACTACCCAGCTTTGAAACAAGGGCCAATTCTGTGCCAATCTTGTTCGTCCCTAACCACCTCCCTACCTGTACCCCCAGCCTCACCCCGACCCCAGTCTCCAAGTTAATTCAAGATATATAGTTGTATTAGAAAACATCTTGGTATGTGACACTAAACCTGCTTTAAAAGCATATGCACCATTATAGAACTAAAAAAAGGAAGAGAAAAAAAAAAAATCAGACTAGGAACGTGGTTCAGTGGGAAAGCACCAGTCTAGCAAGTACAAGCCCATGGCGTCCAACCTCCACACTGCAAAACACAAAAACAAAGAACCTTCCAGAAGCCTTCTCATGTCATTCAGGGTCCACGTGTCCATTGTTGCATAGTTGTTTTGTCTGTTTGAACCAGATGCAATAATCCTCATGTGCTAATGAACTCAAGGTCCTGTCCCTTGTGCCTTTTATATTCTGTGCCGTATATGTGAAAGAAACAGTCATGTTGACAGAGTCTAGGATCAGTGTCAATACCGTGAGTCTTTGCAGAAGGGTCAAAAAGAAAGTTGTGGAGAACTGGGCCTGTAGCTCTGTTAGTCTCTTCCAAAGTGCATAAGGCCCTGGGTTGAGTGCCGGATAAACTGGTCAAGGTAGCATTCTCCTGCATTTTGAGCACTGTGGAGGTAGAGGCAGGAGGATTTAAGTTCAAGGCTTAGCTGCTTGGAAGGTTTGAGGCTAGCCAAGACTATGTGAGAGCCTGTCTCAACGTTGGAATAAGATGTAGCAAAAGTCTAGACACAGAGTCTATTCTGCACCTAGATTAGCTTCCTCTTCAAGTTTCTCATCTCTCTTTTTCTTCTTGATTCTTTCCAAGCCCCTGGTTTTTTTGCGGGGTGGGGGGACAGGTCTGAGGAACACGGTTTCAAGCAGGTAGAAAGGTTTGTCTTATCAGAAAAGCTACCCTCAAAACTAGATTTTTACAGGGCCTTGGTTTTTTAAGTTAGCAAGGGGACGCAGAAGCCCATCTGGGACACGTCTTTCAGTTCGGCCTTGAGAAACCTTGGTGTAGGGCGGTTGGGCTGGGATCCTGGGAGCCAGACTTCCGGGCCAACACTCCCACACTCAACATGTTTGTTACTAAATGTTTCATTTTAATACAAGTAGCTCCTCTGGGTTCAAGATGGGGAGAAAATCTTATGAAGGAAAAATCACACACTTTTCACCTTTCAGAGAGAGCCTCAGGGAAGCAAGGGGTTCTGTCCAAGTGCTTCATAAACATTAAGGCAAACCTTGAAGGGATGGGTATAGTGTTCAGAATTCCCGGCATCTTCAAGGATTTTGTAAAACTTGACTGTCACTCAAGGCCTGTTTTCCAGCATCTCCTTTAAGGAGCCTGGTTTTATTTTTGCTGCTTTTCTGAACCCCAGAACCAGGTAGGCTTGGAGGGCTCAGTTTCTTTCAGCTTCAGAGGCAGAAAAACTATTTGGGAACATAGATCTCAAGTCTGCTTTGCTCTGTTAAGTGCGTTTTAGAGAAGTCAGTCTCCTTCCTGTGCTCATCAGCATCCCCTTTTACTGTTCCTCTATGATTTTGTTGAAAATATCTTCTAGGTCTTGTAGCTGGAAATCTTCTCCTTCCGTTCTTATTATTCTTAAATTTGGTCTTTTCATCCTGTCCCAGATTTCTTGGGTGTTTTGTGTCATGAACTTTTTAGATTTAGCTTGCTTTTTTTGACACAAAACCTCTTCCTGAGTCCTTCCATCTCCAGGACTCCCTCAGTTTGTGTTGTCTTTATTGCTTCTAGTTCCATTCTCAAGTCTTGGACAGTTTTATTCGTTTCCTTCACCGGTTTGATTGTATTCTCCTTAAGGGATTTATTTATCTCCTCTCTATAGGCCTCTATCATCTTTGTAAGATTGGATTTAAGGTCATCTTGTACTTTGGCTATGTTAGGATATCCAGGGCTTGCTGTAGCAGGGTAACTGGTCTCTGGTGATGCCATGTTGCCTGGCTCTTGTTGATTGTGTTCTTACACTGTCCCTTAGCTATCTGGCTGTCCCTCCTGTTGTCTGGATGTTCTCAATGCCCGCAGGACTCCTGGGGAGGCAGGCAGAGCCTGAGAGTGGATCGGTGGAGCACAGGAAACAGGACACTGCTCGCCTCTGCTGGCTGTGCCCCAGTGGGCCTGGAGGCTGGGGTTAGTGGGGAGGGTCATAAGCTGGATGTTCCTGCCCCTTACTCCCCCCGCAGACCTTGGGGTAGGGAGCAGAACAGCAGGGAAAACCATGGGCCAAACAATCTTTTACTGGCTTCCTTAGCAACAGAAGCAGGACTTGTTAATAAGGAGTCTGCTTGTTTGGTTTGATACAATACCTTTTTTTAAACTGGATTCTTTTTTTTTTTTAGTAATAATTTAAAATTTTTAGTCCTTTACAATTTCAAACATGTATAAGATGTCTTTTGGTTATTTTTAGACCCTATCACTCTCTTCCATTCCCCTCCTAGTCCCACTGAGCCCCTTCTAACAAATCCCCCTTCTACTTCCACACCATCTTTTCTTCCCGACTATTTTACTCATTATTGAACATGTTTTATCTGCTGTAACTAATTAGAATTTAATTTTTCAACTTTAAACCCCTCCCACTCCTCTCTCCATCCTGGCATTATCACTCAGTTCGCCCAATTTTCTCATTTTGTCAGCTCAGGAATATTGGTTCAGTGGGTAAGGGCACTTGTTTTGCAAGCAGGGGTCCTGAATTCAAATCCCAAACCCCATGTAAAAAGCTGGGCAGGGCCTGTAAACCCCAGCATTGAGGCACCAGAAACAAATGTGGCTTGCTTGACAGCCAGACTGGCAGGAATGAGCTTCCAGTATACTGGAGACTCTTTCTTATGGCAATCAGGCAGAAAGTGATAGAGGAAGACACCTGATGTCCTGTTCTGGCCTCTGTGTGCACACCCACACACTCGTGTGTGCACTACACACCACACATAATATTCTATAAATGGAATTTGTGCAGTGTAAGCTTTTGGAGTTGACTTTTATCAGAACATTTCTGTGGCAATCCCTGTGTAAGCAACTGCACATGGCAGTAATTCCAGCCTTATTGCTGAGTAATGGTCCACCTTTCCGTTCACCTGGTGAGAGGTGTCTGGGCTCTTCCCACCTTCTGATTAGTACAAATAGGCCTTCTGAAAGCATTCATGTGCATTCTTTTAGTTTGGTTGGTCGATTGGTTAGTCATGACACAGTCTCTTGTAGCCTAGGCTAGCCTCAAATTTAGCATGTTGCTGAGGCTGGCATTGAACTGACCTTCCTGATTCTCCCTTCCAAGTGCTGGGATGACAAGCGTGGCCTGCCATGTTCCATGTACATTTTTTTGTCCATGTCTATGTTTTCATGTGTCTGGGATGAATATTCAGTAGTGTAGTAACCAGGTCATACTGTAGTGGTGTATTCGTTCTGATAAGAAGCTGCCTAGCTGTTTCCCAAAGGAGCTTGTGCATCCCTTGTCAGTCTCTCTGCATCCCTGATGGCATTAGGCCTTAATCACTGTCTTCCTTCAGCTGTTCTTAGAGGTATATGTTGTGTTTTCTTGCAATGTTAATTTCCATTTCCCTGCTGCTAATGATGCTGAAAATCTTATTTTTGCCTTTCACCCTCTTTGGGGAAAAGTTTGTTTATTTTTGTCCCTCTTCTAATTAGGTTCCTTGTGCTTTGTTGTTGAGTGTGAGGAACTCTTTATATATGCTAGATACTGGTTCTTTTTCCCACATAAGGATGACACATGTGGTCTCTCCTTCCATTTTCTACACTGGGTCTTTTGCGAAGTAAACATTTTAATTTCAGTAAAGTCCACTGTATTCATGTTTATGGATCATTCTTTTGCTTATCATGTCTTAAGAACTTTTTGCTTGGCCCTAGATCTAAAAAGTTTTCTCTAAGTTTTATATTTTTACATCTTACATTTAAGTAAGTAGTACAGATGGAAGTTCATTTTTCTCTGTCTGTGACTGTCCAGTTGCTCCAGAGCTATTTGTTATTTTCCCATTCAACCGTTTTATGTCTTTATAAGAAGGGTAATCAGTTGGTCTGTATATGTACATCTGAGTTTTCAAGTGTGTTCCAGTAGTCTGTATGTCTGTCCATATGCTAGCATCCATCACATGTGTTGGTTACTGTAACTCTGTGTGTGAGCTTCAGTATTTCTCCTGCATTATCTTTTGCCAGGTTTTAGCTATGCTGGGGCCTATGTCTTTTTTCCTTATCTTTGTAAAAACTCATGTGTATCCTCATGCCTGATCGTGGGTATCCTTGGAGCCAAAAGAGGAAGTTGGGCCTCCTGGAGCTGAAGTTAACTGCAGTTGTGAGCCATCCGATGTGGACCTGGGAGCCTAAGGTCCTCTGCAAGAGCAGTCCATGCTCTTATTCCCTGAACATCCTTTCAGTCCCCATGTAACTTTTTCAAATGATCTATGTCTATAAACACCTTGTTGAGAAGTTGATGCAATTGGCTTTAAACCAGAAGATCAACTTGGAAAGAACTGACCTCACGCCTGTGTTGAGTTTTCTAACCCCCGAACAAGAGTACCTTCATTTCAGTCGGATTTTTTTCCACCAGCCAGTTCCACTTCCTATGGAGCCTAAACATGTTTTATGAAGTTTATGCCTCCGAGCAGAGTTTTCCTTCAGGCCGTTATAAATGATGCTGTGCTTTTGCTTCAGGCCCACGTTTACTGCTAATGAGAACAATGTATTTGGTGACTGTGCTTGGGTCCTGTGCCAGTGACTTTGCTGAGCATAGTGGTTATAAAAGAGCTTTCTGGTAAACCACTCGACGTTTTCTACACAGACTGTTGTGTTATCTGCAAGTAGAGATTGTTTTAATTCCTCCTTCCTGTGAGCGTGCCTGTGCACATATGGCAGCACCAATAGACTCAGTATCTAAGAAGCGGGATGTGTGTGTGTGTGTGTGTGTGTGTGTGTCTGGTGAGCAAGAGAGCATGGAGAGGAGAGGAGAGAGTGGCTGTGTCCTATTGCACTGTATTCATGCAGAAACCACTCAAGGAATAGATTTAAATTTTTTTTAAATGGGAGTACTTCTTTTTTTTTTATTAGATATTTTCTTTATTTACATTTCAAATGTTATCCCCTTTCCTAGTTTCCCCTCCGAAAATCCCCTATCCCCTCCTCCCCTCCCCTCCCCAACCCACCCACTCCTGCTTCCTGGCCCTGGCATTCCCCTATACTGGGGTATAGAACCTTCACAGGACCAAGGGCCATCCTCTGCTGCATATGCAGCTAGAGCCATGAGTCCTGGGAGAAGAGAATGCCTTTCATTTCTTTTTCTTTGCCTATTGCAATGGCTACAACTTTCAATGCTGTGTTAAGTGAGGGTGCTGAGAATTCTGATGACCTTTGTATCTTTACTGTTGCTGACAGTGTCTTCTGTTGACTGATTTTGTTTGTCTTTGTGTATGTGTGACTGTGCCTTTGTTCTTGTGGAGGCCAGAGGTCAGCCTTGAGTGTCATCGCTTGCTTGAAGCTTACTGATTCAGCTAGAATGGCTAGCTAAGGAGCCCCAGGGACTGTCTCCTCCCTCCCACAGGTGGGTTTACAAGTAGACCACTACCCAGTCCAACTTTTTTATGCCAGTTCTGGGCATCAAACTCATGTCTCGATGTTTTCATGTACAACTGAACCATCTCCCCAAATGACTGATTTTTTTTTTTTTTAAACACCACACACACACTTTTTTTTCTTTAGTAGTTTATGAGGTGGAGCCCAGAGGTGCTACACATTCTGGACAAGCACTCTACTGCTATGCCTCACTCCCAGATCTCTATTTTTTTTTCCTACCCTTCCTATAGGGTTAGTAGTTTTATTCCTAATTTTTTTCCCTAAGCAAATTGATAAACTTTTTATCTCATTGATTTTCCTTCTTATGGTGTTCCAGTTTTTAAGTTTCATTTATTCCTGCTTATTTGCTTATTTTTGAGAAAAGGAGGGTGGTCCTCTTTGTGTAGCCCAGGCTGACCTTGAACTAACTTGTGGTAATTCTCGGCCTTAGTTTCCTGAGTACTGAGATAAATGTGAGCCAGCACTCCAGGGTTAATTCTGCTTTTTCACTATATTTTTCTTCTTCTGTTTATTGTGGATTCATTTTGTTCTCCCCTGCTCCTGGTTGAGAGAGAGAAAGTCTCCCAAGAGCTGCAATTAAAGGTGTAAGCCACCATGCTCGGCTCCTTCCCTTTTTGTTGCTTGCAGATAGCCTGGAACCAGACTGGTCTCAAACCAGAGAGGCTGGCCTGGAGCTTGTAGTCCTCCTGCCTCTACCTCCCAAGCGCTGGGGTTCTTTGCCTTCCTGCTGTCTCCAGCTCCATCTCACCCTTAGGAGAGCTGGGATTCTGGGTCCACAGGCACACCACCAAGTCTGCATCCGGCTTTGTAGATGGGTTCAGAGGCTTGAACTTGGCTTTCAGGTTGTCAGGCTTCTGAGTCAAGCACCTTAACACTGAGCCATCTCACTGTCCTAGCATCTCTTTCTCTGTCTCAAGTGCTTTAAACCACCCTCAGTGCTGCCTTCGGCTATAGCCACACATCTTGAAATCTCTTCTGTTTTTATTCTGTCTTGTGTTCACTTTATTATAATTTTTTGGCCATCTTTAATTGATAATTCATGTGTGTGATGCACTTTCTGACTGTTGTCTGTCTGTTGTTGAGTACTAAGTGTGTCAATTGTGATTGGAGAACACACTCTATGTGGTTCCCGTTTGTTTCTATTTCTTGAAGCTGTTCTTGCAGCCCAAATCACAGTCCTAGCTATGCTCTGTGGTCCTGTCTGAATATTCTGTAGGCACTTGAGGACATGCGTAGCCTGCTGTTTGCTGGGGTGTTCTGCACATCAGCTGATGTTGGCTGGCGGTGATGAGTGTAGTGTCCTTACTGAGCTGTCCCGTGCTTTCATCAGTTGCCAACAGTGGGTATTTACATCCCCAACAGTAATTGTGGGATCTGTCTTGCCTGTTGCTTTGTCCATGCATTTTGAGGTTCTGTTTTGTGGTGCATAAACATTGACAATTTGAAGCATGTTTCTACTGAATGTATGTGGCCTTTGCATGAAGTCAGGATATGTACGTCATGTCCCGGGCAGTGTGGGAACTGGCTAGTCTCCTTGCCCTGGTACCTTCTTTATTGGCCATTGTCCACCTCTTTCTAAAGCTGATTTCATGATGTCTACTCTCTACATCCTTTCACTTTTCATCTACTCATGCTATGTCTGGTGTGTGTGTGTGCGTGCATGTGCGTCATGGCACAGGGGTAGGTGAAGGTCAAAGAACAGTTTGTAGAAGAGTTTGTTCTCTTCTATATGAAATCCAGGAACTGAACTGAGGTCTTAAAAGGGCTTCCATATGTAGCGCAGACTAGTCTCTTAATTTGTGACCCCTCCTTCCTCTGCCTCCCAAGCACTGGGATTACAGACTTGTACTACCACACCCAGTTGATGTAGTTCTGAGGGTCGATCCCAGGGCTTCATTCATTCTAAGTACTCTACCAACGGAGCCCTATTGCCCTTCATTCCTAAAGGCTCTGCCCTCACTAGCTCTAGAATTCATATTTAACACTGACTTATATGCTTGAGACAGCATCTCCTATAGCCTGGTCTAGCCTTAAACTTGTTATGTAACAAAGGATAACCTTGAATTTGGATCTTCCTGCCTTCATTGCCCTGGTGTTGAGATTACAAGCATGCACTACCCCACCCAGTTTATGTCATTCTGCTGATGGAACCCAGAGAGGTTCTCTATGGAGTGGGACACTTAGTAGCCGTGCTGCCTTCTGCCTCCCATGCTTGGCGTTGGTCGTGTGGGCTGGTGTTCCTCTTCACGGCTTTGTTTTTCTCCAGCTGCTTTTGGGGCTTTTCCTTTGTCTTTAGTATCCAGAAATTTAATTGTGATTTAGATCAGCATAGATTTCTCTGTGTTTATCCTAATTGGGACTTGCTCATCTTCCTAAGTCTGGACATTTATGTCTTTTGCCAGACTTTCGAGGTGAGAGTTCAGGGGATGGGAATGGGGGAAGAAGATACAGCACTGTTGTGTCAAATACTTGTGAGACTCTGGTGACAGAGCTGCCCAGCTCTTTGTGTTGTTCGGTCTTGTTCCATGTTTTCCTGGACTTGGGGTTAAGCCGAACGCCACCCTCTAGCCAGGCAGTCCCCACAACACTTAGCTGTTGGTCCAGCTGCACTTTTGCTCTTGACCTCTGAGTCTTTTCCTTGTCAAATGAGGCTGTAACTTTAGCCCCTGGGTCTGGGTAACAGAGCAACACCAGCCCAGCCCCTCCTGCATCCTTGGTCCTCTATGAGAGCCCTGACTCTACCCAGTGGACAAATGGAAACATCCCTGCCAGGCAGAGGGTGGGAGATTAGATCCCTCCATGGCCCTGCCACATCTCTCTGCTAGGTCACTTGGAACATGCCTGTTTCCTGGTTCCTTGGGGCAGGAATATAGGAAAATTAGCTTCCCTCTCATTCTGCTGAACTAAATATTTGGGCCTACTTGTTGCTTTGATTTATCATAAATAATCCCAGTAAGACTGCCTGGTCCATTCTTTTATCTTGACGATGCTACTCTCTTGATTCCTAGCTGGGCTCCCTTGGAGCCCATGTATTTGGTATTTCGGAAGCCAAATAAGACCACCTTTGGTAATAGAATGGCCTTCACACTGAAGCCCAGCGTGGAGTCATCGGACAGTGTTTCCATCTTTCAAAAATGTTCAATGTTAAAACAATTGTTAATTATTGAACTTCACATACATTTAGAAGCCAATAATCTATTTGGAAGGTCTTTGTTATGTCATCTACATGATCGTATCCGTGTCTCATTTAACTGCTTCAGCTGAGATCCTTCTTACATGTATATGGATTGCTTTAGAAACTTCTGGGGAAATTGTATTATTGGGGGGGGGCATTTTGAAGTAAAATAATTAAATTCAGAATGTTCAGGGCTGAAGAGATGGCTCAGCAGTTTAAAATACTTCCCACTCCTCCGAGGGACAGGAATTAAATTCCCTGCACCCACATCTGGTGGCTCAAGGCCATCTACAACTCCAGCTAAAGTGATCCACTTCTTTTGGTCTCCTTGGGTAACTGCACACACGTAGCGTGCATTCCACACATAAATAAAATTAATTTTTAAAACAATTCGTTTAGGTTCAGAATGTGCAAAGCACTGTACTGGGTGCTTGTGGGGGAGGGGCACTTCATGAATACCAATTATTCCTAGCCTTGGGCATCTGTTGTGCTTGCAGAGATATTACACAAGTAAGTAGAGTATGATTGTATACCACACTAAACGCCACTGTGGAGGCGGAGAGGTGACTCAATGGGAGAAGGGAAAATTAACCCTGGCAGAGGCAGAGGCCATGTCCAGGAAGCCTTTGAAGACTCTGGAAGATTCCAGCAGGCAGAGAAGGAAGATACACAGCAGGAACCATTTGGGCAGATACAACAGGTAGGGCTATGAAGACAGGAGGCATAGGTTGGAGCTGGGCTCTATAATTTAAAGGAGTGCTTTAAATGTGGTGGTTTGCTATGCAGACTACAGTCATAATGGAAAGTCCATACACAAAGCATGTAGTTTCAAGGGTATCCATGAACTACAAATTAAAAACTTTTATTGCAAACTGAAAAGATACTGGGGGTTTTAAGAATAGAAGCATAACTCAATTTTAAAGTGATTGATTGCTTAGCTCCCATCTAAAAAACTGGGCACAGCAATGCGCCCCTATGACCATAGCACTGGTGGAGGTACTTGGGACTTGCTGGACAGCCAGTGTTGTCAGCACAGTGAGTTCCATGTTCAACAAGGAGACCCTGTCTCCAAAACTTAGGTGGAGAACAATAGAAGACAGCCAGTGTCTGCCCTTAGCCTCAACGTATGTACATGCAGGCACATGCACCAGCACACACATGCACACAGGCATGCACCCCCCAACCCAAAAGAATTACTTGGGTTTTGTTATTTAGAACCTGAGGCCAAGGAGTTTGAGACTCTGGAGATGTCCCCATTAGCTATTTTTGTTTTCAATCAGGTTGAAACTGGCCTCTGATAGTCAGTGATTTTTGAGCTCAGAAGCCTTGCTTGGGGTTCAGTGCCTCCCACAGTGGGTGGGCTGGCAGGGGTGCTGAGGAGGAAGTCAGCTTCCTGGGTCTGGAGCACAGTTGGGTTTTTACTGCCTTGTTGGCAAATTGCACTGAGTAAGCAGATTTTCTCTTACACTTGGACACATATGGTTGGTTCTTTTGAAACGCCCAAAAACAAAAGCATCTTTTCCATTAGTGGGGGGGTGGGGGGGTTGAGCCAGCAAGATCTTTGTGGCTAGCTCCAAATGAGAGGTCTTTCCCTCTCAGATTCCCATTTACTTGTGTGAGAGGAGCAGTACTTGACCTTCATCATGTCAGGTGCCATTTGGAACAGGCCTGCACTGGTGCTGGCACATGTTCAGGATCAACTCATAGAGCAATTTTTTTCTTAATGGCAAAGTCAAGAATGAGCCATGGAGCCCATCACTTGTAGATGAAGATACAAAATTTATTAAGAGTTGTAATTACAGGGTGATTGTCAAAGGAGCTAGTGTAATGGGCCTGGTGCTTCTCTCACTACCTGAAGGGTAGCATTATTCCTAACGATAGACGAATTGCATCTGCATCTAGACTAAAGGGTTGGAGCCTGTGAGGCTGAGGTGGTGCCTATCTGAGCTCACCTCTTGGGAGGCAGAAGCAGGAGAGTCACTGCAAGCTTGCAGCCACCTTGGTCTGTGCAGTAAGGACAACATAGGGAAACCTTCTCTAGGGAAACCAAGAGGCTTCACAGCCTGAATTGGATCTCCAGAACCTATGTAAAAGCTAAAAAAGAAAACCAACTTCATAGAGTTGTTCTCTGACTTCCACATGTGCACTGTAGCACTCATGCCTGCATACACATATCAAGTGTATGCACATGTTTATGCTCACACACACAATAAATAAAATCAAGGTTTGAAAACAAAAATCAAAAAAGCTGCAGTGGGCTGTCAACGCTGTCACTCAGTGTCACCTGACCCAATTGTCGAGTAAACAGGAATAATTATAGCTGGCCTGGGTGATGGTCTCTCTGTGTGCTTCATTTGCCAATTTAGTCTATCTTGGGCTGGAGAGATGGCTCAGGAGTAAGAGCACATGCTGCTGTTGCAGAGGACCTGTGTTCAGTTCCCAGCTCTCTGGAAACACTGGCATGTATGTGGTGTGCATACATACATTGAAGCACACATACACAGAAAATTAAATTAAGGCATCTGTTTTGGGGGAGAGGATGTGGTTCAGTAGAAAATATGGGCTTGGTGAGCATGAGGCTCTGTGCTTGATTTCCAGCACCATTCATAGGACAATGTCTGTGTCCGAATAAGTGTTTAACTCTGTCCTGGTGCACGGACACATTTTTTCACTCTGCGTTAGTATATCTTTTGCAGCAGCTGCTCCTGGATGGGTTCCTTGAGCTAATCTCAGACTTGAACTTTGGATACACACGATCCATATGGCAACGGAGCATAGTCCTTCCTCTTGGGAGGGCTTTTGAGGAGCAGTCAGGAGTTACAAATGTCCTGGGTGGATAATGTCCATGTGGCTGGCAGCTTTCCCTGGACTCTGGCACCAGTCTTAGCACCTCATCTGGACACTACTTGACCCTATAGTGTCAGACTACTGCAGCCAAAGCAGTGGTAATGGCCTTCAGTGGTGCTAGCCTGTGCTCTTGCAGGTGACAGAAGACACCTAGCAGCTACTGAAACCTAGTTGAGCAAAATTGTGGGTGGAGGAGTATGCAGGTACAGAGAGCAGATTAATGGGAATTGTGACGGCTGTGTCTGCTAGGGTGGACTTGTCATCAGGGTCTGTTTGGGGCAGTAGATCAGGTGTCTTCCAAGTCTGCAGGAAGACCTGCTCCATCCCTCAGAGCCAGTCCGAACCATGCTCTGAGTCTGGCCTTTGGCCTTATCTTTTAGGTGGCTTATCTCTGGGACTAGAAAGACAAAGGGAGGACAAAGCAGGAGGCAGGATATCAAGAGGCTAGGAGGATGCAAGCCAGGAGACCTTGCCTGACTTGAGGCCACACCTTTCTTCTAATGGGCTTCTGATGAGATTTGGTTGACTAATCCTGCACTGTGCTAGGGCCTATGGTTCAAACAGGTAGGAAATTTTCGTCAGGGCTAGGGTTAAGGTGGGCACACACCTCCACAGCCACCAAGCACCAAGAGACACAAAGATAACAAGAATTTTTAAGGTGAAATTCTGCTCATCTTTGTAGACAAGATGCACAGAGCTCTGAGAGAAAGGCAGGTTAACCCAGAAACAATGTTCCTCTCTCCCTTCCAGCTTCTTTCCCTTCTTTCACACCTATAATCCTAGCACTCAGGAGGCTGAGGCAGGAGATTCACAAATTCAAAGTCAATCTGGCCTACAGAGTGGGGGGGGGGGCACACAGGCACACAAAACAGGGCTGGAGAGATGACTTAGTCAGGAAAATTCTGGAAGACCATAGTTTGAACCCCAGAACCCATGTTAAAAATCCTTGTGTGACAGTGCACGTCTGTGATCCCAGCATGGGGACACAAAACCAACATTCCTAGGGCTCTCTGACTCTTCTGTTGAGCCTACTTGGTAAAACTCTATCGCAAAAAGACAGGAGGGAGCAGCACCTGGGGAGCGGTACCTGAGGATGTCCTCTGACCTCCACATGCACACACATGCCCTCCCTCAGTACTCAGGAACAGATTGCAAAAGATGAGCTTTTCTCTGCCGTAATACGATTTCCACTTTGCACTCAGATTTCTATCTGCAAATCTTGCCTCACACAGATAGCCAGTGACTATATATTTTTCATGGCCACATAGGTTGGTTTTTTGTTTTGTTTTGTTTTTTTGTTTTTTTGAAAAAAAAATCATGCTTTTCCTTGGGAGGAGGGGAGAACAGTGGAAAACTCTATTAATGTTAAGTCTGGGGTATTTAGCGCCAATTATAATTCTAACACTTGTGAAGTGGAAACAGGAGAAATTCAAGGTTATCTTCAGCTACATACCGAATTTGAGGCCAGCCTGGGCTGCTCCAGACACTTAATCCTAGCACTGGGAGGCAGAGGCTGACTCTGGGAGTTCAAGTCCAGGACCCACATAGTGAATATCTGCTCAAAACAAAACAAAAAACGGGGAGTGGCAAGGATCAGGGGGAAACTGTTAACAGTGGTGTGGAGCGTCTAGGCAGAGAACACCCTGGCTGCTTGGTCAGAATAGAGAAGTGGAGACCTGGCCATTTACCTCCTTATCAGTCCACATTCAGTGGGTTGGAAAGTATTGAGACGCATTTTAAGCAAACATACCAGGACTGTCAGCAACTAGTTCGAGCAAGTGTCTCATTAAAAGTAATCATCTGGGGAAGCTGAGTCAGCAAGTCCCTTAATGTCTAACCACGGACCAAACCCTGCCACTGCTCCAAATGGCCAAGGCAGACAGACAGACAGACAGGCAGGCAGACTTTTCGGGTGCCAAAGTCAAAAGCCTAAAAGAGGAAAATAGAAAAGGCAAAAGACTGAGTGGGGGGAAAGGCAAACTGGAACAACGGATTGCTCAGGGCGTTGTTTATTGTGTGAGAGCTCAAGCATACAGTCAAGATAGGATGAAACAATGGCCCAAGATAAAGGGGAGATTGCTGTGCTAATGGGAAGAGCTTGAACTGCAGATAACAGCTGGGAGAGCAACAGGAAGCAGCAAATAGTCACAACTGAGGAATAAATTAACAGTGTTCCCTATGGAACAGACCAGCATCCTTGCCCAGAGAAGCGTGTGACTTTCCTTCCCATTATACCCCAGAGGGAGTGGACCCTGGCATGTTCTAAGACCACCTCTTCCTCCTGCCATGCCTCTGCTGGCCTCTTCTCATGGCCCTCTGTCTTCTTGGTGTCATGGTGGACAGGCCATGGCAATGTGGGCATACCTATAAAAGAAGTGTCTATCTGAGCAGAGAGAATGCTGTTCCTTGGACCACCTGCTGAACTGAGATCTTCAAGAGCAAGATTATTTTGATTCTTTAATCTGCGTGTGTGTACATTCATATGCAAGTATGAGCATATGTGTACATGCATGTGGGGGTCATATGTTGGTCCCTAATTTCCATCTTTTTTTAGAACAGGGTCTTGTTTGCTGACAAGCAACCTGTTGTGTTTTATAAAAAGATAGAGAGGGCCCTTTAATCCCAGCACTTCGGAGAGAAAGGCAGGCGGATTTCTGAGTTCGAAGCCAGCCTGGTCTACAGAGTGAGTTCCAAGATGGTCAGGGCTACAAAGAGAAACCCTGTCAAAAAAAAAAAAAAAAAGAGAGAGAAAGAAGTGTTTGGAGATGCAGTATGGTGTGGGGGAAGGGAGTGTCTGCTGGCCCATGCTGAGGTATCCCTTCCCCCTGAGGGACCAACCACATGCTGATATAGTATAGAATAGAGGTTATTCAGGGCATGGGGAGGGGAGTTGAAAGGCGCAGAGAGAGAGGGAGAGGGCACAGAAGAGTAGAGGACTAGAGACTGGCCATGAGCACATGGAGGGGGGATGGGGACAGAGGGAGAAGAGGGTAAGGAAGGAGCAGGAGCAAGAGGAGAAGAGAAGGGAGCAAAAACTAGAGAGTGAGGAGGGGGCAAGCAGCCTCCTTTATAGTGAGTCAGGCACACCTGGCTATTGCCAGAAAACGGTGGTGTAGAGCCAAACAAAATGCCAACACAGCCCAGGCTTGCTGACCGAGGAGCTTCCTCGTAGCAGAGTTCTGGGATTCAGAGACATGCCCAGTATGTGAGTTCTGCAGATTTGAACTCAGGTCTTCACACTTGCACAGCAAGTACTTTTACCTACTGAGCCATCTCTTCAGCCCTAGGGATCATTTTATCAATTACTGGTTGGTTGGTTTGGTTTTTAATGTGTATTTTTGTGTGTGAGTGTATACTACATGCAGGTGGGTGCTTGCAGAGGCAAAAAAAAAAAAGGGGGGGGGTTGTTGGATCCCTGTAACTAAGTTACAAGTAGTCTTGAGTTATCTTTTGTGGGTGCTGGGAACCTGGAAGAGTAGCAGGCACTCAGGCACTCTGAACCACAGAGCCACCTGCACCAGTGTAGCAGGCCATGCTGGCCTTGGCACTATGAAGGTGTTTGGCTGTACAGTTCTCAACCCTCCTTTCACATAGGTCCCTTAAGAGGGGTAGCTGATTACTGGAGAGAGGCAAGGCAGTGCTTATATTTCATGTTTTGGATAGGAAAACAGAGTCACTAGCCCTTGGTGAAACATGACTGCCTGGTGGGGTGTTGAAAAGGTGGCTTCAATACCGTGAGCTTGTCTAGTAGAAGTGGAAGGCTGGTGTGAGAATTGCTAGCCATGAACATACCACCCCAAGCCTGGTGTGGGAGGGACAAGCTCACACCTCAGTCAAGCTCACCTTCTCACACTACTGCCTTTGCTCACACCCACCTTCTCACTGGCGGATCAGTTCACACTCACCTCACACTAGCACACACCATCTCTCTTAGTGCCCACGTGTAAGTTACACTAGCACTCACATGCTCATCTTGTCACACACATACAGCCCAACACTCAGATATAAGCACAATAGAATAAGGACTAGAATCCTGTTTTTGAAATGCATACATGTTATTTCTGCGATATAATTGTGGACATACTAGCTCTAAAATATATTTTCCACACTAAGTGTTATTTTAGGAACTCCCGTGTGAATCCCTAGGAAGACAGCCTTCTCCTAGCAACTGAAGCCTTTGCTCCTGTCAGCTCCTCTGCAGTTGCCCAGAAACTTTGATTTTCAAACTGTAGGTGTTTTAACTTAATTTCTGGTTAGAATCCTGGGTTAGAATTTTTGTCATCTTGACTATTTTCAGAATGTGTAAATATTTGCCAAGCAGACCACAGCATCTTCAGCATTTTCTTTTTAATTGGAAACTTGTTTTAATTCTTGGTGACTTGCCCGAGTTCCCATCCTCCCCCAGTTTCTCCCGTGACCCGTGTGTTTGTTATGCATGATGGGCCAGTACTGAGGTACCCTTAGGAAGCAAAGTCCACAGTTTACATTAGGGTCCGCTCTCTGTGTCATGTGGTTCTGTGAGTTTTGGCTAATGTATCACAAAATAAAGGTTCACTGGCAAGGTCCCCTCTGTCCTACTTCCTCCCTCCCCCAGCTGCTGGCCACCGGTCTCATTGTCTCCTCTTTCACCTTCTCTAGAATGGCTTACATATGAGTGACGGCCTCTGTAGATTTAGCTTGTCTCACTTGAGAGTGTGGAGCTGAGGTTCTCTGTGAATTTTTTATGTGTCTTGCTTGTTTAAAAAAAAAAAAAAAAAAAAAAAAAAAAACTTGATATTCCCCAAATCTGGCAGTTAAGACCCAAACTGCTACAAACACTTGAGTGAAGGTTTTTATAGTGCACACCAGAGTGGAGTCCATTTTGGTCTTGCGTGGTTTGCACTCCCAGCAGCAGGGACTGACGAGTGCCTGTTGGTCCTCGTTTGTGCTAACGTTTGGCATGGTCAGTGCTTTGCATTTAGGTGTGCTAATAGGTGTATAGTGCTAGCTCGTTTGCTGTGGGGTTCAGGGTTTTGTTTGTTTGGGGGTTGTTGTTGTCAGGGCTGGGATTATATGCATGAAGCAGCACAGTACTTCACTCTTCTCACGGCCGAATAATATCCCATTGTGTGTATCAGTCAGTTGACGGACATTTGGGGTTGTTCCCACCTTTTGATTGGTACAGACAAGGCTTCTCTGAACTTTAATGTGTGGACATATGCCCTGTGTAAACAGGTCTTTATTTACTGGGTGTATATGATGTTAGCTTTTCGTTGCTATAAAAATACCTTAAGTAAATAAACTTGCAAAAGATACAGTTAAATTTGGCCCAGAGCTTTGGAAGTCTCAGTTCATGGCTGGTTGGCCACATTGCCTGTAGGCCTCAGTGAGTCAACCTGTCAGGTAAGGAGTGGGAGGTAGGAGAGCCCACAGCTCACTTTGTGAGCCCACTGTCAGTGTGCTAAAGGTCCCACCAGCCCCTCTGTCTGGGTCTGAGTTTTGGGGGCTCATACCTAAGACTGAGATCATCTGAACAGGTGGTAACCCCGTGGCTGACATTCTGAGCTGCTAGGCTGCTTCCCAAAGCAGGCTAAAGTGGCTCCTCACTTCATGTGTGCTCCAGCCCTGAGAGGCCCCACTGTTCTCCAGTTGGCCAACACTCCAACCCTCGCTATTGCCTGTTTTCTTAGTGCAGCCATTGTGGGTTTGATTTGCATTTCCCTGTGTTATTGAGGTCTTTCCATTTGCTTATTTGCTGTGTTCTGCCTTTAAGAACTTTTTATTGCTTTGTTGGTTCTTTTTGTTGGGCATGGGGATTGAACCTAGAGCCTCCCATATGCTAGTCAGGGGCACTACCACTGAGCTAAATCCATGCCTAGACTCGGTTTTTTGACTTCTTATCATTTGCTTCTTTTTATTTCCTAAGACACTGGCTGGTGACTCATCCTATTTTCCTAATGACTCTCATATTCATATGGAAAGAGAGAGGGAGGGAGGGACCTATAGCAGTTTGGGACAGTCATATATCAAAGAATTAGAAGTATGCAGTGATTTAAAGTGTTATATTGTCATTATTTTGAAGAAAATGTTGGGAATGTACTATTGGAATCAGAATTCCCTAAAGGCGGATCATTTTGAGCTGTTTACATTACCTTCTCCACTCCCACCATTCTGAGGGTGTTTGTCCTCTGTGATTTCCTCCCTGGGTATCTTCTGCACACCTGTCCTCAGAAGTCTTCTCTGATGTTCTTCATAAAGCTGGTTCCAGCTGAAGACATTACAATGGGCCTTAGTCTTCCCCACCTGATTTACTTATTTTCTTTTTCTTTATTTCTTTTCTTTCTTTCGTTTATTTATTTATTTATTTATTTTGCGATAGCATCTCTTATTGTAGCTCAGTTTGGTTTGGAATTCATGCTTCTCCTTTGGCAGCCTCTGGAGTTTGGGATGGGGCGGGGGGGGGGGGGTTGCACACGTGTATAGTGACGAGAGATGCCACTAGGTGCTATCCACCACAAGTCTCTCACTACTCTTGCTGTTCACCTTGGTTACACTGGCTGGCCAGTGAGCCCCTGGGATCTCCTCCTCTGCATCCCCAGTGCTGGGATTTCAGGCACGCAGAGCACAGCTTTTCTTTATTTTTCACATGAGTTCTTGGGGGTCAGATGCAGGTCCTGTGTTTTCAGTGAAAACCCTTTTCTCAGTGAGCCAGCTTCCCAGCCCTGCACCAGTCACTTGTAAGGCAGAAATGGCCACAGAGGCCAACAGTACAAGACACTTCATTGCTAGGCCCCTCCTATGTATAGTCCTGTTGCTATGCCTTTTCCACTTGTAAGCATCATGAAATCAAGTGAAACTACTCGAGTAGTTCTTGTTGTGATACACTGCTGGCTGCATGCACAGCACCTGCTAACTGCCTCTCTCTTGTTCCCTTCACCTCTGCCAGTGCCCTGGACACTGCTGACCTGGTTGATGAGAGCTAGTTTTCCTACTCTGGCTGCTGGGTAGTAGTGGGGAATGCTGGCAAGGGATCAGAGGGAAAAGAAAGGGACTCCTTCTTCCAGTATTGTTTGTTGTGGTTCCCAGGCCTCCCCCTCCAAATTCACCAGCCTGTATATGTTCTTTGCTTTCTCGTGGGGACCAGAGGGAGAGTATAGACTGCTATAAGCTATCTTCTAAGGGCAGCATGGTGATCAGAGATGGTCATGAAGATTCATGTATCACCCAGGGCAGGTTCTAGGCCCAGTCATCTAGGCCTCTGTCCTCAGTCAGGCCTTTGCCAGAGGGGATGGAGCCTCCTTCCTTTCAAAGGCAGTGTTGCTTGAAGGATCTTGTGCTGCTGTGCTATAGTCTCCGGTCAATCTTGTTCACATACAGGTTGTAATTCAGTAAGCAAGAACAGGGTCTGGGAGTCTGAAGTTCTTCAAGCTCACAGCTGGTATTTATGCCACTTAATTCCCTTTGCACAAGGATACTCAGGACTTTAAAAACCTGCAACAAGCTAAATGACAAGATGAAATGACAACAAAATAGAAGCCACCTCCCTGTTCCCAGACTATTTAATCAGCAGGTATTTGCTGACCACTTCCTGTGTCTAGGTACTCAGGACACATCAGCGGGTGGGTGAGAACCAAGCCAGTCAGAGTGGCATGTACCTGTAACCCTGAACTCGGATGGCTGAGGCCAGAAGATTCCAAGTTCAGGCGGCCTGAGCTATATAGTCAGACCCTGTCTCAAAGAGTAGGTAGAGCTAGGGAAGTGCCCTGGGCAAAGGGGATAAAAGAGCCAAGCCAGGTAGTGTGAAGATGGAGATGCTGCTGCTGTGAGACATCTGAGCAGCTGAGGGCAGGGAACTTGCTGTCAATGCAGGCCTGGGACACCGTGGAAAGACATGTAAAGCAGTATGGTCAGCTTAGGGTTCGAACACAGATAGCTGTAATCTCTGTGGGCCTGGTGGGTCATTGGGAACCTGGTCTCAGGAGAGGAGTGCCACTTGAAGCTTGTTCTGACAGCTTACCCTGGAGAAAGGCTTTTGGTGGAGGTATGACAGTGGGAATGGGGATAGGTATCAGGGCCTGGAGTCTGGAAATATTTCCAAAGCATTAGGACTAAGGGCAGTGTTCTGAAATGTGGAAATGCCATTGTGCCAGTTAAACATACTGGGAAAAGAACAAACTGTATGTTGTGTGTGTGTGTCTGCGCGTGTGTGTGCGTGCATGTGTGTGCGTGTGGAAACTGAGTGGGTGTGTATTTGTTGGGGGTGGTATTTATGTGGGGTATTGTGGGTATGGTGGAGTGAGTTTATATGTGTTGTATATAGAAGATAGCAGGTGTCCTGCTTTATCTCTTCGCCTTACTCCTTTGAGGCAGGGTTTCTTACTGAACCTCAGACTAACATGGCTGGGGCCATGCTGGGGATTCGAACTCAGATCCTCATGTTTGTGCTGAGGCTCTTACCCTCTGAACCATCTCCTTAGCTTCATGAGCTCCATTTTTTAATTCTACATTTTGAATATAAATATGGTGGGGGCTGGAGAAATGACTTAATCGTTAAGAGTGCTTGTTGTTCTTGTATAGAACTGGGATTTGGTTCCCATCACCCAGATTGGGCAGCTCATAGCTGCCAAATAGAGACTCATATATACACATCAATAAAAAATGGAATAAATCTCTTTAAAATAATGGTTGATATGTTGGCATTCATCAAAATAATCAACTAATAAAAATGTATCTTTTATTTCTCTTTTCTAGAATATACACAAGCTTCAAACACAAATTAAACTGTTTTGCTCTTTGTATATGTGATTTTTACCCCATGTCTTTTATTCCATTTGGTCACTTATTTGCATTGTATTTTATAGATTTTTTTTTTTTTTTGAGACAAGGTTTCACTCTGTACCTCAAGCCCTGTGAAACTCTCTGTATAGTCAGGTTGGTCTGGAACCCACAATCCCTTGCTTCATACTCCCAAGTCCTGAGGTTACACGTGTGTGACCACACCTGGCACATTTAGTAGCTCAGAGTATATGGCTTTACTTTGTTATGTCTGCAACATGCCTTTTAAATTTCATTCTGTTAATTTTGTTTGTCCAGCCAACTAGAATACAGGATCCTTCCATGCCCAGGGTTGTGATGATTTCCTTGTCCGGGGGAGTGACAGAGCCTTCCTAAATGCTTGTTAAGTGAATTGCTTTAAGTCTATGCGTCATGCCTGCTTCAAGATAGCCTCGTTTTTCTACGTCTGCAGAAGTTTATTATTAGGATGGCTGTGAGCATAAGGGACAACCATCTGATTCTTTAGAAGGCCCACATTAAGCTCTATGCCTTTTACCTGCCCTAGGGACTCTTCCCCGATGCCATCCCAAAGTTCTGCATTTGGGGCTGGAGAGACGGCTCAGTAGTTAAGAGCTTGCTGGTCTTTCAGAGGATCCAAGTTCAGTTCCCAGCACTCATGTCTAGAATTCTAGCTCCAAGATCTCTGAGGGTATCCTCAGACGTGTGCACTCATGTGCATACACACACCTACATACACCTAATCAAAAGTAAGTATTACTGTAGAAGCTGGAACGCCAGAAGCCACTTTTGCCTCATATTGCTGCCCATTCCTCAGTCCAGTCATTAGCTTTTTTCTAGAAATAGTTTCCTCTTATCTCTGCAGTTAGGAAAGTGGTCTCTTGGGCTTGCGTGTGTATTATGTGACATGTAGAGGAATGTTCTGAGGGTCTGGCCACCTTTATGCTGCACCTGACGTGTGCAGAAGGCCCCATGATCAAAGGCTACAGGAAATGTCTCGGGTCCAACCTCTGTTACATACCCCTGAGAATGCTGGCCATCAGAACCACTGTCACCAAAGCCATGGGGGAGGCTGGTGTCTGCCGTGCTCCTAAAGAACTTTCTGTCTCTAATCTCAGGCCAGACTGAATTCCAGCTAATTCACGGTCACTGAGAGTGGCAGAGGATCTCGGTAACAGATCCATGGGGCATCTTTAGGTGGTGCTCTAGGAATTTTCACTGACTGTCTTAGACTTGAGACCTAAGAATGTTGGTTTTGTTTGTCTCTTTTGCAAGTCCCTCTCTTCATTTCTCATAGAGTATGAGATAAGGAAGGAGCGTGCTGCATCCCCTGGTTATTAGACAATCTGCAGATCCTAGTGCCAACAAATAAGTCTTTGAATTCTGAAGAGACTGCTCTTGTGTGCTGGTGCACACCTGTAATCCTAGCACTCAGGAGGTGGAACAAGAGGATAGTCAGAGCCACATGGTAACACCTTATCTCAGACACACAGACACATGTAGAAGGAGAAAGAAAGGGAGAGTGTGCAACTGACCGGAGCAAGCAAACCTAGGAGAAAAAAAAAAAAAAAAAACAGAAAAACCTACAAGGATGCATCTCAAAGAATTCCTTCTGGCAGAAGCTCCAGGATGGCCAGGTTTACTCTGAAGGTTTTGTTTTCTTTTTCCAACATGGGATCCAGGGCCATGTATATTCTAACTGAGCTGTATATCCCAGCCCAGCCAAAAGTTAGGAGATGGTGGTTGGAAATACTGATTCTCAGACTTTGGGGCTCACTTTATCAAGGAAGTCAGTGTCAGTGTTATTGCAGTTGTTTATGTACACATGATGTTGCAAATAGTTCCAGGTAGTAGATCCAGAATATCCTAGGCACCCTGCAGGGACCTGGTTTGATTCACCTGTCTCTCTAGGCCTGGCACACTGCTGACACACAGTAGGTACTGAAATGTTTGTTGAATATATAAATAAATACTTTTGGAGCAAGGAAAGTCTGGGAGAACTTGAAACCCAGATTTCAGTATTGCTGATCTTGTCAACAGACAAGATGTTTCCCAAGTTTCAGGAACAAGAAGATTGAGATCCTGGGAGCAAGAACTTAGTATGGCCGCGTGTTTCCTGACAGCTTGCCCTTGGCTGCCAGACCTAATGTGGAAGAGCAATAGCTCATGGGTTCTAGAGTATGACAGTCTTCTAAAGTGGAGGGGAAGTGAAGCAGAGAGCTCAGAATATAGAATTAGAGGTTTCCATTGTCCTTTGGGAGCCTGGCTCAGGGTGGATTGTTTTGCCTGGGACCACCCAGGGAGTTGGTGGGGATTTGCAAGGCTTCTTTCCTTATATAGAGTCACTGGTAGGATTCATCAGTCTTGTGAGCAGATGGTAAAAGCAGTTCTGTATTCATGCTCTGGAGCTGGTGATACAAGGATGTCACTCTTTGACATCCCCTGGGGACTGTAGTTAATACTGAAGGGAATGCAGGCTTCCTACAAAATACCAAGTTGAACAGCTCATAGCAGGAAGCAGTAGGTTCCCACTGTTGAGAAAAGGACTCCACTTCTCAGTGGCCTTCATAGAACTGGTGTAGTCCACGCTGCTTCAGGATTTCATAAATCTAGAATAGGAAAAAAAATCAAAATTCTTGATTGACCTCTTATGCTTAGTATCTTAACAGAGTGGGAATGGCTCCTATAGAGCATTGTCTGTGTAAATTAGAAGGTGGCATCTGTGTCATCTTTATGACGTGACAAGGCAGAGACCACAGTTTGCTTTCTGACCCACAGATTGTACTGTGCAGATTAACATAGGACCAGGAACCCTGCAGCTGACAGGCCTTGCTTCACCTCACCAGAAGGCTTTATTTTCCCTTTTGAAGTATTGAGAATTGAACCTAGGACCTTGCACATGTTAGGCAAATGCTTCTACCCCAAGTTTGTTACATCTCCAGACATTTTTTTTTCTTTTTCTCTGGCTATTATAGCTCTAGTTGGCCTCAGTCTTATAATTTTGATTTTTGCCTTAGCCTTTCTAGTAGTGGGATTACTAGCATGAACCACTATAACCAGCCAGGATTTGTTTTTCCACCTTAAACAATAGCCAGGTCTGGTGCTGCCTGTGCTCTGCAGAAGCACATCAGACTTAAGCTATAACTCTTAGTGTGATGTTTCCAAGTGGAAGGCTGTATCCGCGGATGGCTGAGTAGTACTCTGTCTGATAGACATGTTATTGAACCATTCTTTAGGCAGTGGACATGGGGTGTGGTGTTGGTATGTATGTATGTGGTATGTATGCATGTGTGTACAGGTTCACGTGCTTGTGCATACACACAGAGATCCAAGGAGGACATAGAGTGGCCTACACCAGCACTCTCCACCTTGTTCTTTGAGACAGGCTCTTGATGATCCTGGACTTTGCCACAAGCAAACCCCAGAGATTCTTTTACACACACACACACACACACACACACGTGCGCACGAGCAGGGGTGGGGGAGGAGGAGGAGGAGGAGAGAGAGAGAGAAAACACACAAACACAAGCAGCTCTGGGGTCACAGGCATGTACTACCAGAGAGAGAGAGAGAGAGAGAGAGAGAGAGAGAGAGAGAGAGAGAGAGAGAGAGAGAGAGAGAGAACACAAACACAAGCAGCTCTGGGGTCACAGGCATGTACTACCATACCCAGCTTTCTACATAGGCTCTAGAGGTATAAACTCAGGTCCTCATGTTCACATAACAGATGCTCTTACCTGCTGAACCATCTCCCCAATCCAATTTCCTTCTTTACAGCTGAGAAAACTCTATTGTGTGCAGGTACCACATTTTCTTTATGCTCTCATCAATTAGTGGGTACCTGGCAGGGTCTGTAACCTCTCACTGTTGGAAACAGTGCAGTCCTTGTGGTAGACCAGCAGGACTGGTGGCTGGATCTGGATTTTATTTCCATGGTGACGGTACCTGCTTACATTTCCACCAACAGTGTATGAGGGCCCCTCTTCACCAGCACTTGTTTTCATAGTAGCTGTTCTGGCTGGGGTGAGATGGAATCTCAATGTCATTTTAACCTTCCCTTGACAGCTGAGGGTGCCGAACATTTTCTCAAGTATATTTGCCATTTGTACTCCATGTCTCAGGGACTGTCTATCCATCTTACTTGCTCATTTGCTAACAGGTTTATTTGTTTGGGGGGACATTTGATTTGTTTTTTACTTGTTCTTTATATAATCTAGATATTAATCCTGTTATCTAGCTATCAAAGATGTTCTCCATACTGTAAAGTGTCTTCACTCAGCTCACTGTTTCCTTTACTGTGCACAAGACTTTGCTCTGTGTCTAATTAGTCCATTAAGGCAATTCCCCAGAAACTTCCAAACCCTATGTGCCTTTCAGCCATTCCATAGTCACTGCCCATTCAATAAACTAACTTTAATGTACTGTACTGAGTGTTAGTGCCATTTGAAATGTTAACAGTAATTTCATGGTATTCTAGTGCCTTTTAAACTAGTGATTAGTGTGTAGCGTCCTCACAGAGACATAAAAATAAAACTGAGAAGAAAGATTTGCAAGTGGGAGAGACCCAGGAAGGGAGGCAGAAAGGGACGAAACATTCCAAGAGTGCATCACTCACGGCTGACAGCGAAGACATCATCGTTCTTATTTTAGATGTGTCTTCCACTTACTCACTTGGAAATATCTTCCATGATGCTGCTTCACCTCCTGGAACTGAAAGCACACTGCTTGGACTGGAGTCCTCAGCAGCTCCATCTCTGTGTCCTGGGATAAGTGTCTCATTCATGCATGCATTCATTCATTCAACCCAGAAACTTCCAAGTGCCGAGGGCTAAACTCATCATTGGGAAGACAGCAGTAGTCAAATAGACACAGCCCTTGCAGCCATGAAATTTACATTCTTGGGGTTGGACAGCCTAGGAATAAGTAAATTAAGAAATACATGATCCAGGCATGGTAGCATGTACTTGTAGTTCCAGAATCCAGAAGTTTGAGGCAGGAGGATTGCAAGCTTTGGGATAGATTGATGCTACATACTGATATCACCTCTCAAAACAAACAAAACCATAAAGTGGGCTGGGAAGATGGTTCTGCAGTGAAGAGCACTGACTGCTCTTCCAGAGGAGCTCGATTCAATTCCCAGGACCTAGAAAGCAGCTCACAACTGTTTGTAACTCCAGTTCCAAAGGATCCAATGCCTGGCCTCTGTGGGCCCCAGACAAATGCCGATGCATGCATACACACATACATGCATACATACATACATGCATACATACATACATACATACATACATACATACATACATGCATACATGCATACATACATACATGCATACATACATGCATATGCAAAATACCCGTACACTAAGATGAGTAACTTTTTTTTTAAGGAGAAAGCGGTGTGATGCCAGTGATGAGAGATGAAGAAGAATAAAGCAGATTGAGGAAGAAACAGTTGCTGATTTGGGAGCTTCCTGGCTCAGGGATGCTTAGAAAAGACTGGCGAAAGAAACAAAGTAGCAGATGTCTGAGGGGACAGGGAATGATACTCAGAAAGCATCATACCTGGGGACTGTAGACAGGCAAGGAAATGAGAATAGGCAGAGCACAGCAGCCAGTAGACATGAGGACAGGGAGAAGGATATGATGGTAAACAGTCCATTTATCATGGTATACATAGCTGTAATTCCAGCATCCAGGAGACTGAGACAGGAGGACCCAGGAGTTTAAGACCAGCCTGGCCTGCATAGGTTCAGGCTAGCCTGGGATGTCTAGCAAGTCTCAAGAAAATTAAGAGCCCGAGATAATGGAAAGAACTAAGGAGATAGCCCAATCAGTAAAGTGCTTACTCGTGCAAACATGAGGACCTGAGTTCAGGTCCCAGTACCCATAAAAACAGGTGAGGTGCTGTCTGACTACAGTCACAGTACTGGGAGGCAGAGATAGGAAATCTCTAGGGCTCACTCATCAGCTAACCTAGCCTAGTCAGTGAGCCCTAGGGTCCATTGAGAGACCCTGTTTCAAAACTAAAGCAAACAACCAAAAACCAAGAGAGATGGCTTCTGAGTTTCAGAGTTTCAGCACCTGAGGTCAGCCCCTGGCCTCCACAGACACACACACACATGAAAGTAAGTGTGGTGGGACATCATTGTTGTGATTGGAAGAGACTTCAGGCTGAGTGTGACCTTGCCCCAAAACAGCAGGTGGGCAGAGGTGCAGGGAGGGTAAGAAGAATGGAGTGGCCACCTGGAGGAGGAAGGAGGTCCATTCAGGGGCCCAGTGTGTGTGCTGTCTTCACTGGAAGGCAGCTCGGATATGATTATTGCTTTCTCATGGTTGCTCTGGGGTAAAAAGGGTTCAGTGCACACCTAACTTGTCTTGACACAGTTAGATGCCATTTTGTTAGCTTCGTATAGGAAGTTATTCTTCCTATAGCTGCTGCCCTTGGCCCAGAGATACAGTCTTATACTTATATTACTGTGTGTGTGTGTGTGTGTGTGTGTGTGTGTGTGTGTGTGTGTTAAAAATGTAAAGAAATTTTGAACACACTGTTTGAAAAATAAAATTTTTCAATCTTCTGTTTGTGTCCCTGCCATGCTGGTATGTAGAGTTTTATCTGTTCCTTCTACCCAGTGTATGGCTTGCCACAGTGGTGATCTGTTTCCCTCCTGATGTGCAGTCAGGTTGTTTACCATTTCCCTTGTGCCCTACAGTGCCGCACTGGATGTCCTTGCCCCTGTCCCTAGTGTGTTGTGGCCAGAACTGCCCTGGAACGTACTTAGATGTGGGTCGAGGGGCGGTTGCAGGCCAGGCTGGCTCCACCAGATGCCGTCAACACTGCTTCTCAAGGGACTTATCCAAGGTCTGGAAAACCACACAGCTTATTTTAGATTAATGAACAATGCACAGTAAATATATCATTGGATCTTACTGAATATGTGTGCTGCAAAAAGAAGGAAAGGCTGATGGAGGGACACCAGGACCTGTCTCCTGCAGGGATGGGAGACATTCAGCTGGTGGCTTAGTGCTCACCGGTCTGGGAAGCAGGAGCTGACATACCATGTTGTGAACCACATTCATTGTGGTTTCTGTGAAAAGAAACAAGCAAAGTCAGATAAGAGATTTAGGATCAGACAATTCAAATCATGTCAGGTGCTACAGAATATTCCCTGCTTGTCTAGTACCTGGCCCTAGGTGACTAGAGCAGAGGAATAAAGAATCAAGAAGGGAAAAGCCAGGGGAACTTCAAAGAGGTGCCTCTGAGTGTGTGTTCTGTGTTGGCTGGTCAGACATGAAGTGTTATCACAGAGGATGTCTTGTCTTGGAAAGGGCCATGTCTCTCCCATCAGCAAGGCTTCAGGCGTCATAACATCAGAGATGCAGAAAATGGATTCACCTCTGAGTCTTGGGTGCCAAGAAATGTGAGATCCACCATCATCCTGTCCTAGTTAGAAGGGCAGCAGCCTGAGGAGCCACAGGACAGGCCCTCAGAAATGCTCAGCCTGGGCTCCAGCCCCCAAGACCTTGAATCAAGAGGTTTGGGATTCAAATTCCTCAGGTGATTCTGAGACTGAGAGAAAGGATTCACTTGCTCCTGGGGAACCACTGACATATGCAGTCACATAGTGAGCAGAAAGAACCAGTGCCCTGGGGTCAGCTGAAAAGGACATGGCAGCCAGAAAGCAATCTATTACCGTGTAATAGAAGCAAACGTCAGTCTGCTATTACGGATGAGATCCACCACACAGTGACAATAGTGAGTTATACCTTTTATGACAGTAGTTTACTAAGGAGGGACTTGAACTTCGGGGGGACATTTTATTTGCAATGCAAAGTCAGTTTCTGACCAGTGGTTTTGCCTACCTGTCTCCTAAGAGACAGCCATGTACAGAAGTATCTGTTTGTCCTGGTGTGAACTCAAGTCACCATAGCTCATTCCCTCCCTTCCGTACAACCCATAGTTCCTGACTGAGGACAGTGTGGAGAGAGACCTTAATTCTATCCTTTGGTTTTGACAGTCTGATGTTGGCCTGCTCCTAAGGCTTTGAGGTTTGGGCTTCCCTGTGGATGCAGACTGAATTACAGGCTTCTTAGCATTGCCCAGCCCTGGAGAAGGCAGTCTCTGATGACCTCAGAGTAAGCAGGCAAACACAGCTTCGTACAGTCCTGGCTTTCCTCTAGACCTGGTGCTGCGGTAAGGGTAAAGCAAGCAGTGCCCTCAGTTTCATTGGCATCTTGACCAGTGGTGACTAAATCTGAGAGTGGCTCTGTTGTCCACACATGGGTAAACCGTGTGACAGAAGTCCAAGCTCCCAAATGGGCAGTCTCCAGCTCTATTTTGGCAAACTGACAAAGAATTTTTCTTTTAGGTGCTAGAGATGCATCCCAGGGCTTCGTGCATGTAAAACAAATACTTTACCACTAAATTATACTGCAGTCCTCAAAGGGGTGTGTGTGTGTGTGTACAACCTTTGATGTTCCTCATGTGCTGGCCACCTTGTGTTTTGAGACAAGGCTGGCTGGCCAGTCAGACCAGTGAAATCCATTTCCAGCCCTGAGATTACAAATATCTTACTATTCCCAGGTTTTGTTTTTAGTGTAGACTCTGGGGATTGAACTCAGGCCCTTAAGCTTGTAGGCAAGCACTATCCTAGCCCTCCTTAAGCAAAAAAGTGGTGTGTGTGTGTGTGTGTGTGTGTGTGTGTATGGAGAGAGAGAGAGAAAGAGAGAGAGAGAGAATGCATTTATGTATGACGGTTGAGGACACACATTTGTGGATACATATGTGTCAGTGTGGAGACTTGAGTTGACAGTGGATGTCTTCCTCCACTTTATTGAGGCAAAGTCTCTCACTGAGCACAGAACTTGCCAAATGGTTAGTCTAGCTCCCAAGCAGGCAGTAGCCATGTCTTCCCAGTTCTGTCCTCATATTTGCATGACATACGATTTTTTCACTAAGCAAACTCTTCAGCCTCCTTAAATTTTTCTTAAATAAAACTACAGAGAGAATCTCTTGTGCACTGTGTAGAAGCTTCATCTGTCAGTTACATAAAACAACAACCTTGACATTAAATTTCTTCTGGTTGCAAATTATTTTACTCACTTTCAAACAGTAGCCAGGGAAAAATCTAAAAGGCCCATGGAAGTGTAGGCCACAGCTTCAGCCCAGTGCCCACCACCACTGTGATACCTGCTCTCCACATAGTCATGGCCTCTCCAATGTTTTGTTTAATTTTGTAAAAATGCAAAGCTTAGGGCCTATGCCCATGAGATTTCTTCAGCCAAGGAAGCTGCCACAGCTTCTTCCATGGCTGGCCTTTCAACTTAGGGTCAGCTTCAGTGCCACTCTCTTTGTGGCCTTCTGGCAGCTTGTTTTTGACAGTTCCTTCCCACAGACAGCTGCCTCCCATGGAGCAGAACACAATGTGGTGCTGCAGGCTACCCTGCCTTTCCGCTGACTTGTCCATGGTCTTCCTCTACAACTCAGCTTCTCAGGGACAGAACCAGGCACACAGCGACTCTAACTAGACTAGGTTCAACGGGCTGCCACAGGACAGAAATAATATCCTTGTCTCTAGAAGAAAAATGTGCATGTGTCCTAGGCCCATGCATAGTGCAGCCTAGCAGGGAGGCCATCCAGCCACTACAGACTCCTGTGGTACACCATACCAAAAGGGAAAGTGTGGGCAGGTAGGGGCTGCTTGTGGGTTTGCAGTGACTTGAGGTGACAGGCACAGGCTGATAAACTCTGCTCTGAAACTCTGTGTTGTGACAAGCAGCTAGGCAGAAAGCAGATCAAGGAGTTGTGGAAGGCCCCAGTGGCAGAACTTCATGGGTACAAGAGAAATCGCCCCAGAGTCTTAGTGTAATGTCTGTAATTGTTTTTGATCCACACTATTGGAGATATGTGTGCATGTGTGTGTGTGTGTGTGTGTGTGTGCGCACTCGTGAGCCTATTGCTGGGTTTACAAGTATGGTGCTAGTGAATCTAACTATTTAAAACACATGTGCTAGGAATTTTTAATAGGAACTGGGAATTCGGGACTTTGTGCTTGCCTATTGTGCTACCCCCACCCCTAATTACTACCACCCTCTCCCCATTTTGAGAGGTTACCACTCTGTAGCCCAGGCTGGCCTCAAGCTTGCAGGCTTATCTCAGCCTCCTGTGTGCTCTGGTTACAGGCATGCACTGCCATGCCAGCCTGACCCAGGTTACTGGAGTTCTACCGTCGTTGTTGCTTGTGCACAGAACAAGTGTAGCTGCAAACTGAAAGTGCTGCTGCTTGGAGTTCTGGGTGAAGGCACAGGCGCAGTGAGTTCAGCTCCTAGAGGCAGTGTTGCTAGTAGCCAGTCAGAGCCTCCTAATCTCTGCCTGGCCAGGGCTCTCCAGGGAAATGGCTGAGAGGATACATAGCTGTGTGAAAGATTTCATGTGAGGAATTGGCTCCACGATTATGGAGACTGAATAGTCAGTGATCTGCCACCTAAAGAGCTGGAACGCCAGGGTAAAATCCAGGCAGAGTCCTAACGCCAGAGAACATGGGAGCTGCCAGTGAGAGCCCCAGTCTGAGAGAACAGGAGACCAGTGAGATGTCCTGGCTCAAGCAGCAAGGCAGGGACAAGAAGGTACTCACCAGCACTGGGAACAGCTAGCTGTGCTCTACTGAGCCTCAGAGCCAAAGTCCTTGGAAATACCCAGGAACAGTGGCTTATCTAGTCACCCCAGGTACATATACTTAGCAGTCTCAGCCTTATACCTCACCAGGGACACTTGCCTCATCTCTGTCTTTCTTCTTCATAGACTCAGTTGTGTTAGTGTTGCCCTGGAATGCCTGTCTTTGTCTTCGGCATCAACCCCAAGTCTAGAGATAGCATCATTCAGTTCCCACATGTCCCTCTGATCCCAAGTCTACTCATGATTCCTTGGTGCCATTAACACTGTCAGCAAACATTGCTGACAGGAAGCCTCCATTTCCTTCCTCCACCAGTTGTACCTGATAGAGTTTGTACCACATGAATGCCCTGGACTTAGAAAATACAAACATTACCTTTGTCTTGTCAAAGCTTACAAATATTTGCAGTTTTGAAACTTGTTTTGTTCTTGAGCTATAAAACATGTACCGTACGTAATCTTAGTATTAGGGGTAAAGTGGGTATATTTCAATTGTAGGATGTTCTTGATGATTTTATATATTTATTTATCCTTAAGAAGTAACCATACTTCCTTTACTTTGAGTTACTAGTAGAGCATTCCACCTTCCCTCACACACTCATGTACTGTCTGTGTGTGGGAGGGTATATGCACAAGTGTGCAGGTGTGTGCACCCATGTGCAAGTGTATAGAGACAGAGGAGGATGTGTCCTGCCTCACTGACTTAAAACAGGTCTCAGTGAACCTGGACCCAGGCTGTTTCTCTACCTTATCTTTATCACAATTAAAAGCTGAGTTATGAGTCTAGGGAGATGGCACAGGGCAGGAAGGGTTTGCTGTGCAAGAATGAACAGCTGAATTCAAATACTCAATGCCCACATGAAAGTACAGTGTCATATATCTGTAGCCCCAGCTCTGGGGGAGACAAGTCTACCTGGGAGCTTGCTCGAAGCCAGTCTAACCAAAACTGTGAGCTCCAGATTCAGTGAGAAACCCTGTCTCAAAAATAAGGGGACTGGCTGGAGAGATGGTTAAGCAGTTAAAGAGTGCTAGATGATCTTGCAGAGGACTTGTTCAGTTTCCAGTGCCCACGTGGTAGTTTACAACCAGGGATCCATCACCCTCTTCATGCACCCATGTGGTGCATGTACACACATGCACACGCAAAACACATACACATAACATAAATCTTTAGAAATTAAGTTGTAGGCCCGGCACTTGAGAGGCAGAAGCACTCTGTACCAAGGCCAGCCTGGTCTTCATAGTGAGTCCCAGGCCAGCTAGAGCCATACAGTGAGACATGAGGACTTTAGGTGGTAGTAATCAGATCACAAGCACAAAATCATGAATGGATTCGGGGGTCTTATAAAAAGAAGGCCCAGAGAGCTTTCACTCCATCCCATGAGGAAACAGCTAGAAGGCCTCTTCTATGAGCCAGAAAGCATCTCTGACCACAGGGCAGCTCAGCTGATGTTTGATCTAAGATTCCCCACTCCCAGAACTGAGATGTCTACCCTTCCTAAGCCATGAGCCTTCTGTATTTTACTGTAGCCTAAACGGAGAAGGCATGCAGCAAACCCTGGAAAAGCATTATTGAGTTGATGCTTCATTAGAGATGCCTCCTCTCCCAGGAAGGCCTCTTGTAAAGCATCAGAATCTTTCTCAGTAGGCTGGCCCCAGGTTCATTAGTACCCATGAAGGAGTGTCAGTATCTGTTAGCAGAAGAGCAACTGTAGGTTTTGAAAGCAAGTGAAACAGAGTGGGAAAACCCTGCCTGCAAACACCACCAGTCCTTTGCAGCTCTGGACTTGTGTCAGTAACTAAGCTGCTCGCCCTTTGACTGAACTCTTCTGCTAGTGGGCACCTTTTTTTTCTTTGTCATATGAAAATTTTTTATGATTTATTTATATGAATACACTGTAGCTGTCTTCAGACACACCAGAAGAGAGCATCAGATCCTGTTACAGATGGTTGTGAGCCACCATGTGGTTGCTGGGAATTGAACTCGGGACCTCTATAAGAGCAGTCAGTGCTCTTAACCACTGAGCCATCCTCCAGCCCCCCAAAATGATATATTTATTTAAAACAATGATCCAGGCAGTGGTGGCGCATGCCTTTAATCCCAGCACTTGGGAGACAGAGGCAGGCAGATTTCTGAGTTCGAGGCCAGCCTGGTCTACAGAGTGAGTTCCAGGACAGCCAGGGCTATACAGAGAAACCCTGTCTTGAAAAAACAAAACAAAAAAGAATGTAAAGATAATTATACAGCTATTTTGCTTTTGGGGGTTTTTTTGTTTGTTTGTTTTTTCAAATACTGGATGAGCCAGTATGCATTTGTTAGCCCACTGATGAGTGCTTAAGTGGTCAATGATATTTTTGGGTGTTATGTGTGTGTATACTGTTGACCAATGTTGGTATATTGCACATCTATTCATATAAATAATGGGGAATAACTGTAGTGTGGTGGTGCACTCCTGTGATCCCAGAACCAGCCTAGGCTACATGATAACTGTCTCAAGAGTGACAGCTTTGGGCATTCCTCTCTGCTGTCTGAGACAAAAGGACGGTTGATATTGTTTCGCAAGTGATAACCCCAAGAACCTTTCATTCTTCCTCTCACAAGGGCATCTGCTGTGTGGTAGGCCAAGGGACATGGGAGGGGACATGGCAAACAATCCTGTCCTCCTGGGGCTGACATCCCAGTAGGTAATAGGGGAGAGATAGTAACTTAGTGAAGATAAATGAGTAAGCTAATGAATGTTAGCTAAAGAGAAAAACAAAGCAAAGGTGTGTGGAAGATGGATGAGGGGTCTTAGCCTAAGGCCGCAGGCAGAAAGAGCAGGCCACCAGGATAAGTAGAAGGAAGTGAGGTCAGAAGCTAGGCTCTGCTGAATCCAATGGGGAACCTGTAGGGATTTAAACAGATGAGTTCTTGCTTCAGTCAGATGCCTGGCTGCTGGCTTTGAGAGCAGAATCATGGGACAAATTAGCTACAAGGCCACCAGTCAGAAGACCTGCAGCCGTCCAGCTGTAGTTTGCTGACAGCTAGACCTGAGACATAACGGAATGTGTTACTCCACCTGAAGCCACTGCAGCCCTAAGTACATGCAGTCTCCTAACCTGAGTGTTAGGAACTCTGCAGCCATGGTTAGCCTGCAAGTGAGGCACAGGCTTTGGGGACTAGCCTTTTGGCAGCTGTTTTTGGCAATCTACAGAGTCTTGGAGTGATTTTCCAAACACATGCTGATGGCAGAGACCTAGATTTTCAGATGGAGCCCAGCCTGAGCCTTCCATGGACTGAGGTGTGTAGAAAATTGGAAATAACTGTAAAGATGGAAGGAGAGGCTGAGTGGAAAGAAAATACATCAGCAGATTCCTGAAACAGATGTTGGAACTGCAGGACCGACCCTGCCCTTCCATAAGTGCTAATTAGGTACAGCTTAAGACTTTCATTCTTAGCTATCTAGGCTGGTACCATCCAGTCCATGGAAGGCAGGTGCCTAGGTTACTACTAAAGTCCTAAACTGCAGGAAATAGCCATAAACATACCAGAGTAGATGAGAGAAAGTAGTATGAGACCGGGCCTTACTATAGCCCAAGCTGGCCTTGAACCCCAGGCTCTGGAGTGCTGAGGTAGAAGTTGGGTGCCAGCAGTCCTGTCCCATCTAATTATGTACAGTAGCTCTGCCATGGCCAAAGTGGTGTTACTCCCCCCCCCCCCCGCCAAGAATTTTCCAAGGAGCCAAGCAGCCACACTCTCCCAAGTCTGTTTATATCTGAAACCTGCCACTTAACTTGAAATGCTGTTCAATGTGACAGTTCAGCAAGAGGCCACTTAGTGCTGATCCTGAATTTACTGACATGCCCAAAGACATTTTTGCTGATGTTTATGTTAGCATTGAGTTTATTTTCTGTTAATCATTTTATCTTCTGTGAGTTTTTCTCTTGTCCATAGGGTCTTATCAGATGCGTTTTGAACTGGACAGTGCTTCACCCACCTTCCCCACTCTGTGCTGTATAGTTCTAGAGGCAAGGAACAAGGACCATGAGCAAGCTAATTTCCCCTTATACCTTATTTAAGTGTCAGGGTTTCACATAGACAGTCATTATTGATGGCTTTCCTGGACTCAGGCTGAATGTTTTTAATTTCACTTTATGCCTTGCCTTGATGGTTCTGTTGAAGTGCTGCCCGGGCCTCCCAGCAGTCGGCATTTTGATTACTAAGTAGAGGCCTTATTACTTTATGATTCACTTTATTACTTAGGAATGGCTACTTACTACCAATATTAAGACTGAATGTGAAAGTCTGTCTGATGGATAGAACCCAAATATCTGTTACTTTTCTGGCTTTTCTGCTTTGTACTGTCAGGATAGAGTTAGTGAGCCTGCTGCACTTTCAGTTCTGTTGGGGGATTTTTGGCCTGTGGTTTGAAGATGGCTTTATAGATATTGCTAAAGGACAATTTCAGTAAAACCGATTGATAAACAACAATTTAGATCCAGACATGGTAGCATATGCCTTTAACTCCAGCACTAGGGAGGCAGAGACCTGGGGACTCTGTGAGTTCCAGGCCAACCTGGTCTGTAAGAGTGAGTTCCAGGATAGGACTGTTATACAGAGAAACCTTGTCTCAAAAAAAAAAAAAAAAAAAAAAAAAATCCAATTTGGGAAAATTAGACAGTGGGAAAAGCTACAAAGTGTCAGTATATAAATTGCTATAATCTTTTTGGAGAATGCTTTAGAGCTACTTATCAAAAGTGTTAAGTAAATGTGTAGATGTTGAATTTTTTAATGTCTTTAAACATTTATTAACTGCCTGTGTGGAGGGGTGTGCACCTGCCGCAGTGCATGTGCAGAAGTCAGAGCCCAGTCAAACTCAGGTGGTCAGGCTTGGCAGGCCGTGCTCTAACTGGCTGAGCCAGCTCTCCATACTATGCACACAGTGTGTGTGTGCGTGTGCGTGTGCGTGTCGGCGCATGCACACACAGAAGAGTAAGATTTCCTGGAACTGGAGTTCCAGGTGGTTGAGCCCCACATATGCGTTTGGAGAACTGAACTGAACTGCAGTTCTCTGTGACATCAGTAAGCACTCTTAACAGCTGAGCCATTTTTCTAGCTTTGTATACATAAATTTCAACCCAGAAATGTCATAATTTAACTAGCTGTAATTTCTCACAAAGAAAGTCAGACAGGTGCCACTATCAAGGGGATTCCTGAACGATTTTTCTACTCGTCTAGTGGAAATGATCCAGGGTTGTTTGATTGATTGTAGCCTCAAATAAACTGTGCCAAGGATAACCCCGAACTACTTATCCTTCTGCATATACCTCCTCACAGCCTGTTATCATTCTCCTAGAACTTGCCCCTAAACCTACTGGGTTGACACTGCATACCAGCAAGGGCCTGCATCTATGGTGCTTACAGAAGAGCATATTATACAGCTCAGCCTGGAGAGAGAACACTTGTACATATTCTCTCAGGTTTGGTGGTCCTGGTTGTATATGGCTGTGTTACTTTGAACAAAAACCCTATGTAAGCAAAGGTGTTTGCCATGAACAGTTTATCCCAGTACTTCTACTATTGCATCGTATTTCCTTCCTTTAAAATACCATGGAGATTATTTCACAAGCTTGAGTCAGAAAGCACGGAATGAGCACTGGGCCTGGAGTGGTCTGGTGTTTGTTTACTCTTGCTTGTCAGTGCTAAGCGCATTAACAGGAAAGCCTCCTTTCCCCTCTGTGTTTGTCTTTATAACATTTGGCGAAATGTTTAGAAGATTCCAGGGTTTCTGGCCTGACACCTGGGAGAACAGGCAAGGAGGACTTGGCTGTGAGCTGCTGCAGGTGGTGGGTTTCGGAAGCCTCTAAAGGATGGGGCTTGAGCTCTCACCCAGCTCCTCACACACTGCTTTGGGAAAACTGAGGGAACCTGAGCGGGCAGCGAATTCCTCTCTTCCCCTTTCTTTAACTTTCAGAAACCCTTTTCTAGGCCATTGAAGATCATGCCCCGTTTCTCTGCGTGTCCTAAATCCTGAAGGTTTTATGTCAGTTTAGGGTTTTGTGCTGGGTTTGAGGCTCTCATGTTTTCAGGCTGGCAGCCACTTTGTTACGTAGCCTGATATTTCTACCTCCACCTCCCCAGTGTGAGGTTCACAGGCATGTGCCACCTCACCCAACAAAAGCCAATTTGGCTAAAAATAATTTTTAAAAAAATCCAGTTTGGCCTCTAGGTCTATCTATTTTCTGAAAACTTTGATTAGAATTTCCCACTGACCCACTAAAACCTCATCTCCCCTCTGCTCCCAGCTTGCTCTGAGTTCTCTTAGTGAGACCCCCCTCTCTTTTGTTTGGCTCCCAGTTGACCACCTTCTGTGTCTGCCCTGCCTTCTGTCCCTCCTTGGAAGGCCCCACCCTCCACAGATCTGGAGGCAGAGCTAGGCCTCATGTCCCTTTTCCAAAACCTTTTGTTTGTTCCCATTTCTTACCAAAGAGGTTCCAGATTTTTTAGCTGGCCCATCATCTGTCTTTAAGCCTCACCTCCCCCCATCAGTGAAATTTCTGGCTATCCCTCCATTGTTAGGAGCTTCCTTTGTAGCTTTATCTCTAGACTTCATCTGAGGGCCCTGCTCTGTCCTGCGCTGAGAATCTTTGAAAGCCCCTGGGAGCGGGAGCCACATTCTAGCCTTTTGGCTCTTTTCCCACTGCCTGGCACTTTTCTTTGCCTTGGGCTGCTGGTAGAACTCTGTGGGTGGCTTTCCTAGCAGAATAATATGCTTGTGTATCCCAGAGACAGGCAGTGGACAGAGCCACCAGGGGTCCCATCCACCTCTTGTTGGAAATGGGTGGCTGGGGTGTCCTGCCTGCCTTCACTTTGCTTTTTGTCACCCTAGCCTTCAAATGGGACCATCCCTGCTGCTGGTTCCAGAGAGAACTGAGAGGCGCTGCCTCTGCCTGCCGGATTCATCAACTTACAGAAACGCATCCTGTTTACATTTCTGGCAGCCTCTCGTTGATTTGGATGGTGGCCAGCAGCTAGCCACTCAGCCCTTGTGGGTTTCTAACCAACAGTTTTCCAAGTGCACATGCGCTGTGAGAGCACATGCAAACCCAGCATGGCCTTTGTGCACCACCATAGCCAGTTCTCCTTGCCAGCCTCCCATGTCCAGCGTAGCTTTAGTGTTTTCTGGAAAGACTTCAGTCAGGACTCGCTACACTAAAACGACTGGGTGACCAGGGGCTAAAAATCCACTGGAAATGAGACCATGATTTTCAAGTTTGTATCCTCATCTTAAAAAAAAAAAAAAAAAAAAAAGGAAAAATAAATCCACATGCCCAGCAGACAGGGGCTCTATTCTCAACCTAACATTTAAATGGCTAGATTTGTAAGTTGTCTTAAAGGTGCCCTTTGAACAGTTTAAAATGCTCCGTTGTTTTAGGGTGAAGTCATCAAACTGCTTACTTATTTATGTTTTCACAACTGACTGAAATGTACATCTGCCAACAGATTAAATCTGCAGTAAGAGTCACTTGGGGCTTTCCTCTGATTGATAGAGATTCTGTCTGTCAGCTTCTGGCTTCTTTCTTTCTTCCTTTCTTTCTTTCTTTCTTTCTTTCTTTCTTTCTTTCTTTCTTTCTTTCTATCTTTAGGTGTATTAGAGGTTTTAGGTTTCCTTTACTTTTCTTATTTAGGTACTTGGCCTCTTTTTTGTCATTTTGGTTTTGTTTTATTTTCTGAGACAGGGTTTCTCTGTGTAGCCCTGGCTGTCCTGCAACTCACTCTGTAGACCAGGCTGACCTCCAATTCAGATATCCGCCTGCCTCTGCTTCCTAAGTGCTGGAATCAAAGGTGTGCACTACCATTCATTGCCCAGCTGGAAATTGGTCTTTTATTTAAAAAGAAGATGGTAGCAGATACTCTCATAGTGTTATACTATGCAGTCCCTCACCTCCACATTGGGCTTTTGGAAGCAACAAAAGCTTGCTTTGGAGCCCAGGTAGGCCTTAACTCACAATCTTTCTGCCTCTGCCTCCCAAATTTTGGAATTACAAACTTGTACCACCACCCACCACACTCAGGCGAGTATCTTAACTTTTAAGACACTGGTACCTCTCCTTGGTTCTTTTTTTTTTTTTCCATCTCTAAGATGTTTTCTTTTGTCTTTTTTTTTTTTTAATTGTGTGTGTATGTTGGTATCCTATCTGAATTGTTTAAATATTTGTCCCATAACATTTACGTGGAGGTCACAGGACAACTTGCAGGAGTCACCTCTCTCCTTCCACCATGTGAATCCCAGGGATTGAACTGGGGTCACCAGGCTTGGTGGCCATCTCCCAGGCCCTGCAAGCACACTTGAAGCCCAGCCAGTATCCCTAGCAGTGCAGAGGAAAGGAAGGCTCCAGGACCTGTGAGTCAGTTCAGGCAAAGCTTTTGTTTCTGCTACAGAAAAAAGTGACTCTTTGTGAGGATCAACCTTCTCTTTTGTGTTTGTGCTTTTGTTTCTTGAGATAAAATTTAACCCTAAATTGCCCAGGCTGTCCTTGAACTTGATCTTCTTGCCTCAGCCTCCCAAGTGCCTAGATAAGAACTCTGACATTACAACCTGACCTGGGTTGTAGATTTTTGTTGAGTGACATCACACCCCTTACTAAGCTAAATTCTCTATTATATGACTATAACACCTGAAAAAATACCTTTGTAGCTGGCCTTGGGGAGTAGAGGCAAGAGGATCTCTGAGAGTTCAAGTCCAACTTGGGCTGTGTCACAAGACTCTGTCTCAGAAAACAAAACAGCAGGGCCAGATGCCACAAAGTAACATAGTAGGGCTGTGCATATCATCTGTTGGGTGGGTTGGCTTCTGTCCCAGCTATTTTGCCAGTCGCAGGCTGCCACTGCCTGGCAGAACAGGGGTCCTCCTCCTGGTTTCAACCAAGGGGCCTCTGTGCATGCTCAGGTTAGGTTTTGTTGTACGTAGTGTGCAAAGTAGGAGTCATCTCTGTTCCTCTGTCAGCCTTCAGGGTTTTGTCCTCTGGGGAAGGTAGAGACATGACAGTGTGATCTGAGAAAGCAGGAGGCAGGAAGGCCCCGGAGGCAGCAGTCAGCTGAGCAGTGAGGCAGAAAGTGGAGGGCTTGCTCAGACACAGTAGCCCCAAGCCACTTCCCCACCACCATACTCACCATCTGCTGAAGACCCAGCTCCCGTTATGGCTTAAGAACTTGAGGAGCCTCACCTTTTCTTGTTCTCTGCTCTCACTCTCTAGTTCCTGTCCCCAGGTCCATCATTGGAGCATAAATTGCTATGGTTGCTGGTGAGCTTTCTAAAGCGTTTTTATTTGAAATAATGATAGGTCTGCAGGAAGTTGCCAAGCTAGTCTGAGCAGTGTCAGCCAGCATTCTCCACTGTTGTGACACACATAATTATAGTACAATAGCAGAGCCAGGAAATGAACATGGGTGCAGTGGCTGCATAACCATCACAGTCAGGATCACAGAGGTCCTGTGCTGTCCTTGTCGTCAGCATCCTTTCCTCCCATCACCAGTCTCCACAGCCACCACACACTGTCTATCCTTACATCATCATTTCAGAGAACATTCTGTAGGGGGCTGGAGAGGGCGAAGAAAATACCATATGAAGTGTTGTGTAATGTGAATATTGTATCTGAGGTCCTTCCAAGTTACCATGGCCATCCATCAGTTCCAGAGTTAAACTCATCGCTTTTTTTTCCTTTAGTACCAAGGATGGAACACAGGGCCTCCTGCATGCTAAGTAAACACTGCACCCCTAAGCCACACCCCACCATTGACCAGTCCTATTTAATTGCTGAGTAATAGTCTATAGCAGGAATGTTCCACCATCCATACCATACGCACCTTCTTGTGAAGGTTTTTGTGAACAGGTTTTGGTTTCTCTGGGGTGGATGATTGAGAGAGAGTTCCCTGGGCTGTGTCCAAGTGTGTTTAGTTTTCTGAGATGCTTCTGAATCTCCCAGCACCTTCACCCTCACCCTCACCCTCACCCAATGCTTCGTCTTCTCTTAGGTAAATGGGTGTGTCTTTAGCCAAAGCCTTGCTCTGCTTTCCCAGGCTGACCATGGTGGGCATCTGCTGACTTGCTGGCTGGGCCTGCGCTTCTGACATCCCTTGATGTCCTTCACCCAGTTTTTTTTGTTGTTGTTGTTGTTTTTTGTTTGGTTGGTTTGGTTTGGTTTTAGTTTTTTGAGACAGGGTTTCTCTGTGTAGCCCTGGCTGACCTGGAACTCACTCTGCAGACCAGGCTGGCCTGGAACTCAGAAATCCACCTGCCTCTGCCTCCCAAGTGCTGGGATTAAAGGTGTGGCCAGGCAGATCCTGTGAGGTCTGTACTGAGTGCCTAAGGCTCACTCAGCTCTCTGAATAGTCAGTACTGTGTAGAGTAGTGGAGTCACCAAGAAGGCAGTGGTAGGAATGACTTTGCCTTGTCTGCCTGCCGGTCTACGAATCACCACCTCCATTTCTGCCCATGTGACATTTTATTGTTTTTTTATTGTTGCATGCGTGTGATGTATATGCACCTCCCAGCCTTCACCCAGTTTCTAACTAGGCTAGAAACTGTTGAGTTTCTGTTTACATTTATTACTGTGCCAGGGAGTGGGGTGTGATGTTTCCTTATGGAGCTTAAAGGACAGCTTGAAGGGGTCAATTCTTTCCTTCATGTGGGTCCAGAGGATTGAACTCAGATTGTCAGGTTTGGCAGTAAACATCTCTACCTCCTGAGCCTTCTCAACACTCCAGTGTTTATAAATTCTTAGCACAACTCCATTGTCAGCTGTGTGCTTGGCAGATATTTTCTCCTATTGCTGAGTGAATGATAATGTGAATATGGTCACCTGACTCCAAGGGGGCGACACCTCCACAAGGCATTCCTGTCAGTTAGGCGTGCAGCAAAGACTGAGGAATCACTACACTGCCTCAGTGGGTCAAGGCAAGTGCGGAAGCTAAAGCATCAGCCCGGGGCTGCAGTTGAGCTATGAAGACACATAGCTGATGAAGGCCTGCCTTGGGGTTAGGGTGAGGTATCTTAGGATAAAGGACAACTAAAACCATGGAGCCATGCACTTTCCGTGGGCAAATCAGGCAGCAGATGCATATAGCCCAATAAAACTGTTACTTAATTTTCTAAAGTGGTAAGTATGTGGAATGGGGTGGTGCATGCCTGTCACCCCAGCACTCAGTACGTAGAGGTAGGAGGTTACAGTTCAAGACAAATAAGTCAGTCAGTCAGTCAGTCAGTCCAGGTGGTTGGCTGGTGGGTAAGAGCTCTTGCTGTACATGTGTGAAGATCTGAGTTTGAATCACCTGCACCCACATGAAAACTGGACCTGTAACCACAGCCCTGTGGTGATGGAGACAAGAGGATTCTGGGGCTTACTGCTGCCAGCCTTCCACCAGGTTCATTGAGATAAAAGGAATAAGGTAGAGAACAGTAGAGCAGGATGCAGGCCCTCACCGGCCTCCACATGAGAGCACAGGCATGTGTGCCCACATGCATATACATCACACGCATGCAACAATAAAAAAACAATAAAATGTCACATGGGCAGAAATGGAGGTGGTGATTCGTAGACCGGCAGGCAGACAAGTACTGACTATTCAGAGAGCTAAGTGAGCCTTAGGCACTCAGTACAGACCTCACAGGATCTGCCTGACCAATCTTGAAGCAGTAGTCTGAGAGGGTGGATGACCAGAAGCCTCCACTGAGATGGAGTTCTTCCAGGCCAGGCGTCCCCTAGCATTGTTTGATTTGGGGACTTGACCCTGTCTGCAAGGGGAGGAAAGGGCAGGGAAGCACTAAGCGTATTTTTAACATGGAGGAAGCAAGTGCAAGGATGGACAGCAGTTTCTGCTGGCAGCACAGAGGGACAGTGTATGGGACATTTGGCGGAGTGGGCTCAGTGCACGGCAGCTCCATCTTTTCCTGTCTCAGGGTTGCTTACTGCTTGTGTGCATGACTTCCTGCCCTGCCTGTTTTGAGTTGGGACAAGCAGTTGTATCTTGTTAGGAATTGACAGCCCTAGGACAGTGTGGCTAAAGGTGCCAGCACTCCCATCCCATGTAGCTACTCCATCCCAGTGCCTTGGCAGGAAGGGAGGGAGACACTGCACAAGAACCTCTGCCTGTAGTTATAGGCTGTTCTAGTTCCTCTCCACTACTGTGATAAAATGCTCTGACCAAAAGCAGTCTGGGGAATAAAGGGTTTATTTCATCCTACACTTGAAGGTCACAGTACATCTTTGAGCAAGTCAGAGCAGGACCTTGAAGCAGAAACTATAAAGGAATATGACTTACTGGCTCACTCTTTGGCTCCTTCTAGTACAGCACAGGACCACCTTACCCAGGGTGGTGCTGCCCACAGTGGGCTGGGCTCTCTTACATTGATTAATAATCAAGACAATCCCCCACAGATTACTTTGAGCTCTGCAGTTCCCAATTGAGGCTTTCCTCTCAGGGGATTCTGGCTAGGGTCCTGGGAATCGAGACACTCATACCAGGACAGACAGGGAGATATGCACTGGCTGCAAACTTGATGGCAGCCAGTTCTAAGGGTCTCCACTGTGGGCTCAGAGCACAAGTAAACCTTCTGTTCTCACTTTCTTCCAGGGTTCGAGGGTGCTTGTGGACGCTCGAGACAAGCTCGGCATTCCCTGGCAGCACTCTGAGAACGAGAAGCACGGGATGTTTCTGATGGCCTTCGAGAACAAGGCAGGGCTGCCTGTGGAGCCTGCCACCTTCCAGCTCTACGTGCCAGCCCTGAGCGCCCTCTGGAGAGACTCGGGGATCAGGGAAGCCTTCAGCCGCAGAAGCGAGTTCCAGCTGGTGAGGGAACCTTTGACTTCCACATGGTGATCCTTTAAAACCCAGTCCTGTCATCCCCATACTCACTCAGGAGGCTGGGGCAATAGGATCCCATGCTCAAGGACAGCCTGGCATTTATAGGGGACCATCAGACAAAGGGAGAAAAATGTATTAACAGGGGTGAGCTATATTTTGCTACAAACCCTAATATTAAACACAACACAGAATGGAGACCTGGCTGTCTCATTGGTTCCAGGAAGAACACGCTTCTTTTGACACGAAGAGCAAAAGGTTCTTATCATAGTCCAGACCAGGGACTCCGGTTGTCTGGGCTACCTTGCCACCCTTAAAGCAGCTTTTCCCTGCAGGAAGGTTGCAGCCATGGGTCACAGTGTTCTCTGATCCTCTCTGCATGCATGCATCTAACCTCTGCAGGGTGGGTCTCTCCACTGAAGGGCCTTTAATCTCAGAAAGGCTAATCATTGTAGCTGTTTCAGATGCTAAGGAGGGCATAGTCTACAGCCAGAAAATGTCGGGTATTTTGCCTGCTTGCTTTGCACATCAGCACTGACAGTGTTCAAAGATGTGTTGATCTGTCCGGTAGCCAGGAGATGGCTAATGCTCATCGTGTGTCAGGGCCTCCATTATTCTTCTTGTGTCTTTGCCCCGGGCAAACAGGGTCCTGTTCCACCTCCTTCGTGCCCGGCCGCCTCCTGTGCTTCTGCTGTAATAGTTCTTATTTTAAACAGTATGGTTTAAAGCTTCCGATAGTTTCCAAGCTTTCTGTCGGTGGGTTCATAGGACATGTCTTCTGTAACTCGCTTGTTTTCATTCGGATCACCCTCCATGGTCTCTTTCCACGGCTTTCTACTGCTCCATTGTGCAAACACACTGTCTGTGGCTTCTCACTGCTGTCTTTCTGTATGTTTCTGTGTTTTGTTTCAGAAACTGCTGTGACCTTCTTATCTGTCTCCAGGTACACATGCTCAAGTCTGACTGCAGGATGCCTACCTCAGAATATAATCAGTGGTGTCCCTATCTCCAGATAGACACTGTGACATCACACTCTTTCCAGAGCGGCAGCTGTACTGATTGTGCTGCTTCTGGCAGTACAGGGGGATTCCACTGTCCACACACAGGTGCTGTCCACTGTTGACAAGCCCGAGGGTTAGCTGATCTCCTTCAGGGTCATTTGAGGTTGCCTCCATCCATCTGTGAGGTCCCTGTGTTTTCTCTTCTTCAAAAGGTCTGCTTCTTTCTTGTGTCATCTCTTTCTCAGTGAGTTGTGCTTTCTCGCTTATCTGAGAGATGCTGCTCACAGTCTACTCTGACTCCTTCCAGCTCAGTCCCCACAGTGACGTCTCCCACAGCCGTGCTACAGTGGTCAGAACCAACATCTTCCTGGGTTTAAAAAAGAGGCTGAGGTGGGTGGCTGGAGAGGTGGCCCTGCAGTTAAGAGTCTTTGCTAAGGAATTTCGAGAACTGGAGTTCAGATCCCAGCATCCTGCAACTGTAACTCCACCTCTGAGCTATCTGCTGCCCTCTTCTGGCCTCCATGCATGCATTGGCACACATACTAGCACACATATATGCATGTGTTCACAGATGCATTCACACACACATAGTAAATGCCATGAATCTTGTTAAAAGAAGAATGTGTTCTTTGGCAGGAAAACCACAGAAGTGGCCTTGTGCCCGGGCACCATGTCCAGGGGCCTGTGATACCAGGGTGCTTAGTTACTTGGTTTCAGCACTAACGGCCTTTTTCTTCTAGAGAGTTATCATTTTCTCTATGTTCTTTCCTCATATCTATCTCAGGAGACACTGAAACTGAACGCTCACACGCACTTGCAGAAGCTAGAACCTGATAAGTCCATCTTCCTAGATTGTTCTTCACCTTAGATATTGAGGCAGAGCCTCTTGCTTGAATCCAGAGCTCACTGGTTTGACTAATGTAGCAAGTCACCTTGTCCTGGGATCCTGTCTCTGACTTTCAGGGGACTGCCATTGGGTTACCACACCTGTGCAGCACTCGTGGGTTCTGGAAATCAGAGCTCCAGTCCTCACAGTTGCTTGGCAAGTACTTCATCCAGTGAGCTGTCTCCCAGCCCTGCCTTCAACCTTTACACACTATTTTAAAGTCCATCTGGAGAGTATACAGATGTCATCTTTCTCCCCCTTGAGGCAGAGACTCACTCTGTAGCTGAAGGCTGGCTGCAAACAAATCCTTGTGCCTCCGCCTCCAGGTCCCGGTGTATGGTAAAGATGATGCTTAACCATGCTTTCTGTCCGCACGTGCTTTCTCACAGAAGATGCCGCACATCGCCTTAAGGGAAAACCTTTTCCCTGGGTAGGAATGTGAGAAAGTGTGAGAAAGGCCTAGGAGTTGAGTAGAAGCCATTCCTCAGTGTCAAACTTACTGCCAGCCTTTACCAGAGAAGTCCTGAGCCTGGGAAAGGAGGCTCAGACCTGAAATTGAAGTGGAAATTAATCCAGTTGTGGAGGGTACACCAGGGAAGGAGGTGTGAACATCAGAGTTCTTATTTCCAGTGGCTGTTTTATAAGTTCCTCATCTGGGAAGTTAGAGGGCAGTTTTCTGATCAGATGTTCCCTGTCTTGTCCCACTGGGTACAGTGCCTTAGAGCTGGGATGGAACCCTGGCCTAGACAGGCAGCATGAAAATAAAGCCGAGAAAGGTGGCAGAGTTGCTAAGGACATTTCTTGTAGTCACTGAGAAACTGGGCTTCATTTTCCTGTCTGCTTACTCTTCCCTGTACACATTTAAACATTCAACATTGACTGTGTACCCATGATGATATGGGCACCCAAGTACAGGGCTAGGGATCAAACCAGGTACTAGGGACCCAGCAGGGAGACCAAAACTATGTCTGTCCATAGCCCTTCCTATGCAGATATAATGTGCTTACAGCCAGGGTAAGGCTGCCCCCTCATGAGGGACATCAGCCATCTCCCTTTCTATCATCTGCTTCAGCTGAAGCTTTAGGTCACCTTGGGATTTCAGTGACAAAGTTAACTACAGACCAGTGAGGCATGGTTAACTTCCTGTTTAGTAGATTGCAGGTACATGGGTGTCTCATCCCTAAACTTGGTACATTCCTTTAGTTTTCTTTTAGGAAAGTAGCTGACTAGTGGTGCTGAGCCACCCTTGTTATAACACAATGATGTGCATAGCGCTTGCAGAGCATAGTCCCAGGCCGTATTCCAGCCATCTGAGTTTGGGCTCTTTCCATCCCTGCTGCTCTGAGAACTCTGCCAAGTGGCAGCTTCCTTGTCCTTTGCCCTCTGAGATGTCTTGCCACTCTGAGGAAGAGAAAAGGCTGCGTCTGGTGACCATCCTGAGACAACTTTTCTCCTCTGAGGAGAGGGAGCTTATGGGATCTTCCCTCTCCACGCGTGTCAGCCTGGCTTTGTCCCATCCCTAGTGCCACAGGCGCACTGGTATCCACTGCTGGGAATGTGCCTGTGCCTCAGTGACAGAGGAAGAGGACCTTTCTAGGCTGCACCTCACATCTTAAAGCACAGGAAGGGGCCTGCAAGACGGCTCGGCCAGAGTTCTGTCCCTGCTCCCACAGGTTGACAGGAGAAAACCAACCTCTGAAAGAGCTTCTCTGACCACATCCAAGCCTGGCATTGTGGGGCAATCACATGTCTGTCATCCCAGGCAACAGAATCTAGTGTCCTGTCCCCATCTCCCCATATAGAATAGACTCAAAGGAGAAGGAAAGTTCCAGACCTTACTACTGCCTATCATAAAGCAGAAAATAACCCACTGGTGATAGAGCTACTGCTGGAGAGCCAGCAAGATGACTCACTTGGCACCCACATGGAAGAAAGAGAACCAGCTCTCATTAAGTTGTCCCCTGACCTCCACATGCATACCATGACATGTACATGCCCACACACATGCACAAAATAATGTTTTTAAACTGATTGTCAGTTAGATTGGTAGATTTTACTCACTTGTAACTCTTTATCACAGAGCTGGGGAAGGCACCCCAGGCTCTGCCCCTGACCACCATCCCCAGCCCTGTAGCGACCTTACGCAATACAACTGAGGGCTGACGGGGTTTGCAGGAAATGTCTACTGTCCTACACAAGTGATAGGCATAGAGAGAAGTGTCATTCTGCTGCTTAGAGTGAAACAGCATGGTCTACCCTGTGCCCATAACGCATCCAAAAGCATTTATCCTAAAGTGATAATTCTAAGGTTTCTGGCTTCCTGTTAAAGTGAGATGATTATCCAAAGACCTGAGAGTAATTTTAAATGCTAGACAGAAGATTGAAACTAATTTTATGAGGGCCACCATGATGGCTCAGTAGGTAAAGGTATTTTCACCAATCCTAGGACCCTGAGTTTGATCCCCTGGGAACCATGTGGTAGAACCACCTCCCAAAAGTTGTCCTCTGACCTCCAGACACACACTGTGGTACTTATACATTAAATAAGTCAGTAACTCATTTTATGAAAGGCTCTAGGTGTTAAGAAATTGGGAGATGAGTGCCTAGGAGGCGGTAGTCCCTGGCAGCTAGCTGTTCTTGAGACATTTAGAGTCTACATCGCCCCCGACAGGGAACAGAGCTAGGAATGGCGGGGCATGCTGCCTGGGACACCAAGGAAGGAAGTTACAAGTTCAAGACCAGGAGGAGCACATGTCTCATAAGAGTATGGAATGGCCAACACTAGAGAATCTCATCAGAGACTCCCCTGTAGTGAGCTGAGACCACCTCACTGAGAAAGGAAGTCCTGGATGCCTGTCCCGGGCATAGTGATTACAGGGAGGACTGATGGCAAATAGCTTCAGGGGACTAAGTGCTTTTTTGTTTGTAGGCAGGATCTCACTACATAGTCCTAACTGTCCTCAAACTCAAGAGATCTGCCTGCCTCTGCCTCCTAAGTGCTGGGACTAAAACAGAGCAATATTGAAAGTGATATTTAAAAAATGTTGGGCAGCTATAACTTGAGGTGGCAGGCTGACACTTGCCCAACGCTTCAGGAAATGATACCTCCGGGTGAGTCTGTGAGAGGAGACTTGCAGCCTGTTCAGTGAAAATGAAGGCAGACTAAAGGTTGTCTCAAACTACATCAGGAGACTGGCCAGTAGCAAACTTCAGGAAAGGCCCTCAGAAAGGATCTGTAGAGGAAAGAAAGAGATACCATATTGAGTCTGGGCCTCAGGAAGAGTAAAAATGGCTTACCTGCTATTTCTTTTGTCCTTCATCTTGGTGACCTTGCCAAATCCAAGGCTCTCTTCTTAGAGCTGGGTTACCCTGTGGTAGGACATTGTGTGTGTAGACTGTGAGTATCCACACAGAGTGTTTACAACCATCTGTGTCTTCCCATTGAAGGACCCTTGTTGAAAGATGCCACCAAAGTTTAGGCTTGTTTTGAGACACTCAGTTCTGGTCCACTGGCCTGTGCGCCCCTCTTTTGCAGGGCCACACTTGGGATCAAGGCTGTGTAGTGAGTTTGGGGTTTTGAAATGTGCATGTGAGTCTCCAGCTTTAGTGTCTTTCTCTCACTATGGCTTCCATTTACTTTCCTCTGAGGACAGTGATGTCAGGGGTTTTGTTGTTGCTGCTGTTCTTGTTTGCTTGTTTATTGTTTTGGAGGGGGTGTTGAAACAGGGTTCACCTGCCTCTGCTTCTTAAGTGCAGGGATTGTGGACATGAACACCACACCTAGCAAGTTATTCATTAAGAAGGCTACTTAATGAATGAGAGGCAGAATTGGGGTGCAGTGATAGTGTACCTCAGTAGTAGAGCCCCTGCCCAGCACCTGGACTCTATCCTTAACATCTGGACCTATTACAGGGATCAGCAAGCTACAGCCTAGAGGATAAATGTCATGTGGGTCATTTTAGAATGCTCCTCAGCCCCAGCTAAGAACAAGGATATACAGTAGAAAAAAACTATTTGTAGCCCACAAAATCTAGAATAACTGGTTCTTTATCAAAGATATTTGTTGACCAGATATAGAGATGTATTTTTGGTTTTTACGAGACAGGGTTTCTCTGTATAGCCCTGGCTGTCCTGGAGCTCACTTTGTAGACCAGGCTGGCCTCGAACTCAGAAATCCGCCTGCCTCTGCCTCCCGAGTGCTGGGATTAAAGGCGTGCGCCACCACGCCCGGCGAGATGTATTTTTAAATATCTTTCCTGATCAAGGCAGCAGGGCTATGAATGGAGATGGAAATAAGCAGAAAACAGTGTGATATCAGTGCACTCACAATATCACCCAGCTCCACACAGACCACAGAGCAACACAGGAAGAAAAGGAGCAGAGGCCCTGCAGGAGGATTTTCCTGAACTCAGGCGCTTATTCTTTTTGTACACAGGGACTCACGCAGGCACATACACGCATGCACACATGCATGCACCCACCTACCACATCTCTCCCCTCTCCCCCGCCTCTCTGCCTCTGCCTCTGCCCTCACTTTAAGATAAGCTCTTGCTCAGTAGCTCAGGCTAGCCTGTAACTCATAGCAGTCTTCTAGGTTCTGGGATCAAAGATGTGTGGCATAACATCTGGACTGAAAGAATTCAAAAGACAAGTCCAGGCAGGTGTAGAATTGCACACTTATAATTCCAGCACTCAGGAGGTAGACATAGCAGGATCAGGAATTAAAGACCAGCCTGACCTGAATGTGAAGTTTGAGACCAGCCTAGGCTATATGAGACCCTGTCTGAAAGCAACAACAAACATGCAAACCCAAGAGGGAAAGATTAGTAAGGTAAGTACCATTAGACCAAGCCTCCTCTGCCTTCAGAGGTACCATAGCCATGGAAGTGAGAATGTCTGCAATTGTAAGCTCAGGTGCCAGTGCCTAGGCCATTCCAGGAACTTCCACACTGTGTCTGCAAGAAACGGGCACAGCTCAGTAGGAAAATGGAGTAAATACACAGCCACATAGGGACCTGCCATCTCAGCAGGCCCCGAGACATCCGAGAATTCTAAAATGCAGCAGGGACGGGCATCCTGCAGCTCTCCACACTCCACACTGTGCTCACAAGAAGGCAAACCTGTGCTCCCAGTCTAGAGGACAGATTGTGTTATTACTGAGGTAAGGGTGTGCACTCCCTGTGGCACAGAGCATGAAAGATTGTGTGAAAAGGCTCACAGTGACATTACTCAATAGTCACAAATAACCCAGATGTTCCTTGGAAGTCAAGTGGGGAGCTAAAGGGTTTTATTCATGGCTGTGAGCTCACTGCACACTGAGTCCCTCAGATGGTTCAGATGATACATACATTCAGGCTGTCATACGAATTTCCCATGGCATCCTTCTTTGTTGTTGTTGTTGTTGTTGTTGTTGTTATTGTTATTGTTGTTGTTGAGACACTCTAATGTGTCCACACTAACCTTGAACTCCTGGTCCTCCTAGCTAAATGCTGGGTTTTCAGGTGTACCCACCACAACAGTTGTGTCTGGTATAGACTCAGGGCTTACCAGGCAGGCACTATGCTCACCTGAGCCCCAGTCTGAATGTCATACGGTACAGCTGGGCTGCACTACAAACGCAACTGTACTGTGCAGCAGTGCATAACGAGGTATGATAAGGGCACATAGAGCCACGTGCAAAGAGAAAAAGCCTGAACAGTAACACATGCCTGCAGTCTTAGCACTGGAGACAGTGTCTCTGGGACTTGCTGGCCAGCCTGTGTGAATGGATGACTGGTGCTATCTAAATAAATAAGTGGAACACCATCAATCTCTGCACGGCCCGCCCACATGCACACGCACGCACGAACGCACGCACGCACGTACGCACACATTGCAGATTGGGACAGAGAAGTAAATAAAATACTAATACACAACTAACTGATACATCAGAACTCACAGGCCAGGTGAGGCGGTGCTCTTCCTGCCTTAGCCCCTAAGGGAGTTGGGAATACACATGTGCACTGCTGTACCCAGCCCTAAATGATTTTTGTTATGTTTATTTATTGTTTGTGTGTATATGGTCATATGCTAAGAAAGACTTGTGGTGGTCAGAAGACAGAAGTAAAAAGAGAAACCCCTAATGTTGGCACAGGTTACCTTTTAAAGATAAAGTGAGGGTTTTATGAGGCTGCATTTGGGGTTCAAGTCATGTCCCACTTTGTACCTTGTTTAGACACGTTCACACTGTGTAGTTCTGGCTGGCCTGGAACTCAGACACCTGCATGCCTGTGCCTCTGGAATGCTGGGATTAAAGGGTGCACCGCCTCACCTGGCCTGTGAGTTCTGATGTATCAGTTAGTTGTGTATTAGTATTTTATTTACTTCTCTGTCCCAATCTGCAATGTTAAGAACTGAAAAGGAAAGCAAGGAGCTGACTATGCAAAGCTGATTTGGAAGGAGGTGAGTTGTGTTGTTTATAGGAGGAAAAGCAAACAGAAAGGAGGCAACCCAAGCACTCCCTAGGAGCTGGGTAGCCACATTAGAGCTCTGGGTGCTGACGCGGCAGGAAGGCCCTGATCCTGCCATGAAGGAAGCAGGCAGGAAGCAGGACACATCTGTCTGTCCTGTCGTTGAGGACAGGCACATGTGCCTTGGGCATAGACGAGTGAAGCCTGTAGTGGCTGGACTACCTCTGCTTCCATAGTGGTCATATATGTCCACAGCCACAAAACCATATGTTCTCTGAGTTGACTGTTGTCATCTCACATGAATATGGAGTTGGCTGGGCTGATCTCCAGGTCTCTGGGGCTCAAATGATCTTCCTGCCTTAGCCCCTAAGGGAGTTGGGAATACACATGTGCACTGCTGTACCCAGCCCTAAATTATTTTTGTTATGTTTATTTATTGTTTGTGTGTATATGGTCATATGCTAAGAAAGACTTGTGGTGGTCAGAAGACAGTTTCTGGAAATCAGTTCTCTCCTGCTGTGTTGGTCTGGGGATTCAAACTCAGGTCATGCGGCTTGACGGCACATACCTTTACTCACTCGGCCTTCTTATCAGTCCCTAGATTATTTCTATTTTTTAATTGTGCTCAAAGCATATTATTTTTATAATCATAAAAGCCATGAGACATTTTAGGGATGGATTGTAAAAGTCAGACCCTGCAGAAACATGTTTTATGAAGTCTGTGTAGCATTTACAAAAGCAGGCTTTGGATTTAGCTCCCTTTGACTAGCTGTAACGTGCTGTGTGCAAGTCCCACCTCCTTTTACCCAGTTCAGCAGGGAGCAGGGGCCTATGCCCTCCAGGTCTGCTGCCTGTCATTGAAGCCACCGTTGCCTGGCTGTGTGGGGCAGCAGTCTCTCTCAGGTAAATTCTGGGAGATATATATATATATAGGCATGTCCAGCACCTCCTCAGAATCCCTCCTTCAGAATTCCCATTGTGCTCCAACCTGGGCGGTGAATTCTGAAAAGAGGGTTCCCAGTGAGTGCAGGAGTTGAGAGAGAGTGGAACCTGCTGCAGCCTATATTCCTCCTGACAGCTCCATGAGAGGGAAACTGTAGGTCAGACCACAGGAGGAACTGGGGCTTTGTCCTTTCAAGGAGGCTAAAGATGATTCTCCAAAGAAGTAGGAGAGGGAACACTGACCTTAATAAAGCCTGGGTAATAGTCACTCCAGAAAAGCAAGGTCTGCCCTGATCTGGCCATCCATCCTTAGACAGGGGGACGCCTGACTTACTGGCTTATAGTGCCTTTTGCCTTCCTTCTGTTTTTAATTGTAGAAGAATGTGCTTTTTTATTTCTGCAGTCCCTTGCCTATAGCTGAACAGCCTTACCAAGTGCAGGTCAAGGTGTGCATACCTGCTGGTGGGGCCTGCTGAGTGCTGGTGGATAGCACCATCTAACACGAAGGTCAGGAGATCAGAAAGGGGAATGCATCATACTAAGACCAACTCAGAACCTTGCCATTGGGCCAGGGAGGAACACATATGCCACTGTGCACTTGTGAAGGACAGAGGACAACTCTGAGGGGTTGGTGCTCTCTTCCCACTGTGAGCTCAGGCAATCAAACTCAGCCCATTAGACCTGAGCCTCAGCACTTGAACCACCAACTCTTCTCTCCACCTTGTTTGTTAAACAAGGTCTCATGTGTGTGGGTTAGACTGTCTAGCTAGCCAGTCCCTAGGATCTGCCTGTCTCTACCCTCTACTGCTGGGCTTACCAATGATGGCTGCCATGACCAACTCTTTACACAGATGTCGGAGATCAGAATCCAGTTCTTTCTGCATAGAAACACTGCCTACTGAGACATCATCCTCCCCACACCAGCACCCTTCCTTTTTTTTAATGGCACCATGAACATGAGTATCCACCCCTGAATGAGCAAGTCCTGTGCAGAGCCAGTGCCCGCGCCTGTGGAGACCCATCTGTACGGTTCAGCTCACACTCCAGCTCATGCTCTCGTGAGGACTGCCACAGCCACGTTTGTCTCTCTTGCTGGCAGAGAGTGTGTTGCTGTGTTAGTTGTCCAAATCTCAGAGTGCAGTCTGGGCCCTTCACCCCTGGATCAACTCCAGGAGACTGAATTAGGACTCAGCATATCTGTAGGATGCTCCTCAGGTATTTCTGATGCCCTCTTGTCCCTACCATGTCTGCCCATTTGGAAATCTACTATAGTTCCTAGGCATTATGGTTCCTGCCCTTCCTAGGAAATCCCAACTCTTAGAACAAGTTGCCTAATCTATCCTGCATTTGGTGCCCAGGCTTCTTCAAATGCACAGAGACCAGGCCCAGGCAGTTCTGTTTCTCTGCTGTGTTTATTGATGGAGCTAGCAGAGGCTTTCAGCTACCAGCTGAGACACCAGGCACAGAGATCCTAGGCTCTCGTGACTCAGAAGGAGGAAAATCAATCCTTTAAGCCGTGTCTCCCATTTCATTTGAGCAGAGTTTCATGGTATTGGCCTTGAGCTCATGATCTTCTTCTTACCTCTGCCTCCAAAGTGCTGGACTTACAGATATGCACCGCCATGGGGGCCCCTCAAGCCTTGATTCTCACATCCACTTCCAACTCTGTTACTCTTTACTCATCTTTATTCAAAATGTCTTCAGGCCCCATCACTTAAATTTCTGTCTCCCAAGGCAGCTCAAGCTGACTCTTATCTCATTTCAGTCCACTCTGTGGTAAGATTTCAGCCAGATTAAGGCTATAAAATAGAAGACAGTTATGCTTTGCATGTCTATAATGCCAGCACTCAAGAGGCCAAGGTTAGGAGGATTGCAAGTTTGAGGCCAGCCTGGGCCAACAGGTGTGTCTATTAGAATAAACTTAGACACCCAAAACACTGATTAGAAGGGAACTTGTCTTCCATGCTTAGAAAGCTAAGTGACAGGCTGGAGGTAGAGACATGGTTCCAATGCTCTTCCGGAAGACTCTGGTTCAATTCTTGGCACCCAGCTATAACTCCAGTCCCAGGAGATCTAACACCTGCTTCTGGCCTCAGCGGGCACCAGGCACACACGTGATAGACAGATAAATGAGGCACAATACCCAAGCATATAAAATAAAACATAGGGAAATTTTTATTTAAAAAAAAAACACACACTAAACTAAATTTGCCTGTGACAGCTACTGCTTTCTGCACCTCAGGTCTTAAGAGTCTGGTTCACTAATCCATCGCGTCCCCGGTGCTTTGATGAGAAAGCCCAAGAACACTGACCAGATCCTCCATGATACCTTAACCTTTAAGAACATAAGGCACGGGCTTTGCTGCGTGGTCTTCTGACCTTCACCTTTAATTGGATGTTTGAGTCAGGAGAGGGTGTCATGTTCACAGAGCACACATTATTCTCTGCCCACTCAGACATTTGGCAGATCTTGTCCTGAGATTTTTGCCATCAGCCTGGGGGAAAAAACAACAACAACAAAACCCAACTTTTATTTTCCTTAAGCTTGAACACAAATGGTTATAGATGTCACAAGCTATGGTTTGAGAGAGTCACTTAGGTTTCTGGGACCCACATGCTTTTTTTTAAGGAAAGGTCTTCATTTGCTTGGTGACACAGTAGATTACTGCTTTCCAGTCCACCTACCTCAGCACTGTGCACCCAGCCTGGATGGGCATTTCACATAATTAATGCTTCCTAAGTCTCCAAGGATTTCACCAACTAAGAGGACAGGGTTGAGGCCAGTCAGGCTGTGATCAGTCTCTGCAGGACTCACTGGCACATGCTTTGAGGAAGGGGAGAGGCCCCACAACTGCCCTCTGAACAGTCAGGGTTCACTCAGAATCTGAGAAAACCCCAAGCACACTCAAGTGGAATCCAACACATGGAGCAGGCCATGGCCTTGACCAGGCCAGCTGACAGTCACTGATTTCCCAAGCTGTGGCAGAGACATGGCAAAACTCTGCTGCCATGGTAGATCAGGGCATGAAGTCAAGGAGAGCCCCAGCACAGCTAATTGTGAAAAGTGTTACTGAAGTGGTGTGGAAGTCATGCTCCTGAGCCAGTAACCTCTGCACAGCATCTCAGCTGGCAGAGGATGAGGATAGGCCCGGAACCTAAGCTCTGCTGGGCAAGAGCAGTGCCGAAGCCTTGAGGAGTCTCTGCAAAGTTCAGGCCAACCTCCTTAGAGTAAAAGTTGTCTTCGGGGGGCTGGAGAGATGGCTCAGCGGTTAAGAGCACTGACTGCTCTTCCGAAGGTCCTGAGTTCAATTCCCAGAAACCACATGGTGGCTAACAACCATCCGTAATAAGATCTGTTACCCTTTTCTGGTGCATCTGAAGACAGCTACAGTGTACTTACATATAATAAATAAATAAATCTTTAAAAAAAAAAAGTTGTCCTCATAGGAGAGCTGGGTCTGTGGCCCCAAGTCAGGTGTTCATCTGTCCATCAGTGGAAGGTGCTAGTGACCTTGTTGCAGCAAGGCCCTGCTGGCTGGGGAGGGAGCCCTGGGTGCCTAGGCTCCTAGAGTGGGCAGAGATGGTGGCCAGAGGTTGGTTGGGAAAGCCACCTTGAAGGCACAGTCCCTGCGTGTCCCCACTTTCTCCTTGTCTGGTTTGGGAGCTCTCAGGTGACTCCTGCTAGAAAGCACTGTCCAGGTTTGTGGTTGTTCTTATGCTGATGTTCACAAAGTCACAGTGTCTCTATTGCCATTTCTTGGTGTTGGTTGATTTTGTTTGAGGGGGTGGCTTTTTACTTTGAGCTAACGTCAGGCCTAGAGAAGAGCTGCAAGAGCTATTCTGAGTGCTCCAGTGTGGTGCACCGCTGTCTGGGCCTATTCTCCTTCTTTCTTCCTGTTCCCCTTCTTCCTCCTCCCCTTCTCTCCCATCTTTCCCCTGTCATGTTTTTTGTGGTGTTTTCTAACCCTTGCAGCAACTGTAAGAATCGAGTTAAGATCTTGATAAACTTTCTAACAGGCAACAAGCTTAATTCTTCCCCATTCCGCTCTCTCGTGAGACATGGTAGAAAACGCCTTTTTTTCTCCCGTCCTCCTCTTTATTTTGTCTCAGAGACTGTCAAACTCCGAAGCCTATGATGGTCTTGAACCCTGGTGACTTTTTTTGGCTGGGCCACTGAGTGCTGATATTACAGGCTGAGCCACCACATTTGGCTCTATCTTCATCTAGGGAAGGATTCTATCTTACATGAGAAAGAATTCTGTGGGGCTGGGGAGATGGCTTGGTGGCTTAAAGCGCCCACTGCTCTTACAGAAGACACCGGTTCTTTATAGAACAGGCTTCATTTCCTCACTGCCTTGAGGAAATGGGGATCCACTTAGGGAATCCCCCGCTCCAGCAGCACAAGCTGCAGCTTTCCCCCACCTTCCTTCCCAGAGGCCCCAGAGGGAAGGACTCTCCTCTGAGGACCTTTGAAGGGAACTTGCTGGAGCTTGTCATTCCATTTAGGGCTCTTACCCAGTTTCCTTTTAATTGACATGCAGGGTCTGTTTAACTTCCTGCTGCTATTTTGTCAAATAGCTGTGGTTTAATAAAGATGCACACGGCCTGTAACAGACTGTATAATTGGAGCGTTCCTACCCTGCAAGCTGAGGCTCTGAAGTAGATCTTAGCCCTGAACCTGCACTGAGCTACTCAGGATTATTAAGCGGAGATGATTAATCCTCCTCCCAAGCAAGGCAGGAGCTGTCTTGAGTAAATAAGCAGGCTCTGTGGAAACTTTGTTCTTTTTCTTCAGTTTTTTAGAAGTGTACAATTCAAGGACTTTTCAGTAAATTTCCCCAAGTCGTGCAAACATCACCCTAAAACCATTTTAAAAACATTTCCATCACACCAGTGAGATCCATCCCACCCATGCACACTGGCCCCAGCTCCCAGCCCAGACAGTCCTTCAGCCATCTTCTGCCTGTAGACTCCCTGGGTGTTTCCTGGGTGTTTCATACAATAGCTGCCTTCTTTTTGTTGTCTTATTGTGCTGCTGTGGGGCAGGCGGAGAAGGAGACTCACCGTGCCCATGTACATGAAGAGGCCAGAGATTAATGTCACTATCCTGTCAACCCTTCATCTCTGCTTTGTGTTGTCTTGAGACAGGGTTTTGTGTAGCCCTGGCTGGTCAGGAATTCACTAAGTAGACCAAGCTGGCCTTGAACTCACAGAGATGCACCATGAGTGCTGACATTAAAGGAATGTACACCACATCTGATTCCTCCAGCTTTTTTTTTTTTTTTAAGCATTTTTCATTTTATTTATTTGGGGTGGGGGGTTGCTCTCATGTGTATCTGTGCACCATGTGTATACCTGGTACCCAAAAGATTCTAAGGGAGACCCTTGGACCCCCAGGAACTGGAGTTACAGGGAGAGGGTTGTGAGGCACCTCATAAGTGCTAGGAATGAACCCTGAGTCCTGTGTAAGAGCTGCCAGTGCTCTGAAAGCTGAGTCAACTTACTAGCCATCACTACTCCCAGCGCTGGAGTTTCAGACACACACTTCCATGCCCTGGTTTTTCCATGGGCTCTGAGGATACTTCACCTGCTGAGCCATCCCCCCAGCCGGCCCATAGATGACTGCTTTAATTTACCATTAACATGTTTGAGTTCCCTCAAGTTCTCTGTGCGTGCAATATCAGGAGGCCATGCACTTTAGTTGCTGTGTTGCATTGTGTGGATGAACGGTGTTTTCTCCACTAAGGACAGTGCTGCTGTGAACAGCTCTGTCTGGAGTTTGGACCTGGGTAATTGTGCATGCTGGGCAGGATCACCACTGAGTCCCATCCTAGCCCTCTTCTCGATGTGTATTTTGGGACAGTCTTACTCAGGTGCCCAGGCTGGCCATGAACTTGAGATCTCCCTGTCTCAGCCTTCCTAGTGACTAGGATTGCAGGCCTGAACCACGAGACCATACTGTAAGGAAGCTTTTAAATGAAGGATAAATATGGACAGTGCTCACTAAGGGCTTTATTCTTTCAGGGTGTGGTTTCTCCCTTATGTCCAGCATTATCCTGTTTTCTGTGAGAACTGGGGCCCCTTGGTAATGGTAACTTTGCTGATTGTTGTAGTGGGGTCATTCCCTGGGGAGGAGTCTGTCTAGGTAAGCATTTAGAGAGCTGTGAATGATGAACAGCAAACAAGCCTGCTATGATGTCCCCTTTCTATCCTTGCTAGTACAGACAACTGAACCTGAGAGAGAGTGCTTTGCGCATGTGCATATGGGCATGCACATTAGCATGCACACTTGCTTGTGGCTGTCCTCAGAGGCCAGAGAGGGTGTTGGATTCCCTGGAGCTAGAGTTATAGGCAGTTGTAAGTCATCTGATGTGGGCACTGTCAACCAAACTCTGGTCCTCTGGAAGAGCAGCAAGTGCTCTGGCCCCCATTCCCACCTCCTAATTTCTCAATGAGCATTCTCTTCTAAGTAAGAACCCACTGGCTATAGGGTAGAATATGACAAAAATAGTGTATCTTCCCCAGCCAGCTTCAAGAAGCCAAACTCTGATGTACCTCTATTTACCAAGCTTTGAAATTTTTCCAAAAAAACAAATCAAGTTAAATTCTCCAAAATGTGGAAAACATGTTGCTTTGAGAGACAAGTCATTGACACCTTTCAAATGTCCTCTTTGTCCAAAAAGTCCCTGCTGCTCAGGCTATGGGAAGATGACACTTCACCTGGCGCTATTCCTGCATAAACGCCTAATGTTGCTCCAAGGAGGTACCCCGAGGTGGCCTGGCAGTGGCTTCTGAGCATTCCAGACTGTGCTGTGAAGAGCCCTCTTAGTGGCCCTGCTGTCAGAGGAGCCCTAAGTCTCCATTCTTGAACAGCTGGCACATTGGTTCGGATTGGTTTGAGACAGACTCTTCCCTACATCACTCAGGAGCTCCCTGCCTTAGCCCCCCAAGAGCTGGGATTACACACACGTACCACCACTCCTGGCCCGACACCACTTCTAGAAGATGAAAAGCTAGGCCGGGCGTTTACTTCACATCCATAAAGGGGAAAAGTGGGATGTTAGCTAGGGTTTACACTCTGCTTGGTTGGCAAGTTGGTTTCATGTAAGCAGTTTCATTCATTTATTGAGTTCTTCCTGCCTGGGCCTGTGCGCTCCCCCTCCACAGGGACCTGTGTGGAAGCTGTCTGCTGGTGAAAAGCGGGCAGAACTTTGTTTATTTTGTGGGAGGGTAGTGCTAGGCGTCAGATCCAGACCTCATACATGCTGGGCAAGTGCTCCACCAAGAGCTCCATCCCAGCCCTCAGTTTGCTTTGTATTTTGACAGGAGCTTGCCATGTAGCCCAGGCTGGCTTTGAGTTTAGGGTCCTCTTGCCTCAGTCAGCTGCTGCTTCCTTCCTTCCTTCCTTCCTTCCTTCCTTCCTTCCTTCCTTCCTTCCTTCCTTCCTTCCTTCCTTCCTTCATCTTTCCTCCTGCTCTTTCATCCTAACCCCTTCTCTTCCTCCTCCTCTTCCTCTTCCTCCTCTTCCTCTTCTTCCTCCTCTTCTGCTCTGAACCAGCCTTAGACTGTGGGCCTCTTGGTGTCACCCTCCTGGTGCACATGAGTCTGGTCTGTGAGTGGCAGGTGTGTCACAGTGTTAGCCTCAGACAGTAGCCGGAGTGGATGTTTACTGTGTCAGACAAGGCCTTGACTCATCATGAGCCAAACAAGAGAAGCATCCCTCAGAGGACCATTTGTGCTGGAGCTGAGCATCTGCCATGTGAAGCTGTCACACTGGCAAGTTGGCAAGTGTGTGCTGCCATTCATGGTCAGATGAGGTCATTCTGTGTCTACATCTCCAGAGGGACATGGGAACAGCAATTCTGCTATTCACACCACTGTGCACACCACCGTGTGCAGGTGTGTGTGTGTGTGTGTGTGTGTGTGTGTGTGTGAGTGAGTGAGTTGGGGCGGGGTCTCCTAAAATCCTGATAACCTCTCATCAACAGAACATTGAAGAAGGGAGAGCCTCTGAGAAGAGGAGAAGGCAACTTCTGTTTGTTATCTCTGGTCAGGAGCCAGGAAGGAGATCTCAGCCCCTTGTCCAAGTCCAACTTGAGAGTGCTAGTTGAAGGGATGGCTTGCTGAGTCAGTGGTCCTGGGGCCACAGGCTCAGGAGCCAGAGCATCAGGCAAGAGGCAGCACAAGGGCTCTTTATGAGGAGCAGGAGGCCTGGACAGGCCCTACAGGGGAGTCTGGGCCTCCCTGCCCTCAGCCTGGCCTCCCAGCTGGCCGCAGCGCCGGGGCTGCATGGCAGAGCTTGCCTCGCCTTGCTTCAGAGAGCCCACTGCCCCCACAGCAGGAATGACTCAGTGTCTGGCAGGCAGAAGCTGCTTTGAGCCTTTTTCTTTCCCTTTTGTTCAGCCTGGAGTGGGGGAGGTCAAGGCCTTGTCATATCCAGCAGGAAGATGCTGTGACCCCTTCCCTTTGGCAAGCCTCCACCAGCTAATGGGAGGGACCGTCATAGGCCTGGCCCCTCATTGTCTTTCAACTCTGTGCCCCTGTTCTTCTCGAGAGGAGCTACTGCCCTTATTTAGATGGCCTAGTGTAGTCTGTGGGAGACACAGTTGCACTTCACTGCTGGCAGAGTCTGATCTGTAACCTTTTGTAGTCCACACATCTGTTCTCTCAGGCCATGTATGTAGTGAGGTGAAGAGTTCAGATGTGTGTGTGTGTGTTGTATGTGTTACAGAGTATATTTGTGCACGTGTGTACACATACATGTAGAAGCCAGAATGTTAACATTGGGAATTTTATTCTCTCTCTCCATCTTAGCTTTTGAGCTTAGCTTTTAAGACAAGGTCTCTCTCTCCCTCTCTCTCCCTCTCTCTCCCTCTTTCTCTCTCTCTCTCTCTCTCTCTCTCTCTCTCTCTCTCTCTCTCTCTCTCTCTTAGCTTTTAAGACAAGGTCTCCCCCTCTCTTTCTCTCTCTCTCCCTCTCTCTCTCTCTCTCTCTCTCTCTCTCTCTCTCTCTCTCTCACACACACACACACACACACACACACACACACGAGTGGGAAACTATGTGACTAAAACATCTTTCTACTCTTAACTTGCTTTTTGACTATGGCCAAATTAACATCTAAACTTTGGCTTCTTCAAATGAGAAAAAAAAGGAGATTTTACTGAACCCTGTGTGTATATGTGTGTGTATGGTGTGGTACTAGGGGTAGGGTCAGGACTTGGCATACTAGACAAGTATTCTCACACCAACCTGAATTTTCAGCCATGGCTTTGGAGACAGAGTCTCACTTGTAGTTCAAGGTAGTCTTGCACTCTTGATTCTCCTGCCTCAGTCTCCCTAGTGTTGTGACCACAGACCTGTTGTCACCACTTTTGTTAGCAGCTCCAGCTTTTCATTTGTTTGTTTGGGTTGTTGCTGGCCCAGGTTTGTTCATGTGTTCTACCTACCCCAGCCTCCTGCTTTTAATTTTACCAGCATTAAGTTTTTCTTTTCCAGTAGCCCATTCCAATAGCAAATGCTTGTTGTTAGACTAAAACAAACAAACAAACAAAAAAAAAAAACTGAAGAGCTGGGGAGCTGATAAGTACACTCGCTGTGCAAGTGCAAGGAACTGGGTTCAAATCCCTGGCACCCACATAAAAGGCCAGGTGCACCTGTGCACACAGCTGTAACCCCAGCACTACCGAGGCCAAGGCAGGCAGCTTGCTGGGGCTTGTTGGCTGCCAGCTCAATAGGAGACTCTGTCCCAGAAGAATAAGGCAGAGAGTGGTAGAGCAGGACACCTGATAGCCTCCTTGTGCATGGCATCAGAAGTTCAAGGTCAGCTTAGGCTTCAGAGCTGTTTGAGGCCAACTGGGGCTGCATGTGACTCCGTTTGTAAATTAAAAAACAGTAGCCAAAAGTTGTAAATCAAGTAACATTTAGTTGGAACTTGAGGCTGAAAGGCTGGTGTGAAAGTGTGCTTGCACACTTGCTGCTCTTGCAGAGGACTCAGGTGTAATGACCAGCACCTACAGGGTGGCTTACCACCTTCCCTAAGTCCAGTTCCAGAGGATCTGGCACCTCTTCTGGCCTCCACCGGCACCAGGCACACACACAGAGCACATACATACATACATACATACATACATACATACATACATACAGGCAAAATACTCATACACATAATCAAAGCATGTCATTTGTGAAATGGGCTGCCCGATAGATTAATGTCTGCTGATAAGTGAATTAGACTAGATGGCAGTCGTCCTGGCTGGCCTGCCTCTCAGCTTTCTCTTCCTATGGACCTCAGTGGCATAAGATAAAATAAAGAAACTTGCATAGAGTTTTCCTGCTTTTCTTCTACAATGTCACAAACCCTACCCTCACGTCAGCAGCCATCCCCAAATAAACATCCATCCTTGTCAACCTGGAGTCAGCAATAGGTTCTGGGGAGAAACTGAGGTCTGGAGAGGCAGCAGAGCCAGGCTGTCATGGAGCCTGCAGCCACAGGGTATCTGCAGAGGACTGGGGACCTGTGCGGGCCAGGCCAGAATGTGCTGGAGTGGGAAGGCTCCACAGGAGAGCACTGTGTTCTGAGGAAACTCAGGCTGCCCAGCAGCAGCGAGCAGAGCTGGGCCAGCTGCTGCATCCCTGAGGGAGAAACTAAGCTTCCCGTATAACCTGCCTGGGGAAGGAAGTGAGGATGGACTTAGGGGAGGGGCCTGAGGAGACTCCGGTCAGAGGACAGGCAGACTGTCCTGGTTTAGAGTGTGCTTGTGACTGCACCTTCACAAGTGTGCACCTCCATAGGGCTCATCAGAGATGTCTTCACATCATAAGCAGAAAGAGGTAGCACCAGTGCTGTCTGGAGGCTGGACGGGCATCTGTAGCTCTCCACTGCTGCCCACTGGGATTGGTCACTCTGAACTCTGGAACCAGTTGTGAACCAGGTCATACCCTCCATGTTGCAGGTCAACTCATAAAGTATTTGGACTTACTCAGGCTCAAGAGGAAGGGAATGGTGTGGGAATGCCAAAAAAAAAAAAAAAAAAAAAAAAAAATCTCAGAGTAGACCTGAGTAGTTTGATTTTGGTAAAAAAACAACCTCAACTAAACATGGTGGCACATGCACCCAGAAAATTGAGAGAGGGGGATCACAAGACCCAGACCAACTTGAGCTATATAGTAAAGCCCTGTGTCAAAAAAAGCCTAATAAGAACATGGGTTTGTGGGGTGGCTCTGTGGGTAAAGTGCTTGCTGCACAAGTGTGGGGACCTGAGTTCAGATCCCAGCACTGGCAGGATTAGGCAGTGCTGTTAGAGGAGGAAGGGAGCCTCCTCTTGCTGGCCAGTCTAGCCCAGTTGGTGAGCTCTAGGTTCAGTTGAGAGACTTTGTCTTAAAAAAGACAGTGGAACAAAAAAGGAAAGAAAAGGAAAAAGTAAGGTCAGAAACAATGGAAGATAGCCAAAGTTGACCTCTGGCCTCTACACAATGTTCACATCTGCACACATATGTACATACAGTGAGTCGTGATCAACTGAGTTTGTTCCAGGAAAGTAAATTGACCTAATATCAAAAACTTAACACAGGGAGGGGCTAGAGAGCTAAGTGGGTTAAAAGTGCTCGCCCTGCAAGCTACATGATCTGAGTTTGACCCTAGAACTCACAGGAGAGAGAGAGAACAAACCCATCTAACCTACACACACCTGCATATGCATGAACACACAACAACAATAATAAGCTAAAAATAATGAAATGTATAAGTAATTCTCACACCCTGGACAACAAGATTTGGCCTGAAAGCATGTATACATTTTAGAAGTAGCCACGTAGCTCTGTACCATACCTGATATTAAAAACACTAGTGAAGACTTGGAGTAAATCTCATAAATACTGCAACCTCCAGCCAGCAGAGCCACTGTCCTGACAAAGTACTTAATTCCTTTATCTTTCTTGTGTCTATCGCCTAAGTATTGCTAACTGGCAAACTGCTTGCGCCTGGGCCAGCTCCTTAGCATCCACCTTCTTTGGCATCTGTAGCTGTCGGACAGTGGCACCTGCGTCTCCTGTTGCAGCAAGTTGTTAACAGCCGAAGGCCTCAGCTGCTGTGTGGCTCGTAGGAAGCAAGCTGTGAGTGTTAGGGAGGTTTGGATTTGCTTATTCTATTTTTTTTTTTGGGGGGGGGGGTTGCTTATTCTTATCTTTGCAGCTGGACCTCTCTGTGTATCCCAGGCTGGGTTGGAATGCCCCTGTCTCAGTGTCTTAGTCTTCCCAAGAGCTGGCATTGTTGATGTGTGCCTCTATGCCTGGCTTATCTATTAATTTTTATAGCTAGTGTTGAGTGTAGCTTTGCCTGTGTTTTAACTTTATGTGTATGAATACTTGTAAGGCCCTGGTAAGTACATGGTGGCACATGTTGTAATCCCAGCACTCTGAGAACTGGAGGCCACCCTGGGCTACATGTGATCCTGAAAAAGACAGAGGTGGGGAGAGAAATGTTACTAGCTGGGTGTGGTCACGTGTTTTTGTGAGTTTGAAGCCAGCCTGCCACCACCACCCTTCCCCAAAAAGAAGTTCTTACCCTGACTTGTTAGGCAAATGTTACAGTTTTGCTTTTTTTTTTTTTTTTTTTTTCTGAGATGTGTTATGTTAATGGTAGGACTGTCCACTGAACTTAGAGTGGATGTGGTTACTTTTACACTGGGCACCAGGCTCTTCAGGTAGGCTCCAGTCTCTGAGACTTGCTCAGGGTCCAAATTATCTTCCTACCAATAACAAGTCAGCCACCGCTTGCTCATCACCTCTCACTTGTGAAGAGTGTCAGGGTGTTATTGCTCTGATGGCCGCACTAGGTAGGTAGGTAGGTAGGTAGGTAGGTAGGTAGGTAGGTAGGTGAGAGGGGGAGGAGGGGGGGAGAGAGAGAGAGAGAATTGGAGGCTGACCTTGAATTCAGAGATCTCTTTGCCTCTGCCTCCTGAAGACTGGATTAAAGGTGTGTGTCGCAATACCTGGCTTTCTTTTAAAAATGTTTTTGAAAGTTTATTTAAGTGTGTGTGTCTGAGAGAGAGAGATTACCTATATTATATACATATATGTGTGTATATACATAGATATGTATATGTATATTATTATTGGCTTTGAAAATGTTCTCTGAGCTAAGCCTGGTAGCACAGGCCTGTCATCCCAGCTACTCTGGAAGCTGAGACAGGACGCTTGCAAGATCTAGGCTAGCCTGAGCAATTTGCCTGGAGCCTGTTCAAAATGAAAACTATAGAGGGCTGGGACTGGGCCTTTGCAGTAGATTCTTGGGTAGCATTCGAAGATGAGGCTCTAGATCCAATCCGAGGCTGTGGCTGGGGGTAGGGAGTTTACTCGGTGTTTGTTTGTTTGTTTGTTTGTTTGTTTGTTTGTTTGTTTGTTTGAAACAGGGTCTTTCTATGTAGCTCTGACCATCCTGGAACTCACTCTGTAACCAGGCTGGCCTCAAATTCAGAGATCCACCTGCCTCTGCCTCCTAAGTTGCTGGGATTACAGGTGTGTGAGTCACCACTGCCCAGCTCCGGGTTTTCATATCTTAACACAAGGATTGTTGGAGGCTTGAACTACTGAGTGTTTTGGTTTCCAAGTCTTTGCTTTATTTGGGAATGGGGTAAAAATCCAGGGGCTTTCCAGACAGAGCTGAAGAAACAGGTGCTGACTCACAGCTAGAACTTCCCAGCAGACGATTGGGTTTGCTGATTGTTTATTAGGAGCTAAATAAGCCAGTGGGTGTGTGTAGGTCCTTCTCTCTGCTTGGGGGTGTCTACACAGGTACTAGACAGTGGACAGTTTGGGGTCATTAAACTAGGAAAGGGGAAATGTCTAGCATAATCAGCCTTGGAAAGTACACATTGAACTGACAAAATGGCTCAGTAGGTAAAGGTGCCACTCAGGCCCTGGAGCCAACTCCTGATTGTTGTTTATCTTTCTTTCTTTCTCTCTCTCTCTCTCTCTCTCTCTCTCTCTCTCTCTCTCTCTCACACACACACACACACACACACACACATACACACGCGCGACGCACGCGCGCGCGCGTTAAGAAAGCCAGACATTGTAACACACACCTTTAATCCAGCTTTCAGGAGGCAGAGGCAAAGAGATCTCTGAATTCAAGGTCAGCCTGGTCTACATAGTGAATTACAGAAGCCAGAGCTATATGGTGAGACACTGACTCAAAAAACAACAACAAAAAAGAGTCTCTAAAGTGTTTTAAAGAGGTAAAGACGTGTGTCTTTATGCAGTAACCAGGACCTCTGAGGCTCGAGGCACAACTCCTTCCCATGCATGGCTGGATAACTACAGCCACAGTGTAGCAACTGAGAGCCACAGATGCCTTTCCTCAGGTAATGTAGCACCGAGTCCAGGTGTCATCTGTGCCCTCATCTAGGTGTGTGACTGACATTGCCATGTTCTTTTAGCTGCCAGTAAAAGACCTTTCTCAGCTGTTCCTCGGTACCCAACACCCTTGATGAAGGCCTCCAAAGCCCTTGTACACACCACTGTGCTGTCTCACCAACCCTGAGTCACTACTGCACTGAGTAGGGACTCTCCTTCCTCCTGCTGATGCTACCACCTAAGCTAGGGAACGGAAATGTCTAACACTCGTCAGCCTTGAAAACATACACACTGCTCCCAACCATGAGACACCCTGGTCAGAGGAGGGCACAGTGTTCCTGAGGATGACACCCAAGACTGTCGTTCAGCCTTTGCCTTCATGCACACTCACACACACACATGTACACACACACACACACTCACGCACCTAAAACCCCATATAAGGACTCCTCCTTCCTTCTGCTTATGCTACTGTCTGAGTAGAACTAACAGGGAGTGGCCTAGGCTGTGAGCTGTCACCCCTGCCCAGCCTGCTGGGATGACATGGTGGAGCCACTGTGATCCAGTAGCTTCCTGCCTTTGTGTTGAGGGAGGAGACGGGACCAGGAGAGGGAAACTCAGCACAGGGGCTTGACCCTCTTGGTCTCTTGAAACGCCGTCCTTGCAAGCCGGGTGGGACAGCTCTGTGAGGGGCACAGGTTGCCTGGAGAGGTGAGAACTCATTTCTGAGCCTTGGGTGCCTCTTCCCACCTCAGAGCTTGGCTGCCAACCACCAGGGCTGCCTTTGCTGCTTATTGTGGGGGCTGATGCAGGGAAACTTGAGTGCTGCTGTCCCTAGAACAGAATCCTCTCCTTTGAATCATCCCTGTGACCTTCCCTCCACTGCAGGAAGGAAGTGACTGTTCACCTCTTCCTCTGGGCCATCTGGGACAAGGGACAGAGAAACAGACAAACAAGAGCTGGGCTCTGTGTGTACATCTGCTGTCTCAGCACAGAGAAGGCTGAGGCAAGAGGATCACGAGTTGAGGCTAGCCTAGGCTGCATCATAAGACCTATCTCAGAGGTTTTAAAACTAGAACAACAAAAAATAAACCACACTTAGAGGCTGATGGCCCCTGTTCTCAACCTTTTGTCAGAAAGTCATAAGCTATAATGGGTGCCCTGTCATGGCCTGAAGACCCACTTGTGATATGGCCTGGGTGGCAGTGTATTTGCCTCACAAGCATGCAGACCTGAGTTTGAGCCCCAGAACCCACATAGGAAGCCATGTGGTGGCACATGTTTGTAATCCCAGCATCTGTAGGCAAAGACAGGAGGAACTCTGGGGTGCATTGCCAGTTAGCCTAGTTGGTTATCTCTAGACCACTGAGGAGCCCTGTGTCAGAGAATGACTCCCGAGACTGTCTTTTGCGCCACACACACACACACACACACACGCAGGAAGGGGGCATACAGGCATGTGCATGCATGCACATCATACACGCATCAGACAAAAGAAAAATTTTTGTTTCAGTGCCATCTTGTTGCACGTGTGTGTGACCTTGCTTTTGTACACTTCTGTGAGACTGTACAAAGTGAAGGCAGCAGGTGAGCCCAGGCCTACTGTCACCTGTCAGAGGAAGGCTCTTGTGGAATTTAGAGAGCTATACTCTTTGTGATTCATGGAGGAATTGTTTTCCAGCCTTCAGCTTTCTTTCCCCTTCCCCTTTCCCTTCCTCCATTTATTTTGTGTGTGCATGCACATAGGAACATGCATGCTATGACACACATGTAGAGTTAGAGGACAACCTTGTGGAGTCAGTTCTCAGTTTCTGCCTACATAGGACTCAGGTATCAAACTCAGGTTGTCAGCCTTTGCAGCAAGTGTGCTTACCACTGGGCCATCTGGCCAGCCTAGCCTTTGATTTCTAACGGAAGCCTCGTGTGCTGTTTTCATCGCACTCCTTTCATCACACTCCATGTTGCTCCCTCTCTCTAGGTTGTTGGTGACCTAGAAGCCTGACTCCTCTCTGGCCCTGTGAGTGCCACTGCATTCAGTTACCCAGCATGCCTAGAGGGCAGGGCCATGAGTGCTGCACACAGGGATGGGCACTGGCCCTTCAGTGGCTCAGTTTGTGTCCAGCAGGAGATTCATCTCAGAGATTCTCCTCGTTCTGTATCATGAATCATACAGAGGCGTCTAGAAGCTAGATTGCCCGTCTTTCCTTGTCCCCTCTCCTCAGGACTTAGTGTCTTTACAGACAGCACCTGAAGCCCTTGGGCCATGTGTGTCAGAGGCAAAACTGTGCCCGGGCCAGGATTTTACTTCTCGCCCCAGCCCTTGCTGCTGGTGTGGCCTGGAGACAGGATCCACCATCTGCTCCAGAGGGCTGCAGGAAGGAAGCACATGAAAAAGTCTTTAGCTCTGGGCTACAGTGTGGGCATGATGGCCTTGGGCTTTGCTTGTTCTAAGTCAGGGTCTTTCCTATCTCAGGCCAGCCTCACACTGGCACTGCAGCTAAGAGAGCCCTGGAACTCCTGATCCTCCTGCCTCCCCTTCCCAGGTGATAGGACTGCTGGTGTACACAGCAGCCAGTTTGTGTAGTGCTCTGGGGGCCTCAGCCTGCATCCTCTACAAACACTCTAGCAACCGAGCCGCAGCTCCAGCCTCAAACCCGGTGCTTGGTTGGTTTGTCTGTTTCTCTTCCTTTTTTTAAGTTGTGGAGTTTGGGAGTTATTTTTGCTTGATTGTTTTGTTTTTCTGAAACAGGGTGTTGCTCTATAAGCCTACCTAGATTGGTATTCCCTCTGTAGCCCAAGTTGGCCCAGAACTTGTGATAATCCTCCTGTCTCAGCTTCCTAAGAGCTGGGATTATAGATGTGTATCACCGCACCTGGGTTATTCTTTAAATCACATGTGCTTTCCATTGCTGTGGCCTAGAGCGGCTTGGGGAAGGAAAGGGTTTTTCTGGCTTACATTTCACATCACAGTCCATCACTGAGAGACAGCAAGGCAGGAACTCAGGCAGAGGCCATGGAGGAGCGCTGCCCACTGCCTCACTTCTTGTTTGCTCGTCGACCTTTTTTGTACAACCGAAGGACCACCTTCCCGGGGTGGTGTCAGCCACAGTGAGCCCAGTGCCCCCACAGCAATCATGAATTAAGAAAATGCCTGTAGGCCAACCTCACGCAGAAACTCCCCAGTTGATAACCTCTCTTCCTATGTGATGAGTTAACAAGAACAACAAGAACAAAGCAGTACCCAGCCAGTCTCGCCTTCTTAGACTTTGCTTTCCTGTTTGCACAGCAGAATGGCCCTGCCCACTCTGCCCCCTAGTCCTGCCCTTTCATCTGTTACTCGGGCTTCCTCCATCAAACCTGAGCTGTGACTGTCTTTCTTTACAACAGGGTGAATCAGTGAAGTACTTCCTGGATAACTTGGACCGGATTGGCCAGCTGGTGAGTAGCCCACCTCTTCCTGCTACCGCAGTCCACTATCCAGGGTTAGAAAACCGGATGTGGAGACCAAAGCAGACAAGGGGCTCCAGTGGGCCAGCTGTCACATAGTTCCTATGAATTGTGCCATCTGCCACGTCCCTGCTCGATTCTACACACCTGCGCTTAGGAGAGAAATTACCCTGACAGAATGGCTTCCCCCCAGTCCCTGTGAGAAACACAGGAGCCCTGGCTAGAGCCAGAGGAGGCATTCCTGCCCCTTGTTGTGGTAGAGAAGTTCTAGCATATGCCAAGGCCCACAGTATGATGACGCGGCCATCATTCACAAGCTGCCTGCCTGCCAGAAGTGCCTACCTCTGTTGTCACTGTCTCCTTAGTTTCAGGTCTAGATGTGCTGGAAGGCCAGCACTCAGCAGGCCTGTGCAGGAGCATCGAGGCTTAGAGGCTAGCCTGGGAGACCTGTCTCAGTAAAACGTAAAAATACAGTGAGTGCACTACCATTCATCGTGCTCCTTCCTGAAAGACTAGCAGAGCCCTCCCCCAACACACACACACTGCCACCAGCACCCAGGCACTGTGGAGACTTCCCCCATCACCTGGTGAATTTGCCTTGGTGATTGTTGCTTTTGTAACATTTTGGACTGACATCCTAATGAGCCCAGTCATCACTGGGTAGGGTCACTGAAATGTCCGTCAGTCTGCAGATTGTTTCCTCCCTGCTGTTTCCCCCTTTGATTTACTGATTGGGGTAGACATCCATCTGAGTGTCTCCCTGGATCTCACTGTTCTAGCCTCATAGAGTGATGGACAGATACCTTCTGCCCCTGTGACATGAGTGGACAGGTATACTGGTCCCCAAGGCCTTCAAAATGCATGATTAAAGGGCTTTGAGAATTGCCACAGCTAGGACCTGATGGAGTGGCTCCGTGGGAGAGCACCTGCCTGGACCTCCCCAGTGGGAAGTTGGGGTGTGGCTCAGTGTAAAGCATGCAAGAGGCTCTGTGTTTTGTCTTCAGTACCAAAAAAAGTAAAGTTTCCAAGGCACACACACTAAATATCTCATAGGCTTCGCTTAGATCAGATTACACAACCTCAGTTAGTCAGTGGGAAGGTTTTAGAATATACATGCTCTGGAAGCAAGAAAAACAAACGATATGTATAATATAGAAACAAATGAAGAGGATTTTTAATTTCTTCTAGTGAAGAAGACTGGATGAGATTTTACATGAGACCCAACTGAAGGTTCTGACCATCCTGTCTCAAGCTTGTATTCATTAAGAAATGAGGTGTTCAGTCCTGTTATTTTGTTGCAAGATGGATTTAAAGTTCTGTCAGTGAGACTTGCTTTTTACTTTTGGTTAAATGTTCTTGCACAGGTCCCTGTGTCTTTGCCCTGCAGTCTGTCTCTCTGCCAGCTTCCCTGTGCTCATCCTTCCTGGCTTCCTTCCTTCTCAAATGTCTCCCTTCCTCATGTTTTCCAGAACTACTTCCCCAGTAAGCAAGACATCCTGCTGGCTAGAAAGGCCACCAAGGGAATCGTGGAACATGACTTCGTTATAAAGAAAATCCCATTTAAGATGGTGGATGTGGGCGGCCAGAGGTCACAGCGCCAGAAGTGGTTCCAGTGCTTCGACGGGATCACCTCTATCCTGTTCATGGTGTCCTCGAGCGAGTACGACCAGGTCCTCATGGAGGACAGGCGCACCAACCGCCTGGTGGAGTCCATGAACATCTTCGAGACCATTGTCAACAACAAGCTCTTCTTCAACGTCTCCATCATCCTCTTCCTCAACAAGATGGACCTCCTGGTGGAGAAGGTGAAGTCTGTGAGCATTAAGAAGCACTTCCCAGATTTCAAGGGTGACCCTCACCGGCTGGAGGACGTCCAGCGCTACCTGGTGCAGTGCTTCGACAGGAAGCGCAGGAACCGCAGCAAGCCCCTGTTCCACCACTTCACCACCGCCATAGACACCGAGAACATCCGCTTCGTGTTTCATGCTGTGAAGGACACGATCCTGCAGGAGAACCTGAAGGACATCATGCTGCAGTGAGAGACAGCCCCTCTGCTGGCCTCTCGGCCTCTGGGGCTGTGGCCGCCCACGTGGCTCTGGTGGACCTGCAGTGGGCATCTGGAATCCACACCATCTAATACCTGGCTCAAGAGTGCTGGACTACCAGCCACACCAGCGAGCTCTGGGCAAGAGGACGCGGGAGTGTCAGTGATAGCTACTGAATCGGGGACTGTGAGACTACTGAATCCACACCATCGCTCTGCTGTTGATCTGTAAAACCTGGGGACACAGCTTTCTCCTCTCTACAGAAACTCTTTCTTGTTGACACAGTTAACCAAGGTTCAGGTGTGCGCAGACACACACGTGCTCTCATTAATGACAGAAACCCAACCCCAGCTGGCCTTGCAGCCGGCTCTCCCCTCTGCCGTGCAGGTTCTCACTGAGACACACTAACTCGGGAGCTTGGCCTCACATTAGGCTGTAGAAGAGCATGTGATGCTGCTAAGCTCACAGTGTCCAAGCTCAGGCCTCAGTGCCACCTCCCAGAGTGAACACACCACCTTTAGCATTGTGCCAACACCCTCCGAGTCTCTGTGCTAAGGCACATCAGGATGAGCAAAGGCGCAGACGGGCTCAGGTGTCCACACTCCCCACTGTAGAGAAAGAACCTGCTTTAGTGCCCAGGAGACACTCACCATGTCTCCATGCCCATCGGGCCACAGTGTACAAAGGTGGCCCCTGTGCAGCTCTGGCTAGCCTGTGCACACATAGTGGTGCTCTCTACTCCTTCACCTGTCCCTCCACAGCCCATGGCAGAGACACATAACCAAGTGGCCTTGTAGGTTGCCTTACTTGACAGTTGGTGGCATGTAGCATCCCCTGTGCTGGGCTCTGAAGGTGGACCAGAGATGCTCTGCAACTCTAGAGCATCTTCTTGCCTCGGCTGCTTGGTGGGCCCCAGCCAGCAGCCTTCAGGAGCAGCCCTGGGCTCTGCACACCACCCTCACCATTGCCTTCACACAGTGCGCTCTGATCTCAGGGTGGCTGGCAGGCCACATGGTCGCTGTGCACACAAAGCCAGCCGGCACCCTGCTGGCCCTGGTCCATGAGGGTGCAGAAGGCCGGTACATCAGCACAACCTGCTAAGCCCTGGCCTGGCCTGGCCAGCCTCCTGGCAGGTGTCGCACTGTTTTACAGTATATTGCATTCCAGACCTGCCCCTCTGTACATTAGTGACTTTCTGGGAGCTGGGGTGTGGCTCATAACTTTCCCCCAAGTGTTCTTTGGCTCACTAACACCTCTAAGGGCCCTGTCTGCAACCAAACTGCTCCTGACACTTGATCCCTGTTACATCCTGGTCTTGGCTCATTTCAGCCACCAGACATGTAGGATTTGTGGAGTAGATGCTAGGCCAGGAGACAGGCTGGGACCGCTTCTTAGAGCCCTCGTTATTGCAGTGCTCTGACTGGGAAATAGCCGTCAGTCTCTCGCTCACTTGTTCTTGCTCTCTGTGCTCAATGGTGTGTATCAGTGCTTGCTGGGCTTCTGGCTCTTTCCTGTGGAGAGAGAGCAGCCGTTCTGCCTGCCTCACCAAGTCTTCACAAGCCGAGGGGATGTGGCCAGGTTAGGACCAGCAGCCAGCAACCTTTCAGGGCTCCCTCACCAGGTGCCCTGTGGATCTGTCAGTGCTGAAACCCCAAACAGACCTGTTCCCAGCAGCTGCTGGGGGCCACTGTGACCGAGGTGAGTGTGGGGTTGCCAGGAGAGCGCTGTCCCTCTGACAGACTGACCGTTTGTACCAGTCACTTTGAAAGCCAGAAGGCAGCATGTGAGTAGCAAGATGTGAACTTGAGCTAGCTGAGCAGAACGCAGGTGGATGGGCAGAGGCCCACCACCCTGGCGAGCTGAGGCTGGCTGTGTCCTTTCTGCTGGGACACCCCTCCTCTGTGGTCTGTGAAGTGGTGCAATCGGAAGACCAGGCTGGAGTCATTTACAAGTTTCTCCACGTAGATTGTAGTCAGGTTTCTCCCAGACCTTAGGCGTTTGTAATTTTTTTTTTTTTAATTTTAATTTCACTGTTACCCTTGACTATTGTCCTTTCTGTTGCAGTGATGGAGAAGCAGGAGGTGTTTGTGCCTCATCTATTACTGCAAAAAAAATTAAATAAATGTAACAATAAACGTGATAAAAACCAGTCCGCTGCCTGCCTGGCATGTTAGAGAGTGGGCACGGGGTGGGGCATTGTGAAACGCACTCTTTATCTCTGTTCAGAGATTATTTCAAAGTTCCTGACTCACTCTGTGATGTATACAGGTCACTAGGATTTCTAGTCCTGTGATTCCCCTACTTTGAGAAGATAAAAAAAATAATAACAAAAAAAAAAATCTGAGGCGATCCCTCGGTCAGAAACATGCTTTGCATACAAGCATGAGGCCCAGGGTTTGACTCCCAGGCAGGACCCACATCAAAATCCATAAAAATCCAAGTGTGGTGCATGCAGAGGGCAGGCCCCCAAGGAAACCTTCACATACACACACACACAGAAATAGCACTGTCCAGCCAAGCTGATGGGTTGTGACTGGCCAGCTCAGGGCTCTGGAACCACTTCGGTTTGTTAGGGTTTCACCAGAGCAGTAGCCCAGGGCCACCTGCTCCCCACTTAACACCATGTGGACACTGACTGGGTGGGTCTGGCTTGAAGATTTGAGCTTTACACCTCTAGGTGTTGGTGTGAGTTCTTGGTTTTCCTTTGCTTAATATAAAACTCAGGAGCTGGAGAGGTGGCTCAGCAGTTAACAGTACGGACTGCTCTTCCAAAGAGCCTGAGTTCAATTCCCAGCAACCTCGTGGTAGCTCACAGCCATCTGTAAAGGGATGTGATGCCCTCTTCTGGTGTGTCTGAAGACAGCTGCTGGTACTCACATACATAAATCTTTAAAAAAACAAAACAAAATTCAGGTTTACCACTCAATGCCAACATTCACTTGCTCATTTTCCATCCCCAAAGCACAGCCTCCTTCAATTTGAAGATTCACCTGTTCATTGCAAATTTTAACTCCACATACCTGAGCCTGGCAGGTCAGAGAGCCATCACAAATGTCTTTTTTTCAATGAAAGTCTCCAAATCACATGATCTGTATACATACATTAAAATGCAGCCTTACCCAGGCACAGTGGTCTTAGGAGGTAGAAGCAGAAGGAGCATTCAAAGCCAGCCTGGGATGCACAGGACTCGGTCTCAGCAATAAGCACACACAAGGGGCCAGGGACATGGGATATGTAACAACAGCCCTTACTGCACAAACATTAGGACTCAAGTTCAAATCTCTGGCACCCACATAAAATGTCAAGTTGCATAGCCTTGTAAGTAGCACTGTGGAGGACAGAGAGGAGAGTCACTCGTGCTTGCTGACCACCTGTGTCACTCCTAGTGAGAAACCCTGCCACAAAAAAATGGGCAAAGCGTGATCAGGCAGGATGCTACGTCCATCCTCTGGCCTCTGCTTAGGCACATAGATACACACACACACCCACGCTAAATAACATAGGAGTTACTTGCTTCACAGAGACACCAGGAACCAGCCAAGTGCTGCATGAGTTGATTGTAGTGGAGGCTTTTGCCACACCGTGTGGTTTGTTGGGGGAAAAAAAAATACAGGCTCCAGCCTGTGCCAGCAGCACCATGAGCAATGCCAAGCAGTGTGGTGGTTAGGGGCTTCCTTTTCTAGCCCTGGTGCTGGTGGGCATAGTAAAGGGTGTTGTTCCCGCCTGCCACCTTGGCACCTTCTCACCAGCAATAGATTTGCTTTATTTCTTTGATGAATATGATTCTAGCCATTCGCCATCTTTACAGAGCTGTGCCACAGGACTGGGGGGGGGGGAGGGTGTCTCAGTAACTGACTTTTTTATTTAGTCGTTAGTGTGGTGGTTAGTTTTAATTCTCAACTGCCTGAATCTAGAGTCACTTGGGAAGAGTCTCAAGGGACTGTCCGGATACAGTTGGCCTGTGGGCAATCTATTAGGTGACAGGGTCTCTACTGAAGATGGGGTTGAACTGGCAGCCCGCAAATCTCAGAAATCCTCCTGTCTTCCCTCCCCATCCACAGCGCTGAGCTTACATGTATAACTGACCATATGTGGATTTTTATGTGGGTGCTCAGGATTTAAACTCAGGTCTTCATGCTTGAATAGACAGTCTCATGAATCCCGCGGTGGCCTCTAATTATCGGTTACTGGGCAGCTGAGGGTGGCCTTGAGTTTATGTTGGTCCTCTTGCCTCAATCTCCTTGGTGCTGGGATTATTGAGGGCCTCCTGCAGGCTAGGCAAGCACTCTGACGACCGAGCCACATCCCCAGCCCAAGAGCCCACCTTCTGAAACCTGCTACCAGAAATGCAGAGGACCAGTGCACGGTGGCTGCAGCCCTTCCCCAGCTCAGCCCTCCCCAGCATCACCTCTCATTGCCGGCTGGAGCCCAAAATAACTCAGGTTTATTTTTGAGCTCAGCTTCTTGGGTAAGAGGCAAATGAAAACAAGCTTTAAGTCAAGAGGCTTGTTTTAAAAGGCAATTTCCAAGAAACGTCTAGGGGTCACTGTGGGTTCAGCCCCACCCAGCATGCCGTGTTCCCTGTGATAGTTGGCAGGTTACAAGCTCCCTGCTTCAGGCTGCGGAGGAATTGATTCCTCTGGGTGGGGGGGTGTCTTTGTTTTGTTAGTTTTACTTTATTATTGCCTGTGTGTGTGCAAATGTGCCACAGCCTATGTGGAGGTCAGAGGGTAACTTTGGTTCTTAGAGGATCAAGCTCAGGTGGTCAGGTTCACATAGAAAAAAAGCACTTTTACCCATTGAGCCCTCTCATTGGCCTGGCTTTGTTCTACCTATGTGTTTGCACCTGAGTGTACCTCCAGCTTCCCACCCTGGGGAGAGGTAAGTGTGTGGAAGCTTCCAGAAGCTTCAACAGGGCTGACTGGGGGCTGCCTAAGAGTGAGGGTGCAACAGAGCTGACTGGGGGCTGCCCAAGAGTGAGGGTGCAACAGAGCTGACTGGGGGCTGCCCAAGAGTGAAGGTGCAGGTCCCCACCGTCTGTGCATCATCCCCTTATTCTGCCTATTTTCCTGCAAAGTTCAGAGAACACGGTGAGCAAAGGTGGGGGTCCTGGTGTGTGGCTGGCAAGATGGCTGAACCAATAAACGTGCTTGCCATGCAAGCCTGATGACCTGAGTTCAATCCCCAGAACCCACAGGTGAAAAGTTCTCTTCTGAAATCCACGCACATGCCACAACACACGTGTACTTCCCTAGCCTGCATCTCACACACACTAAGATTTTAATAAGAAGTGAGCTAGCAGACACGACACATTCCCCTGCACTTAAAGCCTTAAGTTTAGCAGGGCATGGTAAGGGACAGCTGTAGTCTCGGCTCATGGGAGGCTGATCAAGATGTCCAGCAAGAAGATAAGAGCGGTACCTCCTCAGCCAGTAAAGCTGTTTGGGACCTGAGTTTGATCTCCAAATCCAAGTTAAAAAGCTGTGTATAGGGACTGGAAAGATGGCTCAGTGACTAAGAGCATTGACTGCTCCGCTAGAGGGCCCAGGTTTAATTCCCAGTACCTACATGGCAGCTCACGACTCCAGTGCCAGGGGATTCGTGGCACAGGCCTGTGCTGCACATATCTGTGTACTTAGCAAAATACACATAAAATAAGTAAATCTTGTTCAGGTGGTAGTAGAGCATGCCTTTAATCCCAGCATTCAGGAGGCAGAGGCAAGGGGATCTCTGTGAGTTCAAAGCCAGACTAGTGTACAAAGTGACTTCCGGGACAGCCAGGGATACACAGAGAAACCCATCTTGAAAAAAAAAAATTACTAGACACAGTAACACATGCCCATAACCCCAGCTTTGGAGAGGTGAAGACAGGCAACTCCCTAAGAAGGCAAAGGCTCACCAGCCACCCAGTCAGTCAAGCCTACGTGGCAAGCTCCAAGCTAGTAAGAGACTCTGTCTCAAAAAGCAAGATGGACATACTCAAAAACCCAATAAAAATATTTTTAGGGGCTGGAGAGATGACTCAGCAGTTAAGAGCACTGGCCGCTCTTCCAGAGGTCCCAGGTTCAAGTCCCAGCACCCACATGGTGGTTCACAACCATCTGTAGTGGGATCCGATGCCCTCTTCTGGTGTGTCTGAAGACAGCCACAGTGTACTCATATAAATAATTATTTTTTTAAGTTTTTAAAAATAGTTGATGAAGCCAGGCATGGTGACACACACCTTAATTTCAGCAATGGGGAGACAGAGGCAGGTGGATCTCTGAGTTCAAGATCAAACTAGTCTACTAGTGAGTTCTGGGAGAGCTAGGGCTATGTAGAGAGACCTGATCTCACCGAAACAAACAAAAAATCAAACATCTAAGGGGGGCCTCAGACCTGTACATGTGGGCACACACAGGTACACACACACCACACACACACACACACACACACACACACACACACACGTTGCTTTTCAATCCTTTCTTGTCCTTCCTGGCAGGCTTGGGCACAGCTGTCTGTCCCTCTACAACCTGGCTGTCTCTGCCTGTTGGATCCAGAGTGGCTCACCTTAGCACTGCTCACAGAGCTTCTGTATGTGGACACATCCCTAGAATGTTCTAGCATCCCCTTCAACCTCAGCGAGATCGAAGTTTGAACTTTAGCTTTACCCCCAGCTCCCCAGCTAAACCACTGCATGTCTGTGCTTTTAACTTTGGAGGGTCTTTCTATCCACAAAGGTCTCTGTCCCAGGAGATAGTATTCAAACGAGAGCATCTCCTTCCTGGTCATGAGGTGAAACTCAAATCTTCTGTCCCCAACAGTTTGTGTCACAAAAGGCTGACCTGCCTTCTCCTCTGACAGGAGTCTGGGCTCTGGGGAGAGGAGGGGACATCAGGGCACCTGAAGAGGCATGGCCCAGGCTCTGCTGCCCTGCCAATAAAGCCAGAAAAGGTAAGGAAACACATGCTGGCCGTCCTAGCAACACAGGGGGCACAGGAGACTCAACAGCACGAAGCTAAGCAGACAAGACACTCCAAGGTCGTCTTTGGCTACACAAGAGACCAACTTCAGCTACTGACAGTTTAGCTCAAAAGGAAAACAGAAATAAAAAAATAATAATAAATAAAAAATAAAAAGCGAGGATGTGGGATAGAACCAGGAGGGGAGCCTAACTGGAAGGAAGCAGTGGGAATTTTCCCTTACAGGATAGATAGTTCACTGGCCCCTCCCACTTTGCTTCACGGCCTCTGTGAGGTGAGTGTCTCTGCTCCACAGGCACCATTCCTACCATGATGCTCTACCTCATCCTTACCACAGCCTAAAAGCCATGGACCCTGACCACAGTGAAACCCTGGAAGCCTGAGCCAAAACTACTCTTCCCTCCTTGAAGTTGATTTGCTTGGGTGTTTTTCACAGCATTGAAAAGGGAACACAGTCACTCATCTAATGATGCACATGCCTCTGTCCCTTCCTGCCTCTGTCCCTTCCTGCCTCTGTCCACAATGGAGAGAGCCCACAGCCTGCCCTCCTCCTGCCTCAGGACCAGGAGACTGGCGTTGCTGGCGTTTGAGAACAATGAGAGTCACTTCAGGAAAACAATCTGTGTGTGTGTGTGTGTGTGTGTGTGTGTGTGTGTGTGTGTGTGCGTGTGTAAGAGCTTCAACAATACATGACACAGAAACAAAGGTAGAACACAGCACAGCTGTGGATGGATAATTTTAACATCCTATGTCAGGAATTTATATAGCCAGAGACAGGAAAAATGTCATCAAAGACAAAAGAGCTGAGCCCCAACCACCACACTGGCCTAACTGGTGGCAGCAGCAGCCCCAGGGTTAGAGAAGTGGCCTCTGTCTTCCAGAGCCAGCCCCATCACCCCCACTTCTGCCAGCTTCACAGGGCACAAATGTCCTCAGGAGCTTCTCCATGACACCTGTGCCAGCCCTGGTGAGCAGAAAGGCATTCTAGCCATGGAGAAGAACCCCATGTTAGCAACACAGGTCAACATCAAATGTTGGTGCCGGAGAGATGGCTCAGACATTAAAGATGTGGGCTGCACTTGCAGAGGACCTGAGTTCAATTGCAAACAAGCCACATGTAAGGTGGCTTACAACTTCCTGTAATGGCATCTGATGCCCTCTTCTGGCCTCTGTGGGCAACTGCACTCACGTGCACAGACACACAGAGATAGAAACATACATACACAGCCACATAGCCCATGCTGCAGGGTGGCTCAGAGGCCACTCCTGCAGGGTACAAGTAAACATGTAACAACCTCCTGCCTCTCAGCGTCCTCTGCAGGCCACACAACATGGGGACCCTGTGGGCAAGCACCCAAAGAGCATTTCTTTAGCTTCTGGGGAACCTTTGTTTTAACCCTGCAGATACCAGAGGCCCCTCAGTCATTGGGCACCCCTGGTTGATACGTATCCTCAGAGAAAAAAATAATGCCAGGAGCTGACTTCTTGGCATTGGCTGGTCCATCTTGCCAGGTTAATTCTCTGCCCCCCAGCGGCAGTGGGAAGAACTGGCCTTGGCAAATCTTCGTGAGCTCAGCCGGCGCCTCAGGGAAGAGAACTTATCTCCCAGGACCCTGCGCAGTCCCACATTATCCTTGCCACAGGGCACGTGCTGCTTGGTCACCGGGAGCTGCCCTGTGAACATCTCCCACCGGCTCAGGGCATCCACGGCCGCATCCACCTGGAGCAACTCCTCTTCAGCTCCCTCCCTCTCCAGGGTCTGGATGCACGCAGTCAGCCACTGTCCATACTCCTCCATGGCATCCACAGGCCCCCCGAGGGTCAGCGACACTTCTGAGGCCATGAGAGAGCTCAGCCCATCCTCAGACACTGGTTCAGGTCCGTCAGGGAAGGTATGACTCCACCCATCAGGAGTGACAGGCTCTGACGGGCTGGTGACAGGCTCTGTGTCACTCTCACAGCCCATGCCTGAGTCAGCACTGAAGGGTAAGGTGTCCTCTGACACAGATGGCTCCCCAGCCTCTTGACCAGACCATATCTCCACCATCACCCGAGTCCAAGCATGGAGTCTCTGTGGGAAGAAATATAGGCTAAGGTTGGTGATGGAGTCACTGAGGACCACCCCAGGAGCCGGCATGGAGCTGGAGCCATGAGGTCCCTGGAGGTGGAGTCCAGGCTACAGCCGAGCTGGACCTCCCAACTCCCAGAAGCCTGCCTTTCACACGTACTTGGCAAGATGGCTGTTAACCCAGCCACTGCTCAGAGTTAAAGTACATGACCTTTACAGTTAATCTGAACTTTTATGTGTTTGTGTGTGTGCATGTACACATACACACATATGTGTAGGGTGCACACATGTGCATGTGGAGGCCAGAGATCAACACCACGCATCCTCATTTCACGCCTTGTTTTCTGAGACAGTCTCTCACTGAGCGGAGAGCTCACCATGGTTAGACTGACTGGCTAGAGAGCTTCTTAGACCCTACTGTCCCCAGCACGAGGGTGGCTTATGCTTGCCCCACACCCAACTTTTTATTAGCTGTCAGGGAACCAAATTCACATCCCCATACCCACTAAGGTATCTTCCCAGGCCCTAGAGTTCAAACTTTGTTTCCACTGGGTAGTGGTGGTGCACATTTTTAGTCCCAGCACTTGGGAGGCAGAGGCAGGCAGATCTCTGAGTTCAAGGCCAGTCTGGTCTACAGAGTGAGTTCCAGGACAGCCAGGACTACATAGAGAAACCCTGTCCAAAAAAAAAAAAAAAAAAGTTTATTTTCCTCCTATTTATTTAGTTGTTTGTTGTTTTCCTTCTTTTTAAAAAATATTTAGCCTGGCATTATGGTGTATGCCTTTAATTCCAGCAACTGAGAGGGAGAGGCAAGCAGATCTCTGTAAGTTCAAGGCCAACCTGGTCTACAGAGCAAGTTCCAGGACAGCCAGAGCTATTTAATGAAACACTGTCTTTTAAAAAAAAAAAGATTTATTTATTTTATGTGTAAGTATTCTATGTGCCTAAATGTGTGTGTGTGTGTGTGTGTGTGTGTGTGTGTGTGTGTATCCTGTGCATGTAGTACCCACAATGGCCAGAAGAGGGCGTCAGATCCTAACTGGCAGTTGTGAGCTACCAGACATGGGTACTGAAACCAAACTACTCTTAAGCCATCCCTCCAACTCTGAGGTAAAATGTTTTTAAATCAAAAGGAGGAATCAACACATTTTCTGCCCCTAAATGCCACCTACCATCAGCTGTGCTGTGACATTAGCTTCCCAAAGCACATCCCCAGATGGATGCCCTTGTGTGACAAAGCACATGCCCAGATGTGCTATATACTGTGTGACAAGATATAGCTTTGAGGCTAGGTCTCACTTAGCTCTGTGCCCCCTGTCAGATCCTCAGGGACTGTCCTAGTGACAATGAGCTGACCCCACCTCCTGCAGCAGCTAGAGCCCTGCTCATTCCCATGCCCTATCCCCAGAAGGACCTGGCCACCCCAGAGTGCCAACCTAACTCCTGTGACTTACATCCTCTCAGCCCCATATGCACACCATGGCACCCGCACACACACACAGATGAATGAATAACAAACCTTATAAAACTGAGAGGAAACAGGAGAGATGGTTCCTCAGTTAAGAGCACTGTCTGCTCTTCCAGAGGATGCAGGTTCAATTCCCAGCAATCACATGGTAGCTGACAACCATCTGTGACTCCAGTCTCAAGGGACCTGACCCTCTTCTGACCTCCATGGACACCAGACACACACATGGTCCACATACATGTAGGCAAACACTCTTACAAATAAAAAATAAAAAGCTTTGCTGTTTTTCTTTCTGGTTTGTTGATTTTGTTTTGGTTTTGTTTGTTTGTTTCAAGACAGGGTCTTCCTATGTAGTTCTGGCTGTCCTGGAATTCACTATGTAGACTGTGCTGGCCTCAAACTCACTGAGATACCTGGCTCTGCCACTGGAGTGCTGGGATTAAAGGTTTAACCAACACCACAAAATTAAAGAAGAAAATGCCTGCGGGGAGAGAGGCTTCCCACAAGTAAGTTGAGCCTAGGCACTGGAAACAGCAGATTTTTACACACACAGGGATATGCCCTCCATGCACTGAAACCTTTAGCTTGATTTCAACCTAAGGTGGATTTCAAGAAAAATAAGCAACATTTGTATCTGGCCTCAAACCCTGAGCCTATGTCATGGTTTGCAAAGGAGCCTTCCTACAGAGATAAAGGCTGGAGGCTACTTGCAGCAATATTTCATGCTGACAGCAGAGGGCAGCACCTCCTCGTCAGCTCAGCCTAGAGAGGCTCTGTGGCTGGCTGCCCCTCTGGACACCAACTTCCCCTTTGTCCTAGGAGCTGCACTACCTCTGGGTACAGGATCTCCCATGTCCACCACGGAGCCGAGGGGAGGAAAGAGGACACGGACATGTAGAGAAGGAGCCTCACCAATGCTCTATAAATATAGCACTTATGGAGGGGAGGGGTGCTCTCCTGTACTATTCCACACAGAGCAGCCTGATGCCACTGCTACTGCCACCAGCCTGAGTGTTCCATCTGCCAGAAAGACCTGGAGCCCACCCTACCCTCTGGAATGATGGTGCATGCATGTCATTTGGTGTTCTCTCTGTCTCTATCTCTATCTCTCTGTCTCTCTCTACACACACACTCTGTCCCCTCTCACTTCCTCTGTGTGGCTTCCCCACCTCACCTTGTACCTCTCCAGGAGCCTGAAGCCCAGGAGGTGATGCAACTTCCTCAAGCAGATGGGACAGAGGTCCAGGGGCCGCCGGAGCACCTCATCCAGGCTAAGCGCCCCCTGCAGGAGGCAGCGGAGCCAGCGACAGCTCCCCAGGCCCAGGAGGTGGCAGAGCTCATGGCAGGTGACCTAAGGGGGACAAGGTACCAAGCCTCGCCTCAGTCTCAGCATCCTGGAACTCCCACCTAGGGATCCCCAAGCCACTGGGCAACCCTGGAAGAAGTCCAACCCCCTTGGGTAACGACGGATCCCTGGGCAGTGATCCAAGCATCCCCCCTCACTATGTCCTCCGTAGTGGCTCTAAGAGGCCACACAGCACGAGGAGGCTTAGAAGCCAGCCAGACCCAGGGCCAGATCCCAGAACCCTTTGGGTCATCTCTTTGTGTTCTTGAGCCGTGGGGTCTTTTCGTCTTGGATCGCTCGCTCTTTAAAGTTAGGGACCCCCTTCCTTTTGGCACTGACTACACAAGGGGTCTCTGAGCCTTCCTGTCTCCTGTGCTCACCTTGCAGCACTGAACCATGCCCAGGGCGCTGAAGCACAGGGTCCGTCCTCGCTCACGAGGCAGCGTCTCAGGGCCACCTGCTGCTGCTGCTGCTGCCTCCAGCAGAGCTGAATCAGGAACACTGGACCCGGCCTGCAAGAACTCTCCAGAGAAGCGAGCGAAGCTACACACACCCACTTCTGGGGAGAAGCCAGAAGAAGTAGTCCAAAGGACAGCCATGGCTCAGGAATCTACGGTGAAACCACCCCAGCACTTCCTGCAGCCCAGGACAGCCAGAAGAGGAAGTGGTCCCCTGGCCCTGCCATTGCCCAGGGCCCGTGAGAACATAGCCTCAAGCTTGTGCACACACCCCCACCCCACACCCCCAGGAGAGAACATATATACATGTCCTGCACTGGTGTGCTGGGACCACATCATTCTACCTCTTAGGCAACAGTTGCTAGGACCTCAGCTCACCGTGCCCCGGAAGAAATCTGCCAAAGGTGAAGGTCCAGGCATCATGGGGGTACAGGTCGGCCAGCGTGAGGCCCAGCACGCACAAGGCATCCCCTGGCTTGTTGTTCTTCAAGAAAGACAAGATGCCATCTGCAGGAAGAAGGTAGGGCAAGCAGATGAGCCTCCCAGTCGGTCCCTTGGTCTGGGACCAGCCCCTCTCAAAGCTGGATGCAGCAAGCCACATCTGTGGTGAGACTGGGAACCCAGAGCAGCTAAAGAGGAGGAGATGATCAAGGAGCATGGACCTGGCCTGAGAGTGAGGCCATGGATCCCTAGGGCCAGTCATGTCCTGGGTCTCAGTCTCCTGAGCCATGAGAGCCGATCTGGCTATAACAAGGCCCTCACCTTCCATATGGGGAGGCCGAAGGGGCAGTCGAGGGCTGAGGTGAGTGTAGTGTTTGCCATACAGACATCGAGCCCGAGTCTAATCCCCAGGACCCAGGAAAGAAAGCCAGTCCCAGGGGCTTGTAATTCCAGCACTGGGAAGGCAGAAACCACTAGATCCCTGGAGCTCACTGGTCAGTCAGGGCAGGTTAGTGAGTCCCATAGCAGTGAGGGACCTGCTTCAAGAAAACCAAAAGGGATATCAGCGGAATGAGGAAGACCTGACCTCTGATCTCCTCCCTGCCCCCTCACACACACACACACACACACGTACTCTCTCACACACAAACATATACACACTCACACATACACTCTCTCATACACACATATTCTCACACACTCATGTACTCTCTCACACACATACACACACTCTCACACACACATATTCATGCACACTGATACACTCTCAAATTCACACATTCGCACACACACATTCACATAGTCTCACACACATTCACACACATGTTAACACAGTCATACACTCTCATGCATACTCACACACATTCACACACACACATACTCTCTCACACTGGAAGACACACACACACACATACACGTACTCTCTCACACACATACACTCTCATACACACATATTCTCACACACTCATGTACTCTCTCACACACATACACACACTCTCTCACACACACATATTCACGCACACTCATACACTCTCAAATTCACACATTCACACACACACATTCACATAGTCTCACACACATTCACACACATGTTAACACAGTCATACACTCTCATGCATACTCACACACATTCACACACACACATACTCTCTCACACTGGAAGACACACACACACACACATGCACACACAAACACACACACACACACACGGCAAAAAGAGCCCAGGAAAGAACCTGAATAGTTACCCCAAAAATACACCCAGACCCCTCTAGGCCCACTGAGAGGTCCCTCAGCTGTGACTGTGGGTGAAGAGGAGCATGGCTCTGCATTGCCCAGAGAGTCAAGGTCAGAACATGGAACCTGAGCCACTCAGGGCAGAAGGAGGGAGAAGAGGGAGACCTGGGTGGCCAGTGGGGCCCTGGAAAGCCAGAGGAGTGACCACAGAGGAGGAAAGGACATGAGACAAAAGAGCTGCCCAAGGAAGTCTGCTGTGGGCAGAGGCAGAGAAGGAAGGCCATGGGACTAGGAGCTCCTTGGTGAAGATCAAGATGGAGAACAGCACAAGAGAGGGAAGCAGCTGCATCTGGGCCTGCTAGGCACTGCTAACAAAGCATGGAGTGGAGCCTCTCGGCGGTTGTGACACAGTACAGAGGGGAAAGAGTACACTGGAGCAGAGGCAGGCCAGTGAAGGAGAGGGAGGCCAAGGACTTGCGGGTACCGCTAAGGGCAGGCATCTCTGGGGAGAATGTCCCAGTTGCATCCCACTGAGAGGATGGGACCTGCAGGGAATGATACAGGGAGTGGTGGGTAAGGGAGAGCTGTCAAGTGTGGGAGAGGACTGAGACACAGGGAGACAGAGAAGGTAAGAGCTCAGGGCTATGTGACCAGCTTGAGACCATCCTAGTTGGGAGGACAGAGGCAGAGTGAGGGACGGAGGGGTTATCAGGAGGACGTGTTCACAGTCCAAAGTGCAGGTGATGTGGTTGCTGGTTACAGAAGTGTGGGGTGTACCACTGTCCCTACGTTTTAGAAAGGGCTGGTGAGATGGCTCAGTCCTAAAGAGCACTGGCTGCTCTTCCAGAGGTCCTGAATTCAATGCCTACATAATGGCTCACAACTATCTACAAAGGGATCTGATGCCCTCTTCTGGTGTGCAGGTGTACTTGCGACAGAGCATCCATACATAGAAAGAAAGAAAGAAAGAAAGAAAGAAAGAAAGAAAGAAAGAAAGAAAGAAGGGAGGGAGGGAGGGAGGGAGGGAGGGAAGGAAGGAAGGAAGGAAGGAAGGAAGGAAGGAAGGAAGGAAGGAAGGAAGGAAGGAAGGAAGGAAGGAAGGAAGGAAGGGCACATATATAAAAGTCCAAAAACTTTTTAATAAAATAATATAAAAATTAGCCAGGCAGTGGTGGCGCACGCCTTTAATCCCAGCACTCGGGAGGCAGAGGCAGGCGGATTCCTGAGTTCGAGACCAGCCTGGTCTACAGAGTGAGTTCCAGGACAGTCAGAGCTACACAGAGAAACCCTGTCTCCAAAAAAAAAAAAAAAAAAAGAACCATAAATAAAAAATGGCCAGTCTGGTGGCATAGGCCTTCTTCTCAACTTTTCCTTCTGGAAGGGTCTTCTGCTGCACAGCGGAGCCCCAGGCTGCCCCACAGCCCGCCTCGCTTACCTGTGTGAAGCTGAAGCCCATCAGTATCCCGACTGGGTCTTGAGCAGCAGTTAATGGAGGCGGCAGCCACTGAGGGCAGGCATTTAACACGAAGGCCCAGGAAGAAAGCCTCGGCGCAGCTCCGAAGGTGGTCCAGCAGGGGGCATCCCGCCAGCCCCTCGCTCAGATCTAGCAACACAAGAGCCCATCAGCCTGATGTGGCCTCCTGCCCAGTGGGCCCGCCCATGCTGGCCCCTTGGGTGAAACAAGCCAGTTTCCTTACAGGGCAGGCAGCCCCGTGTGGTAACTCCAGGTAGGCAAAGGCATGTAAGCTGGCCAGAAGAGGGCAGCTGGCATAGGCAGAAGCTAGCCAGCACTATACCAAGAGAAACACAGCTGGGCTAGGACAGAGGCATCGGTTGACAGTGATAAGTCAGGAAATCTGTGACAGGGAACAGCCACCAGAGGGAGGAGCACAGCTTATCCTATGCTACTTGGACAGGGCACAGATCTAGGATGGAAACAAAGGGTCTGTGGTTGCAGGGTCTCCAAAGCTGTTAGAAATCCAGGCTTGGGGGCTGGGGATGCGGCTGCGTTGGTAGAATGTTTACAGAGCATGCACATGGCCAGGATCTACCCACTCGCTGTAAACCTGGGCATGGTGGTGCACACCTATCATCCCAGGACCCAGGAGGTGGAAGCAGGAGGATCAGGAGGGGCGGGAGTTTAAGGTCATCTTTGGCTAAATAATGAGTTCAGGGCCAGCCCAGACTGAATGAAATCCCCCATATCAAAAAAAAAAAAATACTAAGACAGCTGGAGAGATGTGCAACAGTTCTGAGCACAGACCAGCCACTCGTGTGGGACAGAACACAAGTTCAAGTCCCAGCACCCATGTTGGGCAGCTTACAACTGCGTGTGACTCCAGCTCCAAGGGGAGAAGACATCTCTCGTCTCCAAGGGCGTAGGCACTCACATGCACAAGAGCACACACAGATACAAATGCACATATTAAAAATAAAGGATGGAAAGAAGAGGGGAAGGGAGGGATGGAAAGAGGGAGGGGAGAAGACAGATTCTAGGTCCAGCCTGGTCCTCCTACCAAGGCCCAGCCGATGACATGGATAGAGTGACTGACTCTAAAGCAAAGCACACATGAGCAAGCTGCAGGCTGTGGGGTGCTGGACAGCAGGAGGCACAGTAGCACCCTGATCCTAACAGCAGTAAGTAGCTGCTGCAGAAAACCCAGGCTGGGCTGACGAGATGGCTTAGCGGTTAAAAGCACTGGGGTCTTGAGTTCGATTCCCAGCAACCACAGGGTGGCTCACAACCATCTGTAATGGGATCTAATGCTCTCCTCTGGTGTCTCTGAAGAGAACAACAGTGGACTCAAATACATAAAATAAATAAAAAAAGAAGGAGGCGGAGGAGGAGGAAGAGGAGGAGGAGGAGGAGAAGGAGAAGGAGAAGGAGAAGGAGAAGGAGAAGGAGAAGGAGAAGGAGAAGGAGAAGGAGAAGGAGAAGGAGAAGGAGAAGGAGAAGGAGAAGGAGAAGGAGAAGGAGAAGAAGAAGAAGAAGAAGAAGAAGAAGAAGAAGAAGAAGAAGAAGAAGAAGAAGAAGAAGAAGAAGAAGAAAGAAAGAAAGAAAGAAAGAAAGAAAGAAAGAAAGAAAGAAAGAAAGAAAGAAGAGAAGAGAAGAGAAGAGAAGAGAAGAGAAGAGAAGAGAAGAGAAGAGAAGAGAAGAGAAGAGAAGAGAAGAGAAGAGAAGAGAAGAGAAGACCCCAGACTGGCCACTGAGGTATACCATTCAAAGGGCCAGGAAAAGCAGGGTATGTCACTGTCTCAGGAGCCATACCCTCCACCCACCATTCTGAAGCTAACAGCCATAAGTGTGGCCCTCTGCCAGGTATGGCCCTCTTAACTGTGGTATACTGAGAACACAGGGACCAGATTCTCCCTCCTCCCTCCCTAGCATCTCTGGGTAAGCCATTTTCTAAGCCCTTGTTGCTCCAACTCTGCCAGTCTCTTCCTGATGTAGAGACCTGGAGAGACTCACTGCGAATCCCCAAGTCCCCTCAATGCCCAGCCCAGTGTCTTCCAAGAGAGCAGGAGGCCAGTTAAGATTTGCCTTCAAACCTCCTCCAGAATCATTCTCTACCACCAGGCAAGCCCTAGACACCTCCAACCTCAGCTTTCCAGCCTGTAAAATGAGTATTCCTCTGAGCATCAAGCACAGGTCTAGGGCAGTGTGTGTTATAACTAGGTCATGGCCAGGAATGTGAGCACACACTATATAACCAGTATAGACCAGTAGAGGGCAGGATGCTAAAAAGACAAGTCACTGCCAATCTGAGCTGACCCAGACCATCTCCTTCAAACCAAATCTGCCTGGGGCTGTTTCTTACTAGGGGGATCTGGACAGGTGCTCTACCACTGAGTCACACCCCAGCCCCTCACTGGGGGATTCTAGGCAGGGGCTCTACCTCTAAGCCACGCCCCAGCCCCTCACTGGGGGATTCTAGGCAGGAGTTCTACCACTGAGCCACACCCCAGCCCATCACTGGGGGATTCTAGGCAGGGGCTCTACCTCTAAGCCACGCCCCAGCCCCTCACTGGGTAATTCTAGGCAGGGGCTCTACCACTGAGCCACACCCCCAGGGGTCCAGATGACTCCAGCCCATCTCTCCTACCTATGGGCTGCAGGTAAATGTGTTTCCGGGCCAGGCTCTGCTTCCGGAGCTGCAGAGAAGCATGGAAGGTCTCGAAATCCTCAGGGGCTTCAGGGCGGCTCAGGAGCCAGTCATAGGCTGAGTGAATGAGCAGTGTGCTGAAGAGAGTCCGGTTAGGGTTGTAGGCCTCAGACAGAAAGAATCTCTCCGACGGGGAGAAGGCTGAGGTATACAGCTGCTTCAGGGCCAGGTCGCAGGAGATCAGGGCATCCTTCAGGGCCCGGGGCCCGAAGCTGAACTCCTGGGGTGGTTTGCACTGCACCATGCCGTGTGTTTGGCCACTGGCCACTCCTTTGATTTCCTTTTCCGGGCCATGAATCTCCCAGGGGACAGCCACGGTCTCTTGTAGAACCTTCTCTCAGGCTTAGAGAGTACCCGTTCAGGGCTCCCAGAAGATGGAGGCTGTACTGAGATACCGCGAGGCTTACTTCTGCCTCTTCTGAAACTTCTCAGCAAGGTGAGCAGAAAAAAGCCTGCTGATCCCCTGCAGAGGACACATGGGGCCCAGTCACTGCTCTGAGCACACATGACTGTCTCTCAGACAAGACACAGTTTTCCTATGAACTGGAGTCAGAATGATCTCATCTACACACACTACAACCCAAATCAGGTATAAAGGGGTGTGGACATACATGCATTTGTGCGTGTGCGTGTGCGTGTGTATGTGTGTGTTGTGGGGGCGGGAGAGCAGAGGCGGATGTCAAGTCTATTGCTGTCCACCTGACTTTTGGATAAATAGTCTCTCACTGAACCCGGAGCTTAAAAGTCCAACCAGCCTTGCTGGTCAACAGGCCCACAGAGCTGCCACCTCAGTCTTCCATATGGGTGTTCGGGATTCAAACTTATGAATCCCTTACCCATGCTTATGTAGTAAGCGTTCTACCCACTGAGCCATCTCCCCATTCCAGAACTGAGTATGGATGTGCATTTCCATAGGACTCCACCCCTGCTCTGAGCCCAGAGAAGCAAGGCATACATAAGGAGGTATCTACCCTTCAAGGCTAGGGAGGTTCCTTCACTGAAGGCAGAGGCTGCTCCTCCTGCCTTTTACGATCACAAGACCCACCCTGCCCCTCACAGAGCCACCCAGACCCTCCTCCCAAACCATAGGGTTCCTTGCAGGAGCATCATGTGCACCCAGGGGCTGTCTTCTGGGGAAGAAGATGCCTCAGTGTCTCCCAGACCCTGGTTTCTAGAGTGTGAACATGGCCTAAGACACAGTTCTAACAGTCAGGAGCCAGCATGCTGACCACAGCAACCTGGAACAGTAGGCAGGCAACCAGGTAGACAGGCAGAGGGACTGCCCGCTGTGGTACTCTACTTAGACTTACTGCCTACCAGTGTCCTCCCTCCTAGGAGTGTTATTTTCAGGTCATGCTTGGCTCCAGCAACAGGCTGCTTGGAGCTTCCTTTTGCATCTCAGTGCAGGGAAGTCAACCGAGACAGGAACACATAACACAGACCACGGGAGGCAAGGTGCCGCTTGCCTCCTCTCCCCTCGCCTCCTCTGCCCTCGCACGCACAGCCAGCTCCTGCAGAGGAGGAAGTGCGGAGCCATGGAGGTCCTGCAGGCGGCTGAGCACCTGACTCCTCACACATCCCACCAGCCTATTTTTGTTTCTGGAAGCCAATCACACCACCTACTTAGACTCCACGCTTTGCCCCAGGCCTGCACACAAACACAGCATCCCAAGCTGAAGCCCAGGGGCTGTGCTGTCTTACAGTGACCTCTGAATTGTGTTTCAGGGTTGTAGCTACGTCAACTTCTCTCTCTCTTTGAGTGCTAGGGATAGAACCTGTGGCCTGGCTTAAGTTGAGTAAAGCCTATCCCTGAGCCACGCCCCCCAGCCCCTCACTGGGGGATTCTAGGAAGGGGCTCTACCACTGAGCCACGCCCCAAGCCCCTCACTGGGGGATTCTAGGCAGGGGCTCTACCACTGAGCCACGCCCCCCAGCCCCTCACTGGGGGACTCTAGGCAGGGGCTCTACCACTGACCCACGCCCCAAGCCCCTCACTGGGGGATTCTAGGCAGGGGCTCTACCACTGAGCCACACCCCCAGCCCCTCCCTGGGGGATTCTAGGCAGGGGCTCTACCACTGAGCCACGCCCCAAGCCCCTCACTGGGGGATTCTAGGAAGGGGCTCTACCACTGAGCCACACCCCAGCCCCTCACTGGGGGATTCTAGGAAGGGGCTCTACCACTGAGCCACACAACTACCCGCAGAATTACCTCTCTGTAACTGGAATTGTGTCATTTCTTTGCAGTAGCCCAGGAGGGTCTACTTCACAGCTTCTTCAAAAGGAGAAAAAAAGGGAGGCCCTGATACAGCAGACATCCAGAACCCCTCTGATGTTAATCTTGCCCACCACATTGGCCACTCTGAAAATCCCTTAGAAGCTGGAAAGTGGTGGCACACACCTGTAATCCCAGCCTCAGGAGGCAGAGGCATCTCTGGGAACCAGGCCAGCCTTGTTACAAAGTGAGTTCAGAACAAGGACAGTCAGGGCTACACAGAGAAACCCTGTCTCAAAACACTGGGGAAAAGAGAAAGGAAGAAAATTCTCAAGATCACTTTGTGAGTCAGATAGGTGTGTGTGTGTGTGTGTGTGTGTTTCTGTATGTGTGTGTGTTTCTGTGTGTGTGTGTGTGTGTCTATGTACATCTGTACATGTGTCTGTGTGTGTCTGTGCGTATGTCTGTGTATGTGTTTCTGTGTATGTCTAAGTATATGTGTGTGTCTCTGTGTGTCTGAGTGTATGCCTGTGTGTAACTGTGTGTGTGTGTCTGTGTCTGAGTGTATGTTTGTGGGTGTCTCTGTGTGTGCGCGCCTGTGTGTATGTGTATGTGTGTGTCTGTCTGTGTGTCTCTGTGTGACTATGTGTCTCTGTGTGTCTGTGTGTATCTGTATGTGTCTGAGTGTATGTGTGTCTCTGTGTGTGTGCCTGTGTGTGTGTCTGTGTCTGTGTGTGCCTGTGTGTCTGTGTAACACACATGCAGAAGCCAGAGGTCAATGTCGGGCAGTCTCCTCAGTCACATGCCACATTATTTTTTGAGACAGGATGTCTGGTTGAACCTGAAGTTCACTAATTCAGCTAGACTGGCTGTGCAGTGAGTTCCGAGGAGCCTCCCATCTCCATCTCCCCACAACAGCGCTGCAGTTACAGATGTGGACCACTACTCCTGCCCACTGAGTTGTATAATAGCCACTGAGCTATCTCTCCAGCCCAAGACTGTCTCCATTCAACACTTTATTCATCCTCTAGAACAATCTTAAAGTGTGGTTGTCGTATTTACCCATCTTAATTGCTAAATAAACTGAGGCTCAGAAGGGCAAAGCCATATTTGAAAGGTTGCACAGCTAGTTTGGATCCCGACTACTGATTTAGTTCCCTCCCTCTAATCCCGACTTGTGGAACCTCTGCTACCCATAGGGTCTTCCCCATGGGCATTCAATTCCCTTTTACCGCCACACATAGTGGTCAGGGTCTCCACTGCTGCTAAACACCCCTGCTCAGGCAAAGCCATGAGAAATGTTTATAGTCCGTGAGACAGGGTCTCACTCTGAAGCCCAGGCCTGGACCAAGAGCCTCCTCCATGCTGTTCCATGAATGTTGCATACACCCAGCTAACCCAGGGCTTAGAGGAACTGGACACAGCAGCTCCAGAAGACACTGGATGCTACATGTCATGCCTGCAAATCCAATACTTGGGTGGCTGAGGCAGGAGGATCACCATGAGTTCGAGGCCAGCCTGTACCCTTCCCCCCTTCTCTCTCTCTCTCTCTCTCTCTCACACACACACACACACACACACACACACACACACACACACAAAAGCAAGCCAAACAAGTAGGAAAACAAATGGCAACAGAGCATGATGGGATATGGGGGGAGGGGTAGTGATGACCAAAGGACTCACCTTCCAACATGGACCTTAGCTTGGTCTGACAAGGTCTGAGTTTGGGCACCAGAGTAAGCAAGCCCCTCTGTCCCTCCTCAAGTCCTTGACTGAGGTCTGGTAACCCGGATGTCTACACAGACAGCATTTCCTCTCAAGCAGCCCTTGTGGCCATATTCACCCTCGGGGGATCTTTAGGACGCTCCTAACCCCCGCGCTCTCTGCTACTAGCTCAGAGTTTCCACCCTGCATGGCAAGTCTTCACAAGACCACACTTCATGCAGAGGCTGAAGCTGGAGGAGGAAGTGGTCCTGACAGCCACCCGCCCGGAGAAACTGCAGGGACTGTGAGGGCCTCCCCACCACTCCCCCCCATCCTCTCGGACATGCCAGATCCTCCGAGATGGCCCCTAGCTGTCCCCTGTGTGTGTCCTGGCTGCCGCCACCGTGCTAATGATCATGACAGTAGCTGTCCAGTAACCTGCCGTCATCCCACAGACCTTGAGACGTCACAGAGCTAGAGATACTACTGTTTCACATCGGGAAACTGAGGCACAAAAGCACTAATGATTGGTCATGGATCACAGGGAGAGTCAGGAACTCCTGGCATGATTCTAGACCCGTGGTTCTCAACCTGTGGGGTGCAACCCCTTTGGGGGTAGCATATCAGGCCGCCTGCATATCAAATATTTGCGTTAAAATTCATGAGAGTAGCAGAATTATAGTTGTGAAGTAGAAACAAATATAACTTTTCCGTTGGGGGTTTCACCACAGCACGAGGGACTGTAGTAAAGGGCTGAGGCATCAGGAAGCTTGAGAACGGCTGTTCTAGACCAAGGCCGTGTAGTGATGAGGAGACACGTATCAACAAAGAAATCTTCATCTCCTCTGCTCGGCTACCTAGACTCCCTTTCTTTGTGCTGCCTCCCCTCAGCCCCTTTTGCTCAGAGCCTGGGACAGCACACATGCCCTTACTTGGGCTCCAGTTCTCCAGAGAAGCTCTGTCACCCAGTGTAGAGACACCCTGACTAAGGTGACCAAGGTCAGGTTCCCCAGCTCCCAGAGTACTTGTTCCTATCTCTTATTCATGTTTTTATTATGACGCAGGGATTTATCATGTAGTTCGGGGCTGCCTTCAAACTTGCAGCAATCCTCCCGCCTCAGCCTCCCAGTTGCTGGGATTCCAGGCCTACATCTGCACATCCAGCAGACGCCTGGCTGTGGAGGACAGGAATCGCGCTCTGTTTCTCATTATTCTGGAGACTGCACAAAAAGCGCAGCAGCTGCCCTCAGTTTACTGAGGGCTGAAGCTTGAGGGCGGTTTGAGCAGCCCCAGGGAGAAGGAAATGCAAGATGCAAAGGGATTGGGGAGGAGAACCGGCTCAGACCGTGTGGGGAGGAAGCCACTCCCTCCCCCACCCCCGTGCAGACCCCATCCTCCCTTATGAACCCCAAATTCCAACCCAATTTCCCTCCAATCAGTGAAGCAGCTATGCTTGGGCCAAGTTCGGAGTCTACCTGAACCAGCTGTTTGCATTGACAGGTGGCTTTACCTTCCTGGAGCTGTGACATCACCTGACGGTCACTCACTCCCCTCCCTGATACAGGCTAGGGAGGAGCGGGGTAGCCAGAGACTTTGCCTGCCTCTGCCCGGACATCCCACAACAATCCACCGGTCCTTGCTGGGAAATGTCTTCCTTCAAGCGCTTTCCCAAAGCCTGATCACCCCCATCTGAAGATGACAAGGCTGTTGCCTGGACCTGGGTAGCTGCTACCCGGGAGTGCCCCTTGGGACCCAGCTCCGAGCCGACTGGAATCTGACCACCAGCGTAACATGTATGAAATCCCAGTCGTTGAGACTCACCTAAACCTCTACCCAAGTACACCGAGCACATCTCGTGGTCCCGTGGCACAGGAGCACGCCGCCGCCACCACCCAGACGTCCCCCTGGCTTGCGCTGGCTAGAACCCCCACTCCGCAGCACCACCCGCACCCACCCCGGCCATCAGCTCCCCGCGCCGGTGGTGGCTCTCCGCGCGGCCCCTACCTCGCAGCCCCAGCCCTCCGGAACTGCCCCAGAGAAGCTTGGTGTGTGGGTCACGGGGACCAAACCGGTCCTGGTGTGACGTCAGCACGCGAAACAGGGACTGAAGCGGGATCCGGTGGAAAGTGCGAGAGGAGGGCGGTAGGAAACGGTGCCACACCCTCCCCAGTGACTCTGAGACTTCTGATGCCTGTCTGCTCAGGAGCACGTGGGACACTGACACTCCCAGCAACGCGTGCTTCAGAGCTCATCTCATAGCTCGAGGAGAGAGAGGAAGCTGGAACATCCCAGGCCTGCCTGGGACACCAGAGGAAAAGTCAAACGGGATGGGGGTGGGGGTGGAGGTGGATGCGGGCGGGGCATTCCTGTAATCCTACAACTGATGCTGAGGCAGGAAGATTGAGGGCTCCAAGCTAATCTGGGCTGTATATAGTGAGAATCTGTCTCAAACAACCAAAGCCAAAACCAGCTAAACAAACGCACAAGCAAAAAACAAAACAAAACAAAAACCAAAAGGAAAAAAAGGAAAACAAAATAAACCAGGCAAGAAGTCCTACATTGGAAACGCAGCTCATCAGAAACCAGGGTGGTAGTGCATACCTGTAACTGGAGGCCTCCAACTTGCTACATAATCAAGGGCGACCTCGGACTTCTGACTCTACCTCCTGAGTGCGTCAGAGGGGTGCACCACCACGCCCACTTGTGCAGTGCTGGGGATTGAACCTACAACATGGTTGCACGCTAGGCAAGTACTCTACCAACTGAGCCACATCTCTAGCCTCAGACAGTATTCCGAATGCTTCCAGAACATTCTTGCCACAGCTACCTACAAGGTTGTTTGTTCCCATTTTGCTTATAGAAAAACTGAGGGCTGGGCTGGATTGTTCTTCCAGAGGCTCTGAGTTCAATTCCCAGCAAGCATATGGTGGCTCACAACCATCTATAATAGGATCGATGCCCTCTTCTGGTGTGTCTGAAGACAGCTACAATGTACTCATATAAATAAAATTTTACAAAAATCTTAGAAACAAAAAACCTGAGGAACAAGCAGGTAAAAATGATGGAGTCACAGACTAGAAGCCCAGCTAAGGGCCTCCCAACCTCATCAAGTTCTTATGTTCATCCTACTCCTTTTCTAGAACATTCTTTCCCCCCAAATACATTGCTGATAGGGACCTCAGGAGGCTCCCCCAACCTCCTGTGACACCTGTTATTCCTGGAGGATGCTACATCAGGGGTTTGCCTATCCCTCGTATTGTATCTAAAGTCCATGCTCTGAACCCAAAAACAGGTCCTGGTAGAGAACAGGCATTCAATATACATTGGCCAAGTGCAAAGGCTGATAACTGCCAAATTATCTCAAATTAAATTGATTAAAATAAATTATCTTAAGCTGGTATGGACCATTCACTGAGTGTCACATGGTCCTGTTCAATGGCTTAACAAAGTTTCACTGAGGTCTAGACAGGAAGAGAGAGAGAGAGAGAGAGAACCATGTGCCACCCCAGAGACCAACCAACCATTTTGGGGTCACACTGCTCCTGGACTCATCTCTGAAACCAGCCATCTGGGTTGTCCCTGGAGGTGTCCTCAAGCTGCTGGCTAGGGTTCCCCAAAGGCCACCCATAGGGACTTTAGCACCTGCTAGCAGTGAATCTCTTGTTCTCCTCCCATGGCCCTTCAGCAGGTCACTGAAATCTGAGCTCTCATGCCTGGCCTAGGTCTCAGCTGGGCTATAGGCAGGACCAGGACCCCCACTCCCTATCCAGGGCCAGACCTGGGGTCTGGGAGAGCTAGCTTTGTCAACTTCTCACCCCCTAAGATCACCTAAGTTGAGTCTCAGTGAGAGACTGTCTACGTTGAGTTGGCCTGTGTGGTCATATAAATTGAATGATGCCGAAAACCCAGCCCAGTGTGGGTGGTACTATTCCTTAGGCAGGGGTCCAGAGCTGTGTAAGAGTAGAGAAGTTTAAGCATAAGCAAGCACGTATGTAATGGTTCCTGCTCCTGGCCGTGGCTATGATGCAACCAGCCATTTTCAGTTCCTACCTTGACTTCCCTACTGTAATGATCTGTAACCTAGAACTGTCAGCTAAGAAATACTTTCCTGCTATGCTGTTGTTCTTGTCAAGGCATTGTATCACAGCAACAGAAACAAAGCTACCACAGAGCACTGGGGGTGGGGGGTGGGGGGTGGGGGGTGGTTCCTGTTTGCTTCCAGGGCTGGGAACTCTGATTTAAAAGTGGTGGCAGGGAAGGGAGACTGCTACTTTGTTTCTTTTTATTTGTTTCCAAACAGGGTTTTCCTGTGTAGCCCTGGCTATCTTGGAATTCACTCTATAGACCAGGCTGGCCTGGAACTCAGAGATCCACCTGCCTCTGTATATCTCTCAGATTAAAGGCGTTGCCACCACCACCTGCCTGGGAGGCTGCTAATGAACTGATAGGTTTTGTGTGGAACTCAGGCAGAGTGGGTCAAAGAGGGACTAGCAAGACGGTTCAGTGGACAAAGGTGCTCGCCACTAAAACCAGGCAAGCTGAGTTCAATCCTTAGAAGCCATGTAAAGGTGGAAAGAGAGAGCTGTTGCCCACAAAATTGTCCCCTGAGCTGAATATACTTTAACTGACTCCACCCCCACCCCCACCTCCACCCCACAAATATGTTAAAAGAAAGAAAGAAAGAAAAGAAAAGAAAGAGAGAAATACTTCAGACACTCACACCATGGGTTACAAGGCCAATTAGCCACCTGGGAGGGGACAATGAACGGAGAAGGGATGCTGACCACAGTGCCGGGAGCCCAGGGCCTCTGTTCCACTCAACCCAGGTGTGGGCTCAGGAGCCAACTGCTTAAATGCTCTCACAGGGATCACAGGACAAAGAGGCCACCTGGAAGCAGTAGGTCTCCCACTACATCCCCCTGTTCTGGGCCCCTGGGAGCTGCTGGCATACCACAAACTGTCAGTCCTGCAGTGGACTCTCTCACCCAGTGACCCCCGGGAAATACTCCCGTAGGACAGAGCCACCCTAAGGTCAAGGGATGTCACATGACTTCTGAGCCTCCACAGGCCTCGGGCAGACTGGGTATCAGCTCTGCCTCTCCTATAAACAGCAGATAAGCAAGCAGACCCCAACTCAGGCAAACTGGGCCTGGAGAGACGGCTCAGCAGTCAAGAGCAGAGGGCTTTGCAGAAGAGCATGGTTTAGTTCCCAGCACCCAGGACTCACTGCCTGTAAGTCCAGCTCCAGGGGAAACAAAATTACCCACGCCCCCTTCTGGCCTCTGTGGGTACTGCACATACATGCCCTGGGAGGCAGAGACAGGCCCATTTCTGAGTTCGAGGCCAGCCTGGTCTACAAAGTGAGTTCTAGGACAGCCAGGGATATATAGAGAAACCCTGTCTCAAAAAATAATAATAATAAAAATAAAAAAATTCATAAAAAACATCAGGGGTCACACTGCTCCTGGACTCTTTGCATGCCTTTAGTCTCACTCAGGATGTAGGAAGTAGAGGCAAGCAGATCTCTGTGAGTTCAAGGCCAGCTGGGTTTATGCCGTGAATCCCAGGAGAGACAGGGCTACATAGTGAGATCCTGTCTCAGCAGTCCCCAGGTCAGAGAGAGACGGAGATAGGGAGAAGGAGAGGGGGAGGGGAGGGGGAGAGGAAAGGAAGGGGGAGGGAGAGAGGGAGAGGGGGAGAGGAAGAGGGGGAGGGGAAGGGAGGGGGAGGGGGAAGAGAGGGGGAAGGAGGGGGGAGGGAAGGGGAACAGGGAGAGGGAGAGAGAGAGAGATGTTTCTTCCCCAGAGCCTGAGAGCTCACTAACCCACAGGCAACACAGTGGGGAGAGGGGCATCCATGCCCATCACAACTACCAATGATGAGCAGGTAGGACAGGCTTGAATGCCATCTAGACTGAGAAATTGACACACAAGTATCAGAGCAATGGAGACTCCATATCTACCATTACCAAACCATAAGCCCAGGTTTGATTTTCTCACCTAGTAGGGGCAACAAACCCTACTGTGTACTAGAAGCCAGTGTTAGGTGGAGACATCATCCCTAAAGTCACCTGGGTGGCCAGAAAGAACCTGAGGGGACCTGTCCTGGCCCAGTTCACAGAGGAGCTTCCCCAATGTGCCAAGCTTGTGGAAGTGGAAGGGCCTCTGTGTTGACCTGACTAACCCTGCAAAGAACTGCCACCTAAACAGGGGTCCCTGAGCCAGGCCGTGGTGGCGCACACCTTTGATCCCACACTCTCAGGAGGCAGAGGCAGGCGGATCTCTGTGAGTTCAAGGCAGTCTGGTCTATAAAGTGAGTTCCAGGGCAACCAGGGCTCTACAAAGAAACCTTGTCTCAAAAAAGGGAAGTCCCTGTTTCCCCTTCCCACACCATCAAGGGTTAGACAGGCTGGTGATACCATCTAGAATAGAGGAACTCGATCTCGAGACACGGAATGGGGAATCCTGCCTTCCCTAGCCTCAGATTCATGTCTGGTTCCCACAGGTGGTCAATGGCCTCTTATTGGTGCCCACAGTCCCCTGAAAGCCACCAGAGGAAGAATGGCTCAGAGTGCAGGGCCAAGCTGTGCTAGCCTCAGCCATGCAGGTTGCTACCATTGATGTATTTTTGGTTATCCCTTGGTAGGGTTTGCATGTGTAGCACAGGCTGGCCTTTAACTCCATCCTCCTGCTTCAGCCTCCACAGAGTTGGGAAGAATGGCTTGTACTACCTCACCCAAGCACTGCTGTCCTGGTTAAACCTCTAAACTGCACTTTCTCCTTGGGCGTCTTTAGAATAACAGGTTCCTTCCTGATTGGAAATCACCAGCCTCTTGGGACCTCTGCAGATAGCCCGCCCCCCCTCAGCAATGCCCCCCCTCTCCGTGAGTGGCAGAGCCATGTATCCTCATCATTTCCAGGGGCAAGGGAATTTTCCTTTAAAAAAAAAAACGATTAAGAAATAATGATTCAACTGTAAACATTCAATGTAGAGAAATGTGGGAGATTTAAAAAAAAAAAAAAAAAAAAAGCAAAGGGCGATGGGTGACTGACCCAGTATCCCAGCTCTTTCCTAACCTCTGTTATTTTTTTCCTTCACATTTAAAACCATCTCTCCCAACCCTGCTTTGGTCTTTCTTTCTTTCTTTCTTTTTTTTTTTTTTTTTTTTTTTTTTTTTGGTTTTTTGAGACAGGGTTTCTCTGTATAGCCCTGGCTGTCCTGGAACTCACTTTGTAGACCAGGCTGGCCTCGAACTCAGAAATCCGCCTGTCTCTGCCTCCCGAGTGCTGGGATTAAAGGCGTGCGCCACCACGCCAGGCTGAATTATTTCTTTTAGCAGGGCGGTGGTGGCGCACACCTTTGATCCCAGCACTCAGGAGGCAGAGGCAGGTGGATTTCTGAGTTTGAGGCCAGCCTGCTCTACAAAGTGAGTTCCAGGACAGCCAGGGCTACATAGAGAAACCCTGTCTCGAAAAAAACAAAAACCAAAACAAACAAACAAAAAAAAATTACTTCTTTTATGTATATGAGTACAGTGTAGTTGTCTTCAGACACACCAGAAGAGGGCATCAGATCCCATTACAGATGGTTATGAGCCACCATGTGGTTGCTGGGAATTGAACTCAGGAAGAGCAGTCAGTGCTCTTAACCTCTGAGCCATCTCTCCAGCCCCTCCTTTGGTTTTTCAAGACACGGTTTCTTTGTGTAGCCCTGCCTGTCCTGGAAGTTACTGTAGATCAGGCTGGCCTCGAACTCACAGGGACTGACCTGCCTCTGATTCCCAAGTGCTAGGATTAAAAGCATGCACCACCAACTGCCCAACTAAAACCATCTTAAAGGGATTGTCCACATACTCTCTGTTAGAGGCTATTTCCTTCCTTCGTCTTCCACCCTTCCTCCCTCCTTCCCTCCTGCCAAAGATTTAGGTCTTGCTATATAGTCCAAGCTGACCTCAAACTCGCAAAGTTTCTGTGCCTTTTTTCCAAGTGCTGATATCACAGGCATGCAGTGAACACTGGCTAGAATGCCACACACTTCTGACAAGTGTTTTCTGGTGCACTTTGTTAGGGCAAGAACAAGGCTGTGGGGAAAAGATCCATGTTCTATTATGAAGAAGCTTTAAGGAACTGGGAAGATGGCTCAGTGGGTGAAGTGCCTGTCCTGCAAACTGACTATCTGAGCCCCAGCAGCCAAGAAGAAGCCAGGCACAGAGGCACAGGCCTGTGATCTCAGTCTCACCACTGGGAGCCTAAGCCACCGGTTCAGTGTGAGATCCAGCCTCAAACAAACAAACAAACAAACAAACTAACTAACTAACCAGGGTAGATGCTAGATATGTGTGTACATCTTTAATTCCAGTGTTCAGGAAACAGAGGCAGGAGGATCTCTGTGAGTTCCAGGCCAGCCAGGGATACATCGTGAGAACCTTTCTCAAAAAGCCATAAAAACCTAGCAGAGCGGGGCAGTGGTGGCACATGCCTTTAATCAGGAGGCAGAGGCAGGCTGATTTCTGAGTTCAAGGCCAGCCTGGTCTACAGAGTGAGTTCCAGGTCAGCCAGGGCTATACAGAGAAACCCTATTGCAAAAAACCAAAAGCAAACAAAACCTAGCAGGGAGAGCAATTGAGACCAATGCCTGAGATTCACCGCCGGCATGAACATACATAAATGTCGTTGTAGACTGCCCATTCTTGTCACCGCTAGGAGGTACCAAAGCCACAAAAGCCAGGCCTCATAACTTGAACTTGGAAATCTATTTGAACAAGTCCACAGTGGGGCCTTGATGAACTGGAAGGAACCTCCTGATCCCTGAGGCAAGTGGTCCCCAGGCCAGGACTTCCTGAAGCCACATCCAGCCTAGGCCATTGCCTGCCAGTCTCTCACCCCATGCAATGAGACACACTGCCCTCTACCCAAGCAGGTCTCCAGACTTCTAGCATACTCTAGAAATGGGATGGATCCCTGTCCTCTGAGCCAGGCACACCTAGGGCTCACTGCCATAAGACGGTGCCGTATTTCCTGTGCCTCCGCTTCTCCAGAGTCAGTTAAACAGTCCCCTTAAAGATGGGTTCACCCACACCCTCAGCACAGGGGTCTTATTTGGAACGAGGGCCTCTACAAGTAAAAGTTGCAGAGATGAGAACACCCTACCTGAGATACAATGAGGCATTTTTGTTTTGTTTTAATGTTTTTTGGTTTCTCAAGACAGGGTTTTCTGTGTAGTGCTGGGTGTCCTGGAACTTGCTCTGTAGACCAGGCTGGCCTCGAACTCAGAGGTCTGTCTGCCTCTGCCTCCTAGATTTTGGGATTAAAGGCATGAGTCACCACTGCCCAGCTCAGTGAAGCCTATTTTTTTTTTTGTTGTTTTGGTTTTTTTTTTCGAGATAGGGTTTCTCTGTGTAGCCCTGGCTGTCCTGGAACTCACTTTGTAGACCAGGCTGGCCTCGAACTCAGAAATCCGCCTGCCTCTGCCTCCCAAGTGCTGGGATTAAAGGTGTGTGCCACCACGCCCGGCTAAGTGAAGCCTATTTTATGAAAAGGGGAATGAGGCCTCCTGGAGTCTGGGGTGATTCTGAACTTACTACATAGCTGAAGAGGCCCTTGAGATTTTTATTAGTGTGGCTCGCAGGGCGGCAGAAGCATGCCATGGTGCATCTTTACAAGGGAGGGGACAGCTTGCAGGAATCAGTTCTTTCCTTCCAGTCCCGGGGATTGAACTCAGGTCCTCAGGTTTGGTGGCAAGCACCTTTAATTGCTGGGACATTTCACTGGCCCAAATCTTGATCCTCCTGCCTCCACCTTCTGAGTGCAGACCTCTGAGTTCAAAGCCAGCCTGATCTACATAGTGAGTCCAGGCCAGCCAGGACTACACAGCTGAACCCTGCAGGGCAGAGAAGGAACAACATGGCCATAGGTGGCCTATGGGTCGCAACCCCCTGGGGATCACATATCAGTCATCTGCATATCAGATATTTACATTACAACTCATAACAGTAGCAAAATTACAGTTATGAAGTAGCAATGGAATATTTTTGTGGTTGGGGGGTCACAGCGTTCAAAGGTTGAGAACCACTGCAGGGGGAACACAGTGTACCCCACACTTGAGTCTTGGACTTCAGGCTGCAGAAGTGACAATACATGTGTGCTGCTGTAAGCTAACTAGTGACAGGAGCTCATTCCATCTGGCTAAGAGGAAACTGCCTCACAGCAAGTGTTGGAAGGATTAGAGGAGAGGAGCCATGTTCTTGGCACAGTAGTAGTCCCCAGTCGGGCAGCCCTTTGAGCAGCAGACGTAGTATGTGCCAGGTGCTGCTCTGCGGTGGGGCAGGCTGCCCTAGAGACAGCGCCAGCAGAGAAGAGGGTGCAGAGGAAGACGGGATCCAGGGACAGCATTTGAGGCCAGTGCCACACAGACGGGCAAGCAGGATGAGCCAGAACCAAGGGTAGGGAAGGGTCCGGCCTCGGGGGAGGAATTAGTGTGAGCAAAAGACAGAGTGTGTTGGGGCTTTGGGTAGACGGATCCAGACGAGGTGTGGGAGTAGAGCGTGGATGAAGCCACATGATAAGCTGGGCTGTGCGGAGTCAGCCATGACCCCAAGGGGCTCCCACTGCCTTGCACCAAGGCCATCTGACAGCGACAGAGGTTGGTGAGGCGAGTGACATGGAGAAGGTGGCAATGGGATCCAGCCGTGGACAGGAGGGAAGTAGCACAAGCTCTGGATTCTGTCCCCAGAGCTGTAAACCAGCCATAGCATCGTAAACCCAGCACTCAGAAGATGGAGGCAGGAGAATCAGGAGTTCAAGGCCATCCTTAGCTACACAGAGAATTGGAGGCCAGCCTGGGTTACATGTGACCCTATCTCGGGGGTCAGGGGAGGGGACTGACTTAAGGTGTGCTCAAATTGGGTAGAAGACTAGAGTCCTTTAAGCTCCTTGAAGTCCTTTAAACTCCTTTAAGCCAAGAGATATCCTTATCTATCCCTCAGTTTCACACACACACCCCTATCCACCATCTTGAGAAGAGCCCTCCCTCCCCTCTGTCTGATGAGGGCAGCCATATTTCCGGAAGCATTTTATAGAAGGCCCAGCCATGATCAGCTGGGACTGGGTACCCTCTGAGTCTCCAGTCCTTACCCCATCTTGGAGTGACTAAAGCCCCTTCTCAGGGTCAGTTGGGACTGGGTACCAGGGACCCCAGCTCTCTGGGTCTCCAGTCTTCACCCCATCCTGGAACAGCTGAGGACCCTTCCCAAGCCTGAGAGAGGAACAGAAGTCCCCAGGCATTAGAAGCATCTTGATTCAATGGTGGGGGTGCACAGGGCTCCAAAGCAGGCCCAGCCGGCCCTGGCCAGGGTCCAGTCATCTACGATCAGCCTGTGAAGCCGCCCTGTGAGCAGTCCAATTAGTATTCACACCAGGTCCCCCCAGTTCTGAGATCCCTTGTTCCCCCCAGACAGCAGCCAGGGTGACTAAGACTGGGAGGCGGGGTGAGTGTCTCAATGGAAAGTTATCCTCAACAAATAGTGAAGGCCTTACAGGATAGGGACAGGATAGGGGGCTGCCAACTATGAAGACAGGCTCCTAGGGATTCCCAAGGCTAGACCAAATCTTGGGTGCAGGATGGCGGGGGGATTAAGACTAGGCTGTCTAGCCTCTCGTCTCTGTCTTATCTCTGCCCAGGTCTGGCCTCCACCCTCCTCCCCTCCCCTCCTCCATTTTATGTGCTTAAGGGTGGGGAGAGAGCCCACCTGTTGTTTCCTAGCTAGAAAGCATCCATCGCAGGCAAGCACAGAGGAGGGTTTGAGACATGATCCTCATGCCACCACATGCCCAGTGACATCTGTCCCTGTCACAGTTCCCCTTGATTTAGAACTGCCTGAAAATGTCCCCAAAGCCCTTGCACTGAGACATCAACAACATAAAAAGGCAAAGTCATCTCAGGGTGCCCCAGAGTAGGCTGCAGAAAGAGGGGTGTCCCACGCACCAGCCCCCTCATTCATTGCACCTTATCTTACCTCCTCCTGGCAGGGAGGGGCGGTGCTGGTTGACAAGGGGCTTCAGAGTCTTAGCTGTGCCCTGTCATGGAGAAAGCCTTTTTAAATCCTTTTGTAGGTGGGAAGCGTCACCCAGGGGAGACACGGAGTATAGTAGGAGTGGGTGCTAGTGGGAGAAGGAACCCCTAGAAGACAGGGTTGTCCTGGACAGGCTTGTAAGGAACCAAGGCGCAGCCTGGCAGCACCAGATCCCTGCAGCGGCGTCCAGGTAGCCCCCAGTGTGGGAAGACACCTGAGAGGGGGATCTGAGCAAGATCCCCCAAATGGAGGTTTGTTCCTCGTGCCCACCACATGCCCAGTGACATCTGTCTCTGTCACCTTGGCAGTCCACGCACCCTAAGGGGGGCAGGATGAGGCACAGGCATTCCCTTCTGGGAACCCAGGGAAACTCATTCAGGAGAGCACGGGCCTGGGAGCCGGGGAACAGCCCACCCTGGGGTTTCTGGTGGCTCTAGGCACCTGGAGGGTAGGGTCACCAAAGTAGCTTCATACCCCACATAGATAAAAGAGCTGGGGTGGGGGCTACACGAATAGAGAATGAGTAGCACCTGAAGAGCATGGTACTGTCCTCAGATCCTGGGGACAAGACCCTGGGGACCCAGACTTCTCCTTATATGCTCTCACACTGCAGAAGTTACATGCCTCCCAGACACTCCTCTACTCTACCCACAGGCCTGCGCTCACTTTGAAACATCTGGTCAACCTTCAGATATTTTTTTTTCTCCTGACTGCCCAGCACAGCTGGCTCCACCTGACCTCTCTCTGTTCAAGCCCTGTCCTCCTGCACAGCGAGATCCTCAGGTGTCCCTTAGTCTCACGAGAAAGCCCCATCTTGTCCCTGGAGCATCAAAGCTTCCTAGCCACCTGGCTCTGTCGGTCCCAGTCGTTTGTCCTCTCATCCCATGTGCCACCTCTGTGGGTGCCTTTTCTGGCACTCCCATTCTAGGAAGATGGCCTTTTTAAATTGGAGTGCAAACCAACCTTATTCAGCCCTGCTGGCTGTCTCTCCTTTTTTCCAGTCTCTCCTCATCACTCCCAGACTCCAGGCTGTACTCTCCACCTAGATAACTGCTCTTCTCCCCTTTGCCTGCCTGACTCTCATCCAATATGTAAGTCTCGGTCCTAGTAGCTGCCGCCTCCCAGAAGCCCTCCAGTCATGCACTCCTTCTGACGGATAATTACCTGAGCCGTCTTTGGCTAGGAGGTCCACTTCGAGGGTGGGGACAGCAACCCCAGGGCACCTTGGTCTGGTCCTTCACCTAGTGACGCCCAGCCTGTAGTGCACACATCCCTGTCAGTCCTCTATTTCCCATCACTGTGCGCACCCAGCAGCCATCACACCCAGAACGCATGCATACGGCCACAGTTCGCCCTGTTGACACACATGCACATGTATGCACACACAAGAGCACACACTCCCAGACCACCTCTGACACACATCACACAAACACTTATGTGCCTACCCAAGCCCCAACTTACCACACACATGCCACACACCACCAGGCACGCTCGTGTCACTTCAACGGGTGCCGCCGGGAGCTGGGTAGTGTGAGCGGCTGCTGGCCGCCTCTGCCTGCCAGCCTTTGCCAAGCAGTTTCCATGGCGACACATCTTGGCTCTGACAGGAACTGATGTGTGTGGGGAAGAGGGTCCCACAGAGGGGGCGAGATGGGAGGTCTCTGTGTCCTCCGCTCCTGGCACAAACAGGGGAGTGTCCCACGAGTGGCCTAGGCTTGCACCTCATGAAGGGGGTTCTGAGCTGCCTGGCACAGGAGCAGACTTAGGTCATTCAGTCATTCAACAAACCTCCTGGCATAATCACTCCGTGCTGATGATGGCTGGGACTACAGTGTTGTCTATAATGTAGGTTTACCGAGGATGAGGTCTGGGGCTGACTCAGTTTCCCCAAATCCCCTCAGAAGACCCTGTCCCAGGGAGGTCAGTTAACAGTCTTCTGAGCATCAAGGCCCTCCATCCATCTTCTTTGAGACTTGAGACCAGGAGGGGATGCTGGGTACCCCTTAGACAACCACTCGCTCAGCACCCTGCTCATCTCCCCTCCCTGACTCCACGCATCCTGCACTGTTCCTTGCCTGGCTCCTATCAGAAGTCTTTTCCCACCCTTCTGCCCAGGCCTCTCTCCTGGCTCATTTTGGACAATAAAAGATGACAGATCTACGGTTCTGTCTGTAAAGTGATTTCCACATAGGCACAAGGACTCAAATCCAGACCCCTAGCACCTACATAAAAGGCAGATGCAGGAGTATCCAGAGCCGGGGGAAGCAGGGGAGGAGAAATCCCTGGGGCTTACAAGCCAGTCAACCTAGCCTGGGAGCTCCAGGTTCAGTTGAGAGCCTGTCTCAAAAGACAGTGTGGAGAAGCAGGAGAGAGAGCTCAGAGCTGAGTGTCCGCTGTTCCTCCAGACCTAAATACACGTGGTGCATGCACACACACGGACACTAATTTATAAACTAAAGAGATGGACAGTTACACAGGGAGGGATATTTGCAGAATGAGGTCGGTCAGTGGGAAGCCCGGAGCAAGGTGGGGGGCAAAGTCACTGAACGTCACTGACTCTGGGGACTCTAGGCTGATGATGCTACATCATATTGTGGATTGAATGGAGTCTAGCTTGTTCCCCTCCCCCCGCCCCCCAAAGGCTAGGGTGCTGTAAGCTTGGTCCCCATGTGATCCCAGTACAGAGTCCAACAGAGCTCACTGGTGGTCAGTCTAACCAACCCGGTGAAAACAGAGTTGATAAGAGAGACCTTGTCTCAAAAACCAAGGTGGGAAAGCTCGATCGGTGGTTAAGGGGACCGGCTGCTCTTCCCAACAACTTATCAGGAGGATCACAACCACCTGGGCCCCGGGTTCCATGGGATCCAGCACTGTCTTTTGGCTTCTGCGGGCACTCACCCAAAGGTGCAAGAGGAAGGAGAAGAAAGAAAGGGAGAAAGATACCTGATGTCAACCTACAGCCTACACACACACACACACACACACACACACAGGGTTGGGTGGAGGGACTGGAGCAGATGGTGCAAATCTGGCCTTTTGAGCATGCTCCTGAATGAACCCAGTTCCTCCTCTTTTGAGAGCCAGGTGATCCAAGGCTTCCTCAGAGGTCCATGTCCTTGCCCAGGGCCAGCTCAGCAAGGACCAGTCTGAGGCTGGAGCCTGGCTTTGAAGGAGTTAAGGGTTCAGTTCCTGGAAACTTGGCTTTACCCTCTAGTTTCTCCATCTTGAAGCTTCTGTGTGCTTGTCCCTGACACCCGTGAGATAATCTTGCTTGCCTTGTGCAACACTGCTTCATTAGCCTTCTGCTGACATCATCCATTGTAGGATGGTTTTCCCTGACCCCGCCCTCTCTTGTCCTTCCACTAATAGTATATAAGATGCTGTACTTCTTCATAAACAGGCTTGGCAGAAGCCTTGACCTCCTGAGACCACCTGCTCTATCTTGATCTCTGATCCCTGGTCCTTTGTCCTCAGGACCCTGTCACTGAAGAGTGACCCGCTGGTCCAGATCTCTCCTCTACATTCCCGCTAAGTGACAGAGCTAAGGTACCCTCAGGCAGGCCCCGAGGCTATGCTGTTTCCACTTTCCAACCCCCAGAAATGCTAAGGAAGCCATTTGACTTTATAAACTGTCTAGACTTGGGCTTTCTGCTGCAGAACAAGAATGGAGACCTGTGGGTCATGGAAGCGGAAGTGCAGGTTCAGACCTCCAGTTCTGGCCTGGTGTCTCACAGTGAAATTTGCTCACTGGGTCTCAGTCAGGCCTCTCTCTCTCTCCAGGATTGGTGTTGAGCCAGTTATTTTAAAAGAGAGAACCTGAATTGAGAAAAATGCCCCTACCAGGTTGGCCCGTGGTTCACTCTTCTTGATACACCTGGGGGGCCCCGGCTCACTGTGGACAGTGCCACCCCTGGCCTGATGGCCCTGGGTTATTGCGAGCTTTTGTGTCCCCCTGGTAAGAACACACTCAGGGCAACCGGAATCTTCTGCGGCACAAGCTTTATTGCTTACCCCTTCAGGAGCCAGTGGAGAAGAGAGCGCCAGAGAGAGAGAGATAGAGAGATCCCCTGAATGGCGAAAACCCGTCCCTTTTATGGAGGACTGTCCTCCGCCTCGGACGTGTCGCTCCCTGATCGGCTGCAGCCCATTGGCCGGAGTTGTCGTCACGGGGAAGGCAGAGCACATGGGGTGGGAAACTACCCCAGCGCATGTGCAGATGGTTTGTTTACACAGGTGCCAGTGCCATCAGCGCCATCTTGTAATGGCCAATGTGAGGGTGGCTCCTTACACTGGGTTCTATAAGGAAGTGTTCCAAGCAAACCATGGAGAGCAGGCCAGTGAGCAGTGCCCTTTTGTGGGCTCCGCCCTGCTTGATTCGATACCCTGACTTCCTCCAAGAATGGACTTTAATTCGGAAGCATAACCCAAGTAAATCCATTCCTCCTCCACTTGCTATGGTCATGGTAGTTTACACAGCAATGCCAACCCTAAGACATCTGGTGAGGGCACCCCACTTTGCAGACAAGGGAAGTGAGGCTCTGCCAGGCTGAGGGCGCAGCCTGACGGGCAGGTAGCAAATTGGGCCGTGGGGCTGGGCTTCTCCCTCACAATCAGCACTCTACACAACAGAGGACTGTATCTGCAGGACTTGAATTGCTGGTCAGAAGAATGGGTTGAAGTCATATCTCTCGACCTGGTGTGACACCCTGAACTGCCCAGAGGACTGTTAACAGATAACGATATGACTTCCAGAAGCTCAGATCTGCCTAAGAGGACTGTATTGCATGCACAAAGCTTTCTGACTAAGAGTAAAGATGTCTCATTCCTCCTTCCAGTAAGTGCAAAGAGGTCTGATGTGACTGCTAACACTGTCACCAGGACAGGCACTACAGTCCCCTCTGGGCAAGCCTGTGAAGAGGTTCCTATATTGCATAACTGGGGTGGGGAGATACACACGAAATGAGTGACACCATCTCCCAGGCTGTATTTAATAAAAAGGAGGAAGTAAGCCAAGCCCCAGCATCCTTCGGTCGTCACGCTTGCTTCCTGACTGAGGATGCCGTGTGAGCTGCCTCCTCCTGCTGCTGCCATGTCTCCCTCTCTGCGATGAGAGTACCCTTGAACTGTGAGTCAAAAATAAACAGTTCCTTCTTTGGTTCACCCTGTTCCCATCCCTGATCATGGTAGACCTGACCTTCCTTTCAGAGCATCTCTACCCATGAGCTCTACAAAGAAGGTATATCTGTACTGCAAGTGACGCCATAATGCTCTAAACATTGGGTCTGTTTTGTTTTAGTCCCCAAATGGTTGGTCAGTTTGTCTTATCAGAGTCCTTTGAAGGTCCCTTTACTTCATCAGCACATGTGAGAGAGAGAGAGAGCCCCAGTATCTCCGTTTTCGATGTAACTAGAACAACCTGACTGCAGTTTCAACAATGTTTAGCTGTAAAGGGGCATCCTGGCTGTCAGGAGGTACCGCTGCCAAGATACAGCTCTTCCCTCAGTCTCCTCCTAATTCCTTGCCTACTTGGCATCATGGTGGGGAACTGTGGCGGTTTAAATGAAGACAGTCCCCACAGGGTCATAGGGAGTGGCACAATTAGGAGGTGTGCCCTTGCTGGAGGACATGTATTACTAGGGTGTGGGCTTTTTTGAGTGCTCAGGCTAGGCCGTGTCACTCTCTTCCTGCTGTCTGCCGATCCCGATGTAGACATGGACCATGACTGCCTGCACCATGCAAGCCAGCCCCAATTTAATGTTTTCCACTGTAAGAATTGCTATGGTCTCTTCACAGCTATAGAAACTAACAAGACAACCATGTTCATCACAGCAATAGACAAAAGTAGGACAAACTTGGTACCAGGAGTGGGGTATTGTTGACAGACCCGAGCATGATGTTTTGAGGATTGTACAAGTGTTTGGAACTTAGAACTGCAAATGCCATTGACTGCTCAAAGCCTAATGGGCTATTATGTGGGAGCTGAAGGTAGTGTTCAGAGAAATGCAGATAATAGAGGCCTGGCTTGTGAAGTTTTAGGAGGACAGTAAGACTATCAGGACCATTCATGTGATATATTTAAAATCAGAATCTTTCTAGTCAGCTGGGGCTGAAGAATCAGTTGTGATTAATAGAGACCAGCACCACTGAGGTAAATCTTCTGGGAAGGCACTCTTCAGGATCAACACACCCCTCTGTGTCCAGAGGGGACCAAGGCTGCATCTCAAGCTGCCAAATAAACTTAATTAAAAAAAAAATCTCACGTGGTTCTGATCAGTCACATAAAAGCTACAGGATTAAAGCTATCATGGAAAGGACTCAGGAGAGGCCACTGAAGGTGCAGTTTCAGTTGTAGTGGAGACCCCAGGACTGTGGGATAACCAGCAGTGTGCGCTGTGGATGGCGGAGCCGGGAAGTGGGGGAAGAAGCCCAAACCCTCTGGAGCTCAGGAGCTTAGAGTGAGCCCTAAATGTCAGACACTGAGATTTTTACACTGCTGGATGTTGGGTTTGCTTTGATTGTAACTGTGCTGTGGTTCTACCCTCAAAGAGAAGACAGAACTTAAAAAAAAATTTTTTTTTTATTTTACAGGACCCACAGTTGTGACTTTGAACTTTTAATGTATCTGAATTCTTTAAAGATTATGGGACTTTCAAACGTTGGTTGACAGAGCAGAGAGCTGAAGGCCATATGCAGATCACAGTGGGGCTTTGTTAAACCACATACACAACTGAAGGTTATATAGACGTCAGTGCTACCTGTTCTGAGCAGGAAACAAGCCACCTCTTTAATAACACATGGAAAGTAGGATTCTGTGGGACCTGGGGAGACGGTTCAGTGGGTAAAGTGCTTGCCATGCAAGCATGAGGACCTGAGTTCAAATCCCAGCACCCATGTATGTAGAGCCAGGCACAGGGATGCAGTATTATGATCCCGGTGCTGAGGAGGTGGTGGCGGGATCCCTGGAGCTCACTGGCAAGCCTCATCAGGGAGTACCAAGTCCTAGTGAGAGACCTTTTCTCAAAAACCAAGGTGGACAGCACCTGAGGAACAACACTGGAGGCTGGCCTCCGGTCTGCATGCACAGCACACAAAGGGTGGAGATTTTGTTTTGATTTGATTTCTTGGGTTTTCTTGAGACAGGGTTGCTATCTAGTCCAGGCTGGCCAGGAACTCTGCATTCTCCTCCCTTGGTCTTTTAAACACTGTGATCATAGGTGTGTTATCATACCCGGCTTAAAACGTAGGACATGTGATCCACCCCCTGCAGGGTCTCTTGAGCTGCTGACCTCGACTAGGGTCCTCCTGCTGTCACAGGATGGAAACAGGGACAGGACGTGGACACACCTTAGTAGCAGTCAGCTTCGTTCTCCTCCAACACACCCACCGTGGCCAGCATGTCCTGCAGCAGGGACTGTGGACTCTTCTCCACATGGTCGCTGCTCTTGGCCAGCCTGCCCTGCAGGCCCTCCAGGTCTAAGGCCCTGAGGATGGCTAGCATGGCCTCAGGATCCAGGTCCCCTAGGGGCTGGGCCTGCTCTCCTTCCCGCCACCTCTGCAGGGCAGCCTCCACTGAGGCTGAGTTGGGGCTGTCCCCTGCCTCCCGAGGGCTACTGCAGAGAACTGTCTTGTCCCTCAAGAAGAGGAGCAGGTCACAGGCCTTTTGGGCCACCGGTCGGTCACAGTCAAGCAAGGCACAAAAGGCAAACTCAAAGAGGGGCAGACGGCAGAGAGTCTGCAAGAATTCCAGGTGTGGGCGGGGAGAGGAGGCCCTGGGCAGGCCCACTGTATAGGGACAGTGGAGGCTGGGCTGGCCCAGTGCCTGGGTGAGGAACACCCGTGCCAGCTCCAAACCCTGCACTCGGACCTCCCAGTCCAGATCCCGGCTCACTGCCTGGAGAACAGTGGCCACGAACCACTCCGTGTCTCGAACCACGTCAGTGTGGCCATCCCTCAGCCAGTCCGTGAAGACCCGTAACACAGCCCTTCGAGGGAAGCCCTCTGAGTCAGCGGACAGGATATGCATAAGGTCCATGAGTAGTCCCTGCAGGTTGGAGAATTCCAAAAAAGTCGGTCTGACCCTGATAACTTGTCAAGGATCCAACGCAGCTATGAGACCGCCCTCTGAGTGACCATGATGGAGCATCTAGGGAGGCTAAGGCACAGAATGGCTGGGGTCTCACACTGAATAAAAAGGAGAACGTGAGCCAGGTGCCAGCATCCATCACTCTCTGCTTCCTGACTACAGCTGCCTCAAGCTCCTACCACCACGGCTCACCCAACCAGGAGGACTGCACCCTCAAACTATGAGCCCCAACGCACTCACTTCCTTAAACTGCTTTCTTCGGGTATTCTGATCAGCAGCAAGAAATCCAACTAATACAGTGACGAGCCAAGGATGGAACCCAGGAGACCTAAGGCCTCAGCCACAGCATGGGCCATGTGCTGCTCTGGTCCCTCAACATGATGTGTTCTGTGTTCCTTCAGCCCTGCCCTTGCTTATCAGAGTGGGGTGTCAGAAAGAGCACAGGCACTGTGCCTGACTGCTCACCACTCCTTGGTGGTCCCCCTCTCAGAAGCAGTTGCTACAGATTTGGCTGCTCACCAACTCCCTGGGTCTACCTGCTGGGCCTGCGGGCTCTCGGGGCTGGCGGGAGCGGCCTGCAGACCCTGGCTGGAGAGCTGTCCAGCGGCACCCACGGCACTTGCTCGGACGTAACTCTCTGGGTCTTGGAGAAGCTGGAGGGCAAGTGTGGGTACTTCTGAGGAACGCAGTGCCTCTCTGAAGTCAGCCTGCCCTGGGGGGGGGGTGTCAGATGCCACAAAGATGTAATCAAAGGCCACTCAGGTAGTGAGAGCCCCAAAGCCAGCAGGACACATAGACACAACATACACACTCCTGTCCCCAGGGTGCTCACCTCCCCAGTGTCGGATCAGATGCGTCAGGAACTCCAAGGTGGAGTCCCTCACCTCCCAACATGGGCTGCACAGGCGCTTCTGTAGTATGGGGAATAGCTCTGTACCAGGAAGGGGAGGTCAGTGGCCTCTAGAGTCACACTCTGCCTTCCCTGAGGGACACCCTGCCCAGCTCCCAGCTGCCCCCTGCCCCACAGCTCCAACTTGATACAGCTCTGCAAGGAGCTAGGGTTACCTCCGAGAAACAGCAGGGCATCGGAGCTGAGATCAGAGCTGCTGGGGGTCTTGTGTGGGTTCTGGAGCCATCTGAGTGTGGCCTGGAAGGCCTTCTTTAGGACCTAGAACGGGACAGGCTAGAGGGTAGGAGTAGCATGCTACCATGTCCCCGTCCCTGCACCATGCCACTCGTGGGCACAGAAACACAAGTTGAGTGCAGTCTAGCCTCTCAGACACTGAGACTGAAGAGGATGGGATGCCCCTCTCAGAAGCCCTGCCTGGGGTGATGGGACCTCTTCCTGTGGATATGACATCAACCCCCACCCCCACCCCAAGCCTCTCCTTCTTTGGTCCATTCTGCCTGCAGCACCTGGCATTAAGTCTACACCCAGGAGCAGGGGAGTGCATGAGAACCTATCTTCCCCTAATCCCCTTCCCTCCCTCCTAAGAATTCTGTGAATGGTAGGGCATGTGGCAGACAGCAGGAATGCCAACTAGAGGCCAGCTCGGGCAACAGAGTAACATCCTGTCTCAAAAATATAAAAACAAAAGCCATTGAGAGGAAAGAATTCCCTAGGACACTGGGCTATATGTCTGTCATGCCCCTCCTCCAGCTCCATCCCTGGCTCCTCGATAGCTTCAGAAGTCTGCTGTGGGTCGGACCAATGCTGCTTATACTCAATGCTAATTTGGGTCCCCAAAACTGCCCCAAAGGCAGTGTAAGACACCAGAAAACCCTGCCCCCAGTTAATTCTGATTGGTAAAGAAAGATGCCAGCAGCCAATGGCTGGGAAGAAGAGACATAGGTGGGGTTTAGGGTTCCTGGGCTTGGGACTACAAGGAAGAGGAAGAAAAAGGAGAAAGGTGCGGTATTGGGATAGCTGAGCCTTTAAAACGTGGCACATGGGCTCGCCGACTGGAGTCAAAAGCAGCCCAAACAGAACACAGACATTGGCAAGTAGTAACTTGGAGTTATCAGTAGGAAAGTGGATTCTAACAGCGTGGCAGGTAGGCAGCTGCCCAGCTATTGTGCTGCCTAGGGCATATTTAACAATACATTAAGACTGTGTGTCTTTCATCTGGGAAAATAAATAGCCGAGGGTGGGAAGAAACTTCCCCTTCCCCTGCACTGGGATTTTTAAAAAAAATATGTATATTAGAGAAGCCTTTAGCTGTAAGCCTCACCCAGATGGATCCAATCCTGGGTCCCATGCAGCCATTGCTACCAGTGTTGACTCTTGGGTCAAGGGTCTCTGTCCCCTCTTGGTTTCACTATGTGACCTTGGCTGTACTAGAAATCCTTTTGTAGACCAAGCTGGCCAAACTCTAGAGATGTGCCTGCCTCTGCCTCCCACATACTGAAACTAAAGGCGTGTACGACCATACCCAGCTTGTCAGGGTCTCTTTGTAGCCCAGACTGGTCTTGAACTCATGAACCTCCAGTCTGTACCACATCTGTGGGGGGGAAATCACAGGTGTGAACCACTACACCCGAAAAGGTCACCCTGGGCAGTGGCTTGGTAGCCTCTAGTGGAAGCATTCTTAAGTGAGAAGGTCACCAGCTGTATGGCCTTCCCAGAACCCATTTACAGTACCATGGGGCTGGATTCCGGGCTCTCCAGGGTCTTCAGGAGAACAGCAAATACCTCCAGAACCAACTCCAGGGGGCCTGAAACAGATATGAGTAGAAACATCAAACCAACATCTATCTACCCAGAGCCCACTGCCAGGCCGAGAGCATGGTTCCAAACTCTATGGAAGCAGGTGTCAGAAGCTACCCGAGGGCTACCTGAGAGCCCAATGGACACCCCCAGAAGAAAGAAGAGAAAGTGGAACTTAGGACCAAGAGAAAACAGCACTCACTTGTCCCCTGAGACAGGGTCCCCAAGAAGTCAAGGGCTGCTCGCTGGACACGAACACAGCCACCCAGAGTCCCACAGAGACGGCCTCCCGCACTGGAGCTGGGGTCCGCTGAGCCATCACAGAGATGCAATATAGTCACAGCAGCTTGCAGCAGATGCACCTGTGGCCAGGGTGAGGGGCACTGGGGCTGCAGTGGGGAGCAAAGTCAGCAGAGGCCCGGGGTCATGTGGCTCAATGACACAAGGCATAGCTATACTCACCAGCATCTGCAGCTCCTCCAGGTGAGCCAGAGTCTGGCAAAGGAGTCCCACACAGGCTGACTTTGAAGACAAGAGTGTATCCACAGTCAGCAAGCTACCCACAGTCCCGTCCAGCAAGCCTAAGGCAAAGACAACAGCATCCCTTTAGTGACCACCATCCAAGCAAGGGCTCTCAAGCTCAGGGCCGGGCCTGGTCAGGGATGCTGTCTGCCTGTATCATTAGTTGGGGGAGGTCTGCATGGGACCAGGGTAGCTCACTCTTCTTTGCCTAAGAATGGAGGGTTCCACCCTCCCTGCATACCTGGAGGTCCAGGGGCCTGAGTGGTAGCTTTCAGGATACAGGCCAGTGGCTGTAGGAGGACTCCAAAGGCCTGGGTCCTCAGTTCCTGGGGACTGGGGACACAGTACAGGATGAGGGTTATACTCTGGCCACAATCTGAACATCCTAGAGAGTCTATGGTGGCTCAGTGCAAGCGAGGGTGGAGGCTCCTCTGAAACAGCTCCTCTGTAAGCTGCTAGTTAGGAACCAGGTAGGAGGAGAGACCTGACCAAGGCTTGGCCCTGCTATCCTCGGGGCCCCAGAAAGGCTAGCTACACTCCCTGATCAGATTGACTGGGAATTTCCTGGCTCCTAGGGCAGTGCCCAAGTGTGCTCATGTTGTGTTCAATGACCTGAGGTGTCCCTTTTCATGTTACGCGATGGCCCACTCTGATGAACTGAGCATGCTTCCTCCCTGCATCCCACATTCGGCAGCCCACACCTCTGCACACCCCATGGGGTACAGATGAGAGAGCTCCAGGAGCCTGGCTCAGCCTTATCGGAGGTAAGAGGACAGCTACAGACAGCACAGAAGTTAGCTTTAGCTCTGGGGTACCACAAACTTCTATTTGATATAGCTCTGTCTCTTGCTCAGTGTGGTATGGCCCATGCTGCTTAGGAGGTGGAGGTGGAATTATAAAGTTCAAGGCCAGCTTGACCTGAAGAGTGGGTTCAGGTCAGCCTGGGCAATTCAGTGAAGACTGTCTCAAAATAAGAAGAAAAAGAGAACTGTGGGTATGGCTCTATGACAGAACACCTGCCTAGAATCCCCCAGTGAGGAAATGGAGGATGTGGCTCAGTGGTAGAGCATTTGATTAGCATGTATAAAAAACGCTAACTTCCATACCAAGTACTGAGGAAGAGAAAGAGAGACAAAGGGGAAGAAAATGGAGGGAGAAAGGGACAGAAAGAGGCAGCCAGTGCTTTAATACCTGTCCATTCCACCTGGCTGCCCATCCCACCTGGCTGCCCATCCCACCTGGCTGCCCATCCCACCTGGCTGCCCATCCCACCTGGCTGCCCATCCCACCTGGCTGCCCATCCCACCTGGCTGCCCATCCCACCTGGCTGCCCATCCCACCTGGCTACTCTCCAACCTGGCTACTCTCCCACCTGGCCCATTCTCACATTTGGCTCCCGGTTTCCAAAGTTCCCCAACCATTATTGTGACACTCTCAGCTCCCCCAATCATACCAGTGCTGAAGTTTCAGGGTCCCCAGGGCTAGAGGCCCAGCTTGCGTGGGACTCAGGCGGCTCAGAGTCTGGGCCAGCATCTCCCACAGGCCACAGGCTGCAAAATTCAACACAGGCGACCTGGAGAAAGAAAAAGCCAGGCCTCCATCAGAGTCTAACTGGACAGCTGCAATTATGTCCAGTCCTGCAGATGCCCTGTCCCCTGAGGCATCCTCGGGGTCCTCCCCATGAAGCATCAGCTGCTCTGACACTTCACAGACAACAGTCACTCATCCCAAGTCCCCGCAGCCCCCTGACCTGGCCACACGAAGAAGAAGGTCCATGAGCGCGTGCACGGCTGGAATGGGGTCTCTCTCAAACAGGCGGGCAACAGGGGGACTTAGCCGCTCCCAGAGGACCCCTGTCCAGGGGTTATGGCAGCGCCCGAAGGTCGTAGTCAGGACATTCAAGGCCTGTGTGACCTGGGGGGTGGCTTTGGCATGCAGGGACTCATCCACATGGTTCACAATCTTCTGGGCACACATAGGCCAAGCAGCAGCTTCAGGGACGGGGGACCCTGGGGCTCCACCTTGCATGGACAGAGCTAGGATGTGTACTAGGAGCTGGCTGGCTGCTGAGGCGACGAACAGGCTGGGGTCTCCCTGCAAGGAGAAGAGCGTGTCCACAGCACCTGGAGCGGGCAGCAAAAGGTCACACTGGGTGAGGAGACACACAGAGGACACCTATCCATCATACCCTTCAGGCCTTGGAAAGCACCCTCTGCTCACAAGGAAACCCAGCATGAGCCCTCCAGCATGCTGGCTTTAAAGTCAAAGCTTTCTTCTTCTTTTCTTTTCTTTTCTTTCTTTCCTTTTTTTTTTTTTTTTTGAGACAGGGTTTCACTGTGTAGCCCTGGTTGTCCTAGAATTCCCTCCATAAACCAGGTTAGCCTTGAACTTATATATGTATGTTTGTGTGTGTGTGTGTGTGTTGTGTGTGTGTGTGTTGTGTATCTATCTGCCTCTGCCTCCTAGGTTGCACCAACACCAAGAAACTAAAATTAAAAAAAGAAAAATGCCTGCTGCAGGGAGAGAGGCTTCCCACACCAAGTAAGTTAAATCTAGGCACTGGAAACAGCTGATTTTTACACACACAGGGATATCCCCTCCCTGCACTGATCAACCTAACTTTATTTCAACCTAAACTGGATTTGGAGAAAAAAATAAGCAATATTTGCCTTTGATCCCAGAACCCTGCCTACCCCTGCCTCCCAGGTGTTGAGATTAAAGGCATGTGCCAGCACCGCCTGGGGCCAATGGAGCTTCTAACCGGTTCTACTATGTTACAGCACAAACTCAAGACTATTTGACAGGACGTAATTGCAGGAGCCACCCCAGACTCTAGGAATCAAAGATACATTTCCCTACAGTCGCTGTGTGCTTATACTGACAAGCCTGGACCACCACCACTTCCCCAGCTGAGAAGATTGGATTCAGAGAGGTTCATGGGCTTAAGAGATCCCACAGCACAGGCAGAGAGGCAGGAGGCCCTGTCGGTGAGCTGGGACAGGGTATGGGCAATACTCACCACTGTCAGCCAGGAAGTACAGGGCGCTGGGGTGGTGTGCCAGGGAGCACAGGCCCTGGATCCAGCCGCTGCGCACACTTGGGATGCTCCAGGCTGCCCAGCTGGGGGCACCTGACTCCCCAAAGAGCCCCAGCAACAACTCTCCCTGCTAGGAAGCAAAGAAAGCATGAGAAATGCGGAGGGAGCAGGGTTTATTGTTGGCCGTTTTCAGGACGGGAGAGTCATGCTTGGTAGTGCATTCTTTAATCCTGGCATTCAGAGGCAGAAGCAGGTGAGTCTCCTTGAATTCTAGATGAGCCAAGAATACATGGTGAGATCTCATCTCAAAAAAGAACACATGGGGCTGGAGCGATGGCTCAGGGCTTAGGAGCACTGACTGCTCCAGTAAAGAAACCTGGCTCAGGTCCCAACACCCACACGGTGGCTCACAACTGTATAAATCCCAGTTCCAGGGGATGTGACGCCCTCTTCCGATCTCCACAAGAACTGCACGGATGTGGTCCAGAGACATACACATAGGCAAAACATCCACAGACATAAAATAAAAATAAATATGGGGGGTGGGGGAAAGCACCAGATGTGGTGGTGCACATCTTTAATTCCAGCATCTGGGAGGCAGAGGCAGGCGGATCTATGTGAGTTAGGCCAGCCTGGTCTATATAGCAAGCTCCAGGACAGCCAGGACTACAGAGAGACACTGTGTCAAAGTAATAATAATAATTATTAATAATAATAAATGAAAGACAACAACAAAACAAAAAACCAAGAGGATCGGTGGAAGTGCCAGTTGGTTTCACACAACTGCTCCCAGACTCCATACCACCGCTCTGCCCTCCTGAGCTGGGAAAGAGGTCAGAGGAAGAACAACACATTTCTTTCCCTCCTTCTTCCTTTATAAGATTTTTGTTATTTTAAAGTTCTCTAGTTACACATCTGTGGGTCTATGCCCATGAATGTGGAAGCCAGAGGAGGGCGACAGATGCCCGAGACCTGGAGCTCCCTGACTGTGGCAAGCAGTTGCTTCACCTAGAACACTGTGTTCTTTCCCCAACGCGATCCATGACCGTGCTACAGACAAAGCATCAGGAGTGTCCTAGGGGCCTCACACTGCCCCATCAGAGAGAGATACTCAGATCGTGGTCAAGGGTCACACAGTGGGTGACAACAGGAAGTCAGCCAGCAACGTCCCTGGCAAATGTTTCTAAGTAGGAGCAATGTGGGATGACAGTGGACTTAAGAATCCTGGTGTGCTGGCCAGCCACAGGAGCAGGGCCAGCCACTGAGCTCCAGGCACTGGGATGGCTCCTACTCCAGAGGAGAGGATGGCCGCCCTTCTGGGGACAAGCACGTGGGAGACAAAGGCTCACCTGAAGGTACTCGAAACAGTCTTCCTGGGCTGCGAAGACCCCAACAAGGCGCAGAGCAAAGGAGAGGACCCTAGGGCTCACGTCCTGTGGCTTCAGCACATGGGACAGGAGCTCCATTAAGCAGGGATGGTCCTGTAGTACCTGGAGGCTGGACTCTGTGGAGAAAAGACATCCCAGGAGAACAGTGACCATGGGCAGCCTCTCTAGAAATGGCTCCAACATCCTTTTCCCTTAGGATTAAGGAGTCCAAGAAAGAGGGGTATGGACAACAATGGCTCCTAACCTGAACTCATTGAAGAGACCCCAAAGGCATGGTGCCACATGCCTATAATCCCAGCATTTAGAAGGTGGAAGCAGATGGCTCATGAATTCAAGGTTCTCCTCAGCCACCTACAAATTCACGGATAACTTGGGTTTCAGGTAAGTCTGCCTCAAAAAAAAAAAAAACAACAACAACAATAAAGATGGGGCTGGAGAGATGGCTCAGCGGTTAAGAGCACTGACTGCTCTTCCAGAGGTCCTGAGTTCAATTCCCTGCAACCACATGGTGACTCACAACCATCTAAATGGGATCTGATGCCCTCTTCTGGTGTGTCTGAAGAGAGATATATGTTCTCTTTTGTTATATGTACTCATATACATTAAATAAGTAAGTCTTTAAAAAAAAAAAGTGCTGCCCATGCCGGAAGGAACAGTTTTCACTCGTGCCCATTAGATTGGCTTTCACTGCTTACATCTGCTGTGTTCTTGGCGACCTATCCATGTGTTTCTCAGTGGTGTGTAAAAACCTTGCCCTGAGACTGCAAATTCAACTTTACAGTAGATAAAAGATAACAGCTCATAAAGATAAGAACCAGCAAAGAATTAGGGCTGTAACTCCACACAGAGCCCCTGCCTAGAGTCCCCCAGTGAGGGGCTGGGGTGTGACTCAGTGGTAGAGCCCCTGCCTAGAATCCCCCAGTGAGGGGCTGGGGCGTGGCTCAGTGGTAGAGCCCCTGCCTAGAGTCCCCCAGTGAGGGGCTGGGGCGTGGCTCAGTGGTAGAGCCCCTGCCTAGAGTTCCCCAGTGAGGGGCTGGGGTGTGACTCAGTGGTAGAGCCCCTGCCTAGAATCCCCCAGGGAGGGACTGGGGTGTGGGGCGTGGCTCAGCAATAAAATAAAATTGTCTACCTTTAGCATCACCAAAGGAAAGAAGGAAAAAAGAAAGACAGAAAAGAAAAGTAATAAATAAGGAGCCATTTAAAGACTACACTGCCAAAAAAAAGTTGAATTTGCAGTCTCAGGGTTAGATATTTACACACCTCTGAGAACCACTTACATGGATAGATCGCCAAGAACACAGCAGACATGAACAGTGGAAGCCAATCTAACGGGCAAGTGTAAAAACTGTTCCCTTCAGCATGAGCAACATTTTGCGGTTTTGAAGCAGGCTAAAGTGTAACCCAAGTTATCCTTGAATTTGTTAGGTAGCTGAGGACGGCCTTGAACTGCTGAGCCTCCTGCCTCTACCTTCTAAATGCAGTGATTAGGGGCATGTAGCACCATGTCTAGCTTTTTCTTTTCTTTCCTTTTTTGTTTTTTGAGACAGGGTTTCTCTATGTAGCCCTAGCCTAGGACTCAACTTTGTAGACCAGGCTAGCCCTGAACTCACAGAGATCAGCCTGCCTCTGCCTCCTGAATGATGAAATTAAAGACATGTGCCACCAGGCCTGGCCCTGGCTTTTTCCTTTTGTTGGGAAAGAAAGGGACAGTTGCTAGGGACTGAACCCAAGGCTTTGTGACTGGTAGGCAAGAGCTCACCCAGTGAGCTACATCCCATCGCTTCTTTTTTATTATTGATTTTGCATTTGTGTTTGTTTGTTTGTTTTGGAACAAATTCTTCTAATCCAGGCTAGCCTTGAATTTTCCGTGTAGCTAAGGCTAGCCATGAACTCCTAATCCTCCCACCTTTGCTTCCCAAGTGCTCTGCCATATCTGGCTGCCAGCCCCACCTCCCCTTCTCTTGCTTTCAAAAGGATCAAGGTTGCCTTGAACTCACTGTGTAGCCGAGACCATAAACGCACAATCCTCCTGCCTCAGTCCCAAGTACCTGGGCTAATAAGCCTGCATCAATAGGCTCAGTTCTATTACGTTGGACATCTTAAAAATTGCAGGAAACTGGGAGAGAGGTGGGAACTGCCTGCCAACGGATACCTAGCTATGCTGGGAACAAAAAGGTTACATAATGAGACCATTCACCCCCTAACTTGACTAAAGCCCACTCAACTGGCACACTTCATTTTCTATCCATTCATTTTCTATGCATTTTCAAGATAGGATGTCCTTCTGTAACCCAAGTTGACCCTGAACTATGCAGCCCAGGCTGGCCTCAAATTTGTAGCAACCCACCTGTCCTGGCCTCCCAAGTGTTGAGATTGCAGACCTGAGTCACTATGCCCCGCTGAACTGGTAAACTTTTAATGGGTGGACTCTGTGCATGTAAATCATATCTCAATAAAGCCGTTTAAGAATACTTGCAGGACAGATGTAGTGGTACACACACTTAAACATGGCAGATGGAGGCAAAGCCAGGTAGACCTCTGAGTTCAAAGCCAGCCAGTAAGTCCAGGCCAGCCAGGGCTACACAGCTGAACCAAAAATCAAGCTGCCTCCAAAAAACAAGATGGTTCAGTGGGTAACAGTGCCTGCTCTTCAATCATGAGGACCTGAGTTCAAATCCCCAGCATTCATATAAAAGACTGGGCATAGCTGCGCAAGCCTCCTCTAATCCTAGAGAATCCCAAGAGCTTCCTGGGTAGCCCAGTCTCCTGTAACATCAGTCAGGTCCAATAACAGACCTTGCCTTGAGGCAATAAGGTGGATGGAGACGAATGGCAGAAGATAGCTAATGTCCTCCTGCCCTGCTCTGACCTTCCGAAGTATGTCTGGGTGTGCATGCAACACACACACACACACACACACACACATGCAAGCACACAGACATGTATCACACATATATAAAAACACTAGGCCAGGTATACTAGCACACTCTTTTAATCACAGCACTCAGGAGGCAAAGGCAGGAGGATCTCTGAGTTCAATGGTTCGAGGCCAGTGTGGTCTATAAAGAGAGGACAGCCAAGGATACACAGAGAAACCATGTCTCAAAAGGCAAAATACACAAACTCAAAACCTAATTACAAAAGTACAAGGCAATAAACCTTGTAGGATTCAACTAACACGTTACCTTTTAATCATCTTAAATTCCATAACTTAGAAAACAGGTGAGACAAAACACAAAATAAAAGGTAAGGGCTGGGGTTGAAGCTCGGTTGATCAAGGGCTTGCCTGCTATGTAGGAAGCCCTGGCTCTATCCTCAGCATCTAATACAAACAGGGTGTGATGGTACATACGCACCATCCCAGCATCCAGATCTACACAAGGGAGGACCAGAGGTTCAAGGTCATCCTTGGTTACGGAATGTTTAAGGACAGCCTGGGCTACGTTAGAATATGCTTCAAAAGAAAAGAAAAGGAACAGAATAAGCCAAAGAAGAAATGAAGGCAGGAATTAACGACTAGACAAGGCTAACAGAACCTGATCTGTTAACTATGATCAACCAATCAAACAGGAGAGGTAAAACTTTCATTTGCCCAGGTACTCTCACGCCCAAGGAAAGCCAGTACAGCACTTTAAAAAAAAAAAAGTCAGGCGTGATGGCACACTCCTTTAATCCCAGCACTCAGGAGGCAAACACTGGCAGATCTCTGAGTTCCAGGTCAGCCTGGTCTACAAAGTGAGTTCCAGGACAGCCAGAGCTACACAGAGAAACCCTGTTTCAGGAGGAAAAAAAAAATGGAAACACATACAACAATGCCAGTGATTAAATTAAGGTCCACCCACACAGAAAGGAGGTAACTCTAGCTGGCCTTGAACCCAAATGTAGCGCTGTTAATGTCCTCTTTTCTTGGCTTTTAGATGACAGGTCCCACCACACCCACTCAGAGATCTGACTTCTTCAAGACAAGCCAGAGACATAGAAGACAGCAAAACAAGGTAGGTGCGTGCTCTGCAAACTCCTAGTGTGAACTGTGGCCGGAGCCAATGGGACTGTCACTACATGACTCCACAGTTCAGGTCAGTCCCTAGTACTCCATCTCCACTCTCCCTGATCAGCCACAGCCACAGGGCCTCAAGGAGATGAAGTAAGACACCACATGGATGGACAATTCTATAAGCCGTGTCCTCACCTGCCTCTGTCACTGTTTTAAACCAGTCCAGCAGTTTCTCCAAGCAGGTGTCATCTGCCACCAGCTGTCTGGGATCTGCCAAAACAGCACAGAGAGCCGGGAGGAGCCTGGAGCATTCTGGGTCCATGATCAGGCAGGCAGTTCCTACAGAGGAAGGGAGAGGTCAGCCACAGATTTGATACCAACTATCCTAGTTACAGGCAGCCTAACTGGGGCATGGGCCCAGACAACTTCACGTGGACCAGAACTCTTTTTTTTTTTTTTTTTTTTTCCTGAGACAGGGTTTCTTTGTGTAGCCTTGGCTGTCTTGGAACTCACTCTGTAGACCAGGCTGGCCTCGAACTCAGGAATCCACCTGCCTCTGCCTCCCAAGTGCTGGGATTAAAGGTAAGCCACCACTACCCGGTGGACCAGAACTCTTAAGTCCACAAAGATGCTAAGCTCAGTCCAGGGGAACCTGGACAAGAGGACTGAGTCCTAGAAGCTGCCCTGTGGGTGAGGACAGGTTAGTCAGAGCCACAAGGCCTTTGCTGTCAAAGCCTGTTAACTTGGGGGTTTGGTGCTGTGGGGTGGGGGTGTAGCTGCCTATTAACCTAGCTGCGAGGAGAACAGTCAGGGGATCAGCTAGGTGCGCAGGAGACTGTTCACCCAGGCACCTGATCCCCAAATCCGTTCCTAACGGTCAAGAGAAACCTGGATGAGACAATCCTCCAGGCCACGGAGGAGTGCGCAGGAAGGTGGGTGTCACAGCCCAAGTAGGTAGAGGCTGCAAGTGACAACCCCACGGCCTTCAACTAAGTGTCTCTTCAAGGCAGAAATATGCATCTTGGAGGGTAATGATTTCTGTATCTGTCGGCCCTGCAAGGCTCTGTCTGGACCCTGACATGCGTCGTCCGTACCTCCCAAATCCGGGTAAGAGGTGCGCTCTCCGCGACTGCGAGTTAGCCTGGGGGTTCTAATCCCGCCCCCGCATCCCTCCGCTAAGGGAATTAGGCCCGAGAGTGCAAAATGCACCATTAGACTGCCCGGCCGAAGCTCGAACTCCGCCTTACCAGGAGGATCTCCACCCCGGCCTGCGTGCGCCTCGCCCGCGGAGGTTCCGGTGTCTAAAGCAGGCCCCGCCCTCCCCTCCGCAAATTCCGCTTTACGCTGGCCGAGGCCCCGCCCTCCCCAGGTCCTGCCCCATCTCAGAGTTCGCTTCACGCAATCGCTAGCCTGGCCCCTCATCAGCACAGACCCCGCCCCTCCTCGGGAATTGGCTCCACCCCGCCAGCTTCAAGTCTCACTCCGCCTTCAATGAGGCCCCGCCCCTCAGACAGCGCCCCCGACGGAAGTTCCTCTCCACGTTGCCATAGGCTCCGCCCCTCAGTGCTGCTCGGGTTTCCGTCTCCACAGGCCCCGCCCTAAGCCAGTACCACGTGACGGACATGGGGAGGGGTGCAAAAGAGCGGGGCTGACGCGCTTGGAGACCAGTGATGACCCTGCCGTTCCGATCACCCCTAAGGTTCAAACCCTGTAAACCCACTCCAGCTGTGTGCAGTTTGGCATTTTCACACTGTACCAATCTCTCAGAATTATCACGTCCCCGCCAGGGCGCTCTATGGTACGTGCCCACGCAGGCAGTGGGCGGAGCGTCCCCAGGCGGGCTCAGTGTGGGCGTGGCTATCCGCTGGGAGGCGCGGTTTCGCTGGCCTCAGGCCACGTGTCTAGGCTTTTAAGGTCTCCGAATTCTACTGGGTCTTCTAGCCCTTGCTTTCAGCTTTAGCGTTAGATGTGGGCAGCAGTAGATGGGTCGGCACAGCCGGTGCTGAAACCCTCGGTTCCCACAGCGGGTAGCGCTAAACTCCAGGGTCTAGAGTGTCAGGACCCTCCAGTCACCAAAGCCTTTTTTTCTGTAGCTCTTCACAGCCCCAGTCCTCTATCCCCGCTTGCCTTCTCTCTGCCATCCATTGTAACCAACTCTTCACAACTTCAGCCTGCTCTTCTAATGATAAAGATTAAAAGTAGGCCATCGGGAACTAGAGAGATGGGTCAGTGGTAAAGAATACCTTTTACTCTTCCAGAGTTTGGTTCCCAGCCCCGAGGTCTCACACACACACACACATCTCTTTTAGGGCATGGTTCCGGAATGCCTAGAACCATGCTCATCTACTCTAGAAATCAGACCTGTGAGCTTGGTTGTCTCTATCTTGGTAATGGGAGACCCCAGCATGTTGGGCTTCTGCAGAAAAAAAAACACTGCAGGCTGGAGAGATGGCTCATCTGTTGAGAGCACTGACTGTTCTTCCTAGAAGTCCTGAGTTCAATTCCCAGCAACCACATGGTGGCTCACAGCCATCTGTAACGGATTCTAGTGTATCTGAAGACAGCTACTGTGTAGTCATACACATTAAATAAACACGGTTTCTCTGTGTGGCTCTGACTGTCCTGGAACTCACTCTGTAAACCAGGCTGGCCTCAAACTCAGAAATCCACCTGCCTCTGCCTCCCAAGTGCTAGAATTAAAGGCATGTGCCACCACTGCCAGACTAATAAATAAAATCTTAAAAAAACAAAAAACAAAACAAAAAACCTACTGTGTGTTTACATACTATCTGAGTCTGGGCTGTTATTCTTTGGCAAATCATGGGTCCTTAGACAAGCAAGAAAAAACCTCTCAGGAGAATCCTTGTATTAAGCTTAATGTTGCAATGCCACCCAGTTGCAGAGAGCTGTTTACTCAAAAAAATGAATGTGTGCTGGGGAATAGTCCCTTTGCAAGCCTAAGAACCTGAGTCGCCAGAATCCATGAAGGAGATGGGATGGGGCGGGAGGGGGACAAAATAAGAAAAGCAGGGCAGAGCGGTATACATTTGTAACCCCAGCATTGAGGAGGCAGACAGGATCACACACACACAGAGGCAAATGACATACTGTTTTCATCTATCACTGGCCTGCTGGGCCACCAGGGAAGTGCTCCCTATCTGGCCTGGGATGGAAAGCCACGGGATCCTGGAGAGTTCAGAGAGGCTTATGATAGCAAACTATCAGCTAAGGGTTTAAAGCAGTTGGTGCTGGCCCATGGGCAGTCTTATCCTCAAGGCGCCAGACCCCAGGTTTAATAACTAGGGAGTCAGTCACCTTGGCCCCCAACATCTCAGCTTCTTTACAGAAAAAATAAACATGTAAATAGGCTGATGTCCCCAATCTCAAATCTTGCGTATCGTTAAGGATGGTGCTTTATGCTCTCTGTTTAACTCAACATAGCGACCCTCGGAACCTCTACCCACTGGACTACATAGTTGCAGCCAGTGTTTGCCGAAATCCAACCCGGGCTCCTGAAGTTGGATCTGAGAGCATGGCTTCCAGGTAGAAAGTTAGCCTTGCCTGCGGGAGGCCAATCAATTCATGCATCCCAAGACAAGAAACAAAACAAAACAGCTAACCAAAAAAAAAAAAAAAAAAGCCCACAAGAACCGATTGCGCAGTACAACCCCGGGAGAGTGCTTGGTTGGCCCCTTGCTCGCGCACACTTTGCGCGTGCACAAGATTCATCGGGCTCGGGAGGAAGGACCACATCCGGGGCCCTGTGGCCGCGGCACGGTTGCCATGGTACCAGGGCGGCTGGCAGGCCTCCCAAGCCGAGGGCAGAGCTCGCAGGACCCGGAGGCCGCGCAGCGCTGCCGCTATGAGCCTGGGCACCACAGATCTAGCCTCGGAGACGGTAAGGAGCCCTGGGGCGGAGGGAGGAAGGGCGCACGGTGGCAGCCAGCTCCGGCAGCCCGATTGTTACCGCACAAGAGCCATCTCCGGGCGTCGGCCGCCACTGTGCCCGCGCCCCAGCAGCCTCTAGCTCCCGCCTGCGCTCGCGGAGGCCACTACTTCCAGGAAGCCCCCGGGACTGCGCCCCTCCCGCACGCGCTGCGGGTCTGAGGCTGCAGCCGGCCGACGATAAGCTCCTCTCGTAAGTGTTGCTGTAGGCTGTGGTCTCGCGACTCCCCGGAGCGATCCAGGGCAAGGGGGAAGTCCTGCCCCCAACCTCCCCCATGGCTAGTTCTGCACAGGTCCGGGAGTCATCTCTGGAAGAGGTGTGCCTCTCTCTCTCTCTCTCACTCTCTGCGTGTCGGTATCAAGTGAACTTTGTGCATTCCGGGGGGCGGTGGGAGAGGGGTGGTGGCTATAGGACAGGGCAATAGGCTGATGTCCCCAATCTCAAAGAGAAGTAGGGAGCAGTTTGGTACAGGTTTAGAGCCAGTAGGAGCATTAAATGTAAAGGCCGCAAGGCCGGGGAAAGTAGCACACCGGAAAGCAAGCTCTTGGGATTGAGATTTAGAAGGGCACTGAGGGAGGTAGGCAGGGACCTGGCCATGGTGAAATATGACTTTCAAGGGTCCAGGGGACGCCTGTGAGAGGCTCCACAACAGACTGAACGACTAAGCCTTTGGTCAGCCGAGATCAGCTGGGATTCCCTACTTGTTCCTGCACTCGAAGCTTTCCAAGATTTGCCTAGTTTTGGAGGTCGCTCTCTCAACACTGCCTTCACTAGCTGCCCCCAGTAACTGCTCCCTCATCTCTGTTTTTTTGGGTGCTACTGGGGACTGAAACCCTCATGCCAGACTAGAGCGCTACAAATGAACCTCCCCAGCTGGGTCACTGGGGGATTCTAGGCAAGCACTTAATTTCTGACTCAGTTTCCCAGTCCAAGCAAGTGCTCTACCACTGAGCGCCACCCCCCACCCGCACCCCTCACCGGGGCTCTCCCTCTGAACTGCATCTCCAGACCTTTCAGAAGTTAAAACCATCCCCACTAAGGGTGGGACTTGGTGGGGGAAGACTTTGAACCGGATGTAAATTAATAAATTAATGAAAAAAGAAGAAAAAAGTTTAGTTTCTTGTGTTGAGATTACAAAGATAGTTCATTACTCTTTCAATACATATGGCAAATTATCCATAACCTAGCCATCCACAGAAATCCAATTAATATAAATTGTGTTTCTCATATGCATCTCTCCCCCCATACGTTTTTTAAAAAGAGATCATATTTCTACAGTTGTATAACTCTTACCATTAATTTTGTTGCTAGCATTTTCGGTATTTTTTTTTTAAACGCTCTTTGTATGTAGCCCAGGCTGGCCTCAAATTCAGCCTCCTGCCTCAGCTTGCCAGATCCTAGGATTACAGGCTTGCACCTCCAGGAGGTTGGTGTTCCAAAATGTAACCAAGGACTGGGGAGACTGGGCTCAGTGGATAAGATGCTTGCCTGCACTCCCGAACCCACATCCAAGACCCACGGGTATGGCTGCTGCCTGTAATTCCAAATGTTCAGGCGTTGAAGACAGGGGAACTCCCTGGGCAAGCTGGCTAGCTAGACTAGCTACAACTGGGTTTAGCAAGAAAGCCTAGGTCAAAGTGGAAAGGCGTGAAAGCAGTCACAGGGTCTGTTTCAGACCTCCCTCCACAAGCATGCACACACAGACACACAAACACAAATGAGCAGCCAGATAGAGCTCCATTCCGAGCAGTTCACAATTGCTTAGAAGTCCACCTCCAGGGTACCCCGCAACCTCTTCTGGCACCTGGCACCTGCATACGTGCACACATGTACACACACACACACACACAAATAGAGTTTACTTATCTTTAAATAGAAAGCATGACATTAAAAGGTGTGTATGCAAAACTTCTGCCAGAAGATGGGCAGAGACTCCTCCTTCTTTGAATAGTAGCAGAGTACCCCGGGGGCGCTGAAACAGCGGGGGTTGTGGGGGGATGGCTTGCTTCTCTTGACTTGAGAACTCTTACTAAAGGCACACTGTTGGCCTGAGAACCCACCACACCCCTGTGAGTATGTGAGTATGGACACCCCTACCCCCAACCCCCATCCCGGTCAGGCACTCCTCTTCCTGTGTGTGTGTGTGCGCGCGTGCGCGTGAATGGAGGGCAGAGGAATGTCATGTGACATGTTAGGCTGGCTGGTCAGTGAGCCCTAGAGAGTCACCTTTGTCCCCCGCCAGCACTGGATCTGGATGGGATCTAGGTCCTCTTAACTGACTAGAAATCCCCTTCCTCCCACCTCCTCCTCTCTGACCATCACGGTACACGGTTGTTGCAGGATGGAGATGTCCCAAGCTTCCCTTGTGCTGGCCCACTGGGGTGTGTTGCCGCAGCTCGGACAGGCAGTGTGCTTCTGGGACTGCTGCACCTGAGCAGCTGCCTCCCAGTGACCTTGTGTGCATTTCTTCCAGGGAGATGACAGTCTGTCTGCTATTACCTTTGAATCTGACATTGAATCGGTGAGTACAGGCAGGAGTGCCAGCCCCTGTGTCTGTGTCCTTGGATGGTGTGTGTAAAGCAGTGTCCCCTAGACCCAGGGCACGGGTGTCCAGAGCTGCTTATGGTGTCGAAGTATCACCCTGTTAGCTGAATCTAAATAGTTGAGATTCCATTTTAAAACTTTATTTATGTATGTATTTATTTATTCGAAATCTATTTCAAGCTGGGCAGTGGTGGCGCACGCCTTTAATTCCAGCCCTTGGGAGGCAGAGGCAGGCGGATCAGTTTAAGACCATCTTCTGCTTATATAGTGTAGCTGGGCTACATAAGACCCTGTCTCGAACAATAGTAGCAGCAGCAACAAGATAATAAATATCACTTTAAAGCTAGTTCTAGAAATTAATTGTGAAGGTCTAGAGAGATGGCTGAGTGACACTTGGTGCTTTAGCAAAGTACACACAGACATAATTCCCTGTATCCACATAGCAACTCACATGGGATCCCCAGACCGCAGGGAACTAGGGTGCGCTGTTGAGCCATGCCCTGTCCCCTCCCTGGGGGATTCTAGGCAGATGCTCTACCACTGAGCCACGCCCCCAGCCCCTCACTGGAGGATTCTAGGCAGGGGCTCTACCACTGAGCCACGCCCCCAGCCCCTCCCTGGGGGATCCTAGGCAGGTGCTCTACCACTGAGCCACGCCCCCAGCCCCTCCCTGGGGGATCCTAGGCAGGTGCTCTACCACTGAGCCACGCCCCCAGCCCCTCACTGGGGGATTCTAGGCAGGGGCTCTACCACTGAGCCACGCCCCCAGCCCCTCACTGGGGGATTCCAGGCAGGGGCTCTACCACTGAGCCACGCCCCCAGCCCCTCCCTGGGGGATTCTAGGCAGGGGCTCTACCACTGAGCCACGCCCCCAGCCCCTCCCTGGGGGATTCTAGGCAGGGGCTCTACCACTGAGTCACACCCCCATCCCCTCACTGGGGGATTCTAGGCAGGGGCTCTACCACTGAGCCACACCCCCAGCCCCTCACTGGGAGATTCTAGGCAGGGGCTCTACCACTGAGCCACACCCCCAGCCCCTCACTGGGAGGTTCTAGGCAGAGTCACACCCCAGCCCCTCCCTGGGGATTCTAGGCAGGCACTTTACATTGGAAAAACACTCACTGTGCCCCTGGAAATTAGCTAGAGTCCCAGGTTCTTTGTGAATTGTGCTGAGCGGCAAAGAGAAGCGTGCTGAATGCTCAGTTAGTGGCTAGCCCAAGAAGTTCCTTGATTCTATCTCTACATGAGCTCTGAAGGGCCCCAACATGGGAAGCCTCAGCTACACTTAGGAGGCTTAGCATGCCCACCGTCCCCGAGGAGGGACCACGGTTATGGTTATTGTATGATAAAACTTTTTCTGAGGAGATGAAACAGCTCACCCCAGATTGAGATCCCATGACAGACTGACAGTGCCGCTCGGTGAAGGAGCTGCCTAGAGGGGTATTGGCAAGGGGGTTACTTTAGGACCAGAGTGACTCAAAGACAGCTGCATGGCCAAGGCACACCCAAGCGTGGGTGACAGCTCACAGAGCTGGGACCCTGGAGCACAGTACACAGTCCTCAGGAGCTCGAGGATGGAGAGTGGCCTTTCCGAATGACTCCAGTCTAGATCTTTCCCGGGCAGATGGTCTAGTCCCAGAGTCTGGGAGTCTTGCTTGAAGCTTGTCTTGTCTGAGAGTAACTTTAGGTTTTCGTTGCTTTCTTAGACAGGGAGACGCCTAATGAGTCTGGTCAGTTTGAGGGACTTCCTAGGGCCAGTTTGAGTCGTTTGCCTTCATGCTTGAGGAGCAACCCTGCAGGACTGAATCTTTCAATCTGGAAGGAAACTGTTTTGTGACATGTGTCCCACAGCCAGGAGCACTCCTCTTTATAGCATAGGGACATGAGCCCCAAGATATTCACCACAGACGTGATCCTGATGCCATGGTCTGGGGAAGGAGCCACCTAGCAAGCCCCACGCAGTGTCCAGATCTCTCTGGGGGCATAGAGGACAGTGTTTCCACCAGAGGGGAGCAAGGACTTGCCTTGGGCTGTGGCCCTCACGCCTAGCCTTGTGCTGCTTGGAAAGGCAGGTCACTCTCCATAGCCCGCCCTAGAAGCTGCAGGACCTTGTTGCCATGACTGCATGGGCATCTGTTTGCTATAGAGACTGTTTTTCATACAGGGTCCTCCTCTTTGCTGGGTTTCTCTTCCTTAGTGAGGATTGGCCGTGGACTTACATACAAGGGATTCCTCTTCGCCTCTGCTGTGAACACACAGGTGCTGGCTGGCAGGCAGAGCAAAGCCTCGGGACAGCACAGGAGACTTTTTTGGTTGTTCTTTCAAGAAGAGGTTTCTCTGTGTAACCTGGACTGTCCTGGAACTCTCTCTCTGAAGAGTAAGCCGGACTTGAACTCAGAGATCTGCCTGCCTCTGTCTTCTGAGTGCTCACAGCTAGGGAGAGTGACCTTCCTGACTCCCAACCCCATGCATAGGAGCCTCTACACTATGGAGTGCCTCAAGGCCTGACAGGTCTCCTGGCCAGGGTCTCTCTCTCTCTGGCCACTTGAGAATGGTGAGGTTTTCCAACAGAGCTCTTAGGAAGCCTAACATGCGTCATTTTTCTTTCTTTCTTTCAGAAAACTAAAAGGAAAAGTTTCCACAAACCTCCTTCCACATCACCAAGTAAGTATGGCTGGACGTAACCTCGGTCCAACTCATCCCCACCTCGACTTGCAGTGTGGCAGGAATGGCCCTTCCCTGCATCCTGGAGAAAGCGAAGGATGTTTCTTTTCAGATGCAGCGGAAGTGGGGGACTCAGTGGCGTCAGGGTTGGCTGTATTTGTTTGGGGACCACTGTCCCCGAGTACTGTGCAGGCCACCATCCCACTGGGCTTCCCATCAGACAGAACAGAGCAGAGATGGCCTTTCCTTCCTCTTGATTTCTCAAAGCTGAGTAGAGCGGCAATGAAAGGCAACCTGTGTTCCGTGCTTACACACCCATACGTGTGTGCACGTGGAAGCCCCTAAGCCGTGTTGTCATGCCTCAGGTGTGGTCTGTCCTGTTTGTGACACACGTTCTAGAGCTTGTGCCCAGCACTCACCGATTAGGTTAGGCTGGCTGTCCAGTGAGTCCCCAGAGTCTGCCGCTGACTTCGCTCCCCCAGTAGCGAGATTGTAAACATGTGTCACTGCACCTGCCTTTTGTCTGGGCTGGAGCAAACTCAGGTCTTTGTACTCGTGGGACAAGTACTTTACAGACTGAGCCATCTCCCAAGCCCCATAAAAGGATGTTTCTGAAGTGAGATTTGCTCTTCCAGCAGCACATGGGCCCTTGCTGGGGGAGGGGTGTGTGTCCCCAGATGGAGCAGATGGGCGTGTGCCTTTTGACCCTATAGGATCTCTGAGCTCATTCTGCTACGGAGGCCTTTTTCTTCCTCCTCCTCAGAAGGACGAAGACTGCTTTGTCTCTGTCCCTAGCTGTGGCTGGAGGCAGCATGTATTTATTAGGGCAACAGCTTTTAAATAGGGTTGGTCCCAGTACCTGCAAGGCCGACTGATGTTGTCTGTCAGTGTCACCGTACTCTAGGGCCCAGTGGCTGGTGTCAGCCTGTGCAGGAGTCTCTGTGACAAATAAATGTCAAGTCCTACAATTGTTGCCCTCAAACATGTAGGGACCTGACCTGTTCTTGTGTGCATGTGCATGCATGAGTGTGTATGTGTGTGTGTGTGTGTGTGTGTGTGTGTGTGTGTGCGCGCGTGATCTCTTTTTTTATTGTTGAGACAGTCTCATAGCCCAGGCTAGGCTGTGGATGACTGAACTGATCTTCCTGCCTTAGCCAGACAAGACCCTTAGCTGAACGGACAGGCATATACCATCAGGCCTGATTCAGTATTCCTTTCATGGGTAAATGTTACAATGTTACATGAATAATTTATCTTTTGCATGAATTTGTCTTTTCTTACATAACTAAAGATGTGAGAGTCTCAATAAAAAAATAATTTCAGAGCCGGGCGTGGTGGCGCACACCTTTAATCCCAGCACCCAGGAGGCAGAGGCAGGTGGATTTCTGAGTTCGAGGCCAGCCTGGTCTACAAAGTGGGTTCCAGCACAGCCAGGGCTACACAGAGAAACCCTGTCTCGAAAAACCAAAATAAATAAATAATAATAATTTCAGGCCCTGGAGAGATGGCTCAGAAGGCAAGATTACTGTCTGCTCTTCCAGAGGAACCAAGTTCTGTTCCTGTCACCCACAGGAGAGCTCACAGCTGTCTCTAACCCCATTTCCAGGAGGTCCAGCGCCCTCCCACAAACATGCGTCCAAGCAGAATGCCGTGCACATAAAACAGCAGAACGTTGCCTTCATAATGACAAATGCCCTAGGAATTTTTCTCTTACTTCTTCTCTATAAAGATTAAAATGTTGAGGTAAAGAAATGTCTCAAGCATGAAAAGCTAGACTCACAACCAAAAATACGATATTATGTATATATTTTTAATTTATTTTGGTTTTTCCTCTTTCTCTTTCTCTCTTTTCTTTTTCTTTCTTTGTTTTGTTTTGTTTTGTTTTGTTTTTCAAGACAGGGTTTCTCTGTGTAGCCCTGGCTGTCCTGGAACTCACTTTGTAGACCAGGTTGGTCTCAAACTCAGAAATCCACCTGCCTCTGCCTCTACCTCCCAAGTGCTGGGGTTAAAGGTGTGCGCCGCCACCGCCCGGCTGCTCTTTTTCTTTTTTAAAGATTTATTTATTTATTATATCTAAGTATACTGTAGTATATACTGTATATACTGTAACTGTCTTCAGACATCCCAGACGAGGGCATCAGATCTCATTATGGATGGTTGTGAGCCACCATGTGATTGCTGGGATTTGAACTCAGGACCTTTGGAAGAGCAGTCAATGGTCTTAACTGCTGAACCATCTCTCCAGCCCCTATTTTGGCTTTTCAAGACAGGATTTCTCTGTGTAATTCTGGCTATCCTTGAACTCACTTTTGTAGACCAGGCTGGCCTCAAACTCAAAGAAATCCACCTACTTCTGCCTCCCCAGTTCTGGGATTAAAGAAATGCACAACCACTGTCTGACAAATACTAACTTATTTCTGGCTAGGCATGCTGGCACACACCTTTAATTCCAACACTTTAGAAGCAGAGGCAGGAGGATCTCTGTGAGTTTAAGACCAGAGTGGTCTAGAGATTGAGTTCTGAGATAGCCAGTGTGGCTACACAGAGAAACCATGTCTTGAAGAAAAGCAAAAGAAAAAAAATAAAAATATTATTTCTGTGGTCATCGTGTAGCAACATGAGAAACTCAATTCTTAAGGAGTAAAAGCGTGTACCCACTATGATCAAAATCATGTTTCTGAAGAAAACTTAACTGGGCAGTACGCGTCAGAGCATGGCAGAATTACATCTTCAGTATAAAGTTTCACATTTTCAAATTCCCCTTTCTTCAAAAACAAAACCAAGCTATGTTTTACATTTACTCATTTGTGATGGACTTCTTTATGGTGACTTAGACTCAATATACCAGGCCAAGCCACAAATACTGCTCCGTGGTAGAGCTCCTGCCTAGACTCCTTCGGTGAGGGGTTGGGGATGAAGCTCATTGCTTAACATACATAAGGCCCTGGGCTCCATCTCTGAGTTTAAAAAATGAACTGTTTCAAGACATTCAGACAAGAAAATCAACTGAGGTGGTGGATAGATAGCCCGGTGATTAAAGGCAGTGCTGTTCTTCCTTAGAACCTGTTGTTTGGTTCCTGGTACCCGCCAATTCCAGGGGAGCTGACGCCTCTGCCCCCGTGGCTACCTGCACTCACCCCTACATAGACACACACCCATGCATAATTTAAAATAACAAAAATTAAATCTTAAAAACACACACGGGCTGGTGAGATGGCTCAGTGGGTAAGAGCACCCGACTGCTCTTCCGAAGGTCCAGAGTTCAAATCCCAGCAACCACATGGTGGCTCACAACCATCCGTAACGAGATCTGGTGCCCTCTTCTGGAGTGTCTGAAGACAGCTGCAGTGTACTTACATATAATAAATAAATAAATCTTTAAAAAAAAAAAACACACACACACACACAAAAAGGTGGTGTCTTAAGCTCTAGGGTTTCTAGCCAAGGCTGGGCTAGCAATATGTAGAAGAGCTCCTCTCTAAGTAAGCCAGCCAGTCAGTCAGAGCTTCTCCATGTCTGCTTGCCAGAGCGTGTGCCTTCTGGGCCCACACAGCCGGGAATGCTGTATTTCACTGAGCCTTGTCTTTGCAGGGTAAGGGTGGTGATGTACAGTGATCCTGCAGCTCTAAACCATACGTTGCCTTTCTAGAGTCGCCCTACTACTCCAAACCCAGAAAAGTGACCTCCTGGCGATCTCTGAAGACGGCAGGGAGCATGCCTCTGAGTAGCCGAATGTCCTTGACCCCACAGAAGCTGTGGCTGGGATCCTCGAAACAGGGTATGTGGCTCTCCTGTGGAGGAGGGTGCTTTGGCTTGAGACCACTGTATGGGAGATGGCGCATCCAATACAGCTGGTTTTAGTTAGCTTGCCTGTGATCCTCTCATGCTGAACTTGTCCCTGATGGGTGTGGCTTTCCCAGCCCCTCCTGAGGATACCCAAGTGCCGCCCTGTGGCAGAGGTGTGATGGAGCCAGTTGCCACCAGTTTCCAGGAGACATCTATTAATGTTTCTGTGAGCTGGTCCTTGTCATACTGGAAACCTGAAGTGTTTACACCAGGGAAAAAGGCACACAGGCCCCCCTGAGTTGACCTCTGCAAGGTGCTTGCTAGGCATTTAGCAGTGCACCCCTATCCCACCACCACTGGCCCCACCGCTACCCAGTCTTGCTGGCATCCTGAAAGCCCTGGAGCTGGATGAGAAACAGGACTTGCCAGACCTTATTCTTGTACCCATCCTGTTAAACCCATGCACATTCACACCAGGTAGTGTGGCCCAACCCCCGAGCCCCACGCTTACCTCGGAGCACGCGTGGACCCACCCCCCCAGCTGCACTCCCGACTACCTGACAGAAGCTGTGAGAGTGAAGAGGGCAGACCTCAGGCGTTCTGGCAGCCATGGTGAGCATGCTCCCCGGGGACAAGGCCAGGAGAGCAGAAAGGAAAGCCTCTAGCAAGTGAGGGGTGAGAGGTTTGGTTTTGGTTTGTTTTGTTCTTTTGGTTTGGCTTTATGCACAAGATCCATCATTAGGACATTCTAGAATGTTCTGAGGGACACTGATTCATAAAGACCGTCTCATAGACAAGGCATTGTGTCACACACCCCTCCCCCCTTAAATAGAATTATCATTTAAAGTCCTGATGTATGGGTAGGTTATGCATGTCCTGTGGGACGCATGTGGAGGTCAGAGGGCAACTTGAGATGTCACCTCCTTCCTGCCACCTTGTGGGTCCTTGGGATTGAAGTCGGGCTCTTGAGGCTGGCTGACCAGAGTTTTTAACCTGCCAAACCACCTTGCTGGTTCTTTCTTGGTTCCTTACTACTCTCTGCCCATGGGACCTGTTGGTATCTCTGGGGCTTAGCAAAGACACATGGTGGCAGCCAGCTTCATGTCCCTCACTGACCCTGAGACCTAAATCTGCTCATTAGGGTTATGGTTTAGGCCTATTTGCTTATTTTGGACTTATAACCTGTTAAATGTCATTAAGTGGAGAGATAGCTTAGCCGGTAAGAGCATTTGCTGTGCAAACAAAGACCTGAGTTCAGCTCTCAGCACCCATGCTGAAAGCCAGGTATGATCCCAGGAACCCCAGCACTGTGGTAGGCAGACAGGAAGATAACCAGGGCTTGCTACCTGCCAGCCTGGCTTTAGGTTCAGTGAATGACCTGGTCTCAAGAGATAAGGCAGAGAAAGTAGGATTCCCGATGTCCTCTTTGGCCTCTGCATGAACACAAGCTCACAACACACACACACACACACACACACACACACACACACACACACACACACACGTGCACGCCCTCAGTAAACCAGAATAAAGAGTACTCCCTCGTCTCCCCAGTACTCAGAAGGCCACAGCATCTTGAACTCCAGGCGATCGGGCTGCATACAAAGTGAGATTCACCCATCTTAGAGAACAAGCAAGCAAGCAAATAAGTAGAGTTTTACTAACTCACAGGGTTCCCTTCAGGCATAACCAGAGTCCTTTCTACTGTCCCACGATGTGGTCCTAAGAGGCATTCGTATCTCCCTCCAGGTCACGTCTCTGGGACTTCCGTCTACAGAGAGAAGGAGGACATGTACGACGAGATCATCGAGTTGAAGAAGGTAGGCGCTCTGCTGCCTTCTGATCAGCAGTGAGAGCTTTGCTCTAACGTGACTGAAAGTAGGTGTCTTGCTGGGAATTGTCAGACACCCGGAGTCCACGCCCTGGTACCTTACTGTAGGAGCTGGCCATCCTGGCTGACAGGAAAGCCTGGGCAGCTGCAGGAGAGGTAGTGGACTTTCCAGACATGGTGGTACATGCCGATCATCCCAGCACTGAGGAGATAGAGGCAGGGGAACAGGGAGTTCAAGGCCGCACTGGGCAACATGGTCTTATAGCCAGGGAGGCATGAGACCCTGTGTCTGAAACACAAACGAGCCAGCTATGCAGTAGCAAAAGACCCACTGAAGAGGAGTGCAGCCCAGTCATTGGCTTCACTCAGTACTGCTGAGGCCAAGGTGCCTTTGAAGGATTCCTACTCAGTCTCAGAGACTCCTAAGTAGATGCGGAGAGCCCCCAGCAACGAGTCACTATTATAAGTGGAACCTAGGAGCCATATTTTGGGGGGCTTAGAAATAGGCCTTTGTGAAAATGACCTTGACTGTTTAAACTCATCATTGTAAGTTTTTGGGAGATCTGCCTGAGGGGCAGACAGTTTTCTAGAATGTGTATGGCCCTGTGTTCCATCATAGAACAGCAGAGTGTTGTGTAGAATCAGTCATCCAGTGAGGGGCTGGGGGGTGTGGCTCAGTGGTAGAGCCCCTGCCTAGAATCCCCCAGTGAGGGACTGGGGGCGTGGCTCAGTGGTAGAGCCCCTGCCTAGAATCCCCCAGTGAGAGGCTGGGGTGTGGCTTAGTGCCTAGAGGCTCTCAGTGAAGGGTTTGGGGGCATGGCTCAGTGATGCTGGGAATTGAACTCAGGACCTCTGGAAGACCAGCCAGTGCTCTTACCCACCTAGCCATCTCCCCAGCTCACATGACATGTGGGGCTTTAAAAACCTCTCTTAAAGCCAAGTATGGCTGTAATCCCACCAGTTGGGAAGCTGAGGCAGGAGAGTTGCTGACAGATCTAGGCTGTCCTGGATTGCAGAGTAAGGTGGGGAGAGAGGAGAGCCTCCCCTACTCAGGGATTCACTGTACACAGACCTTCCTTAGGTTTCTGTTTTCAGTTGGTCAGTTGGGTTTTGGTTTTACATTTATTTATTTTGTGTGTACATAAAGGTCAGAGGACAACTTGAGGGAGATGGTTCTCTCATTCGTGTGTGTGTGTGTGTGTGTCCTGGGAATTGAACTTACATCATCAGGCCTGGTGGCAAGCCCCTTTACGTGCTGAGCCATCTTGCCGACCACCCCCCTCCTCCCTAGTCCTTACACATGCAGAAAAGTGATGTGGATCTGATGAGAACAAAACTTCGGCGCTTGGAAGAGGAGAACAGCAGAAAGGATCGGCAGATAGAACAGCTTCTGGATCCAAGTCGAGTAAGTCTGGGGCCCAGAGAGGCCTCCTGGGGTTGTGGGGAGCAGAGGGAGGAAGCCACCAGGGGCTTTACTGTCTCTGGCTGTTTCCCACAGGGCCCAGACTTCGTGCGAACCTTGGCAGAGAAGAAGCCTGACACGGGCTGGGTAAGTGGAACCTCCTGCTCCAAGGAGAGCCTTCATGGAACTGTGGGAAGGGCATGGGCTCAGAATTTTCTAGAACTGTTGTGCATAGAGCCATAGGGATCACAAGAGAGTATTTCCAGGGGGCAGCAGGCCTAGCAGAGGCTAAAAAATAGGTAAACCTCTGTCAGGTAGTCACAGTGAAGTCTAGGGGTGAGAGAGTGTGTATGGAACGCTGGTTTCAATGTGCAGAAGAGGGCTAGGAAGGGAACACAAGTTTATAATAAATAGGTAAGTACATACATACATACATACATACAGTCACTTGGGAGTTCAAGACCAGCCTCTGCCACAGCCTGGGTTAATGAGACCCTGTCTCAGAATACCAAAACAAACAAAACCAAAAACAACAACAACAAAAACCCTAACACACAAAAAGACAATCTCAGTGTACAACTTGGGGGTTCCATCCAAACCACAGATCTACTTTAAAATGGGGGTGAGATGGGAGTATGGAATATGCCATTGCCACCCATGAGTCAAGGAATACGGCAACAAAGGGTTAATGGGCTTGGTGGCATGGAGACAGGTATAGCAAAGCCTTAAGACTAAAGGGGACCGGAAAGAATGCCTCAGAAGAAGAGACTTAGGTTAGGTTACATCCGTCAGGAATATACAGAATATCTGTGGTGGTCACTAAAGATTTTGCAGATCTAAGATCCGTAAGGTAGGACCAGTAAGAATGGTGTAGGTGCATGTGCAAGTTTGCATGTGCATGCATGTGTGTGTGTTTGCATGTGCACGCTCTTTCTCTCTCTCACATGTGTGTGTGTCCACGTGCGTGTGTGCTTGTGTTCAGTGTATGTGTGTGAGTATACTTGTGCGTGCATGTGTGTGTGTGTGTTTGTGTGGGTGATGCCTGAGTGCTCCGGTCTCCATCTCCCCTGGGCTGAGATTACAGGCATTCAGTGACACAGCTGGGTCTTATGTGGGTGCCAAAGATCCAAATTGAGGTTCTCATGCTTGTGCAACAAGCACTTGAGCTGCTGAGACATCTCCCCAACACCCCAGCCCCCTGCCTGCCCTCAGTTGTAAAAGCAAGACAGTGAGTCTGGCTCCTCCCTGCTGCTCCTCCCGGCTCACAAGAGGCAGGGGTGGCGGTTGTAGCTGACTTGGCTTCTCATCTCACCAGCACTACATACTGGCAGGAAAGGAAATTATTTTAAGTTACTCTGAGTAAAACCTTACACCACCAAGCAACATGATTAGCAAGGATGGTGCAGACCAGATTTGGCAAGACCCAGATAAAAGCCGGAGCACTCAGAACCTACTCACTGTGGGTTAATACTGGCAAGCCCTGCCCAGCAGGAGCCACACATCTGCTATGTCACACTCGCTCTCCTGCCCACCCGATTATAGAGCTGCCCAGGCATTTTTGAGAGCCGGGCATGGTGGTGCACGCCTTTAATCTAGGCAGAGGCAGGCGGATTTCTGAGTTCGAGGCCAGCCTGGTCTACAAAGTGAGTTCCAGCACAGCCAGGGCTACACAGAGAAACCCTGTCTCGAAAAACCAAAAAAAAAAAAAAAAAAAAAAAAAAGTGGCATTTTTTGTATTTACCTATTTACGGGAGGGGGACTCCGTTCCCAGGGTGCACATGCGAAGGTCAGAGGACAGCTTGTGGGAGTCCGTTCTCTCCTTCCACCATGTGGATTCCAGGAAGCTGCTGCTGTCTTGCTCTCCTGGTCACATGCTCAGCACTTCTCAGTGAGGAACAGGTTAGGGATGCTCAGTCATCACTAGGGTGTGCTAAGGAAGAAAGGAGGGAGTGTATGTGGGAGAACCCTGGCAGAGAGAAGCTCAGAGTCTGTAGGGTCACCTAGGAGGGAAGGCTGAGCCCTGAGCTGGAGATGGTGCTAAGGTGGTGGCCCTCTGCTGGCAGGTCATCACCGGGCTCAAACAAAGGATCTTCAGGCTGGAGCAGCAATGCAAGGAGAAGGACAACACTATCAAGTACGACCCGAGGGGGCTGCTGGGAGGTCTGCTGGGCGCTGGGCTAGCATCTCATCTCCCATCTCCATCTGCCATCGCCACGTTGGCTGTGTGTCCTTCCTTCTCCCATGTATCTGTTCCAACTTAAAACTATGAGAAATGTTACTCCTCCCTCCCCTGTGTGTCATGGGGAGAGGGCAAGCAGTCTACCCCTAGTAGGGCTCTACCACTGAGCTACGCCCCCAGTCCTTCACTGGGGGATTCTAGGCAGAGGTTCTACCAGTGAGCCACGCCCCCAGCCCCTCACTGGGGGATTCTAGGCAGGAGCTCTACCACTGAGTCACACCTCAGACCTGTTTTCTCTATTTTGAGACAGCATCTCCTCATTGAGCAGGCAGACAGGCCTTGAGCCTGTGTGATAGGGCAGCATCTTGGGGCTCAGCTTTCTCTTTAGTTTGAGTTCCCTCCACATTTCATTAGGAATCCGCATCTCTCTTTAATGTCTTACTCCTGCCCAAACACCATCAGTTTGCAGGTTACACACACACACACACACACACACACACACACACACACACACACAGAGTCCTGCTGCTGCTTTCTGGTCTCAGTGTAAGGTAAGGGATAATCTTAGATATAGTTGATTTCAGGAAAACTAAAGCAGCCTTCTGCACCTGAGACCTGGTTCCTATGGCATTGCCACCTTTAACTTGTTTCTTGATGAAGTTTGGCAGCATGAGTCTGGGTGCATGCTGATTTCCTGTTTGGTACCCTGAGCTCCGCTTTCTTCTGTGCCTTCTTTTTGAAACCTGTGACACATTAAGGGCAAGGTGACAGTGCTGATGGCAGGGGGAGCAAAGGGTTTGCTTTATTTTTTCTTTGTCTTGTTTCGAGAGAATGATGTGCTATTGTAGCCCAGGCTGAGCTGAGTTAACAGCCCTTCTGCATCAGGCTTCTGAATGCTGGGATGACATTCCCATGTCACCCTACCCAGCGCGATTCTCTATAAAGCTGGCTGCTCTGCTCTGAAGGAGATCCTTTGGTACTGTCCGCCCAGTCTCCAGGGCAGCCTTTCTTAGAGAAAAACCATCTGTGGCCTCCCTCCCTAGAGGAGCGGCTGCTGCCACTCAGAAGGACTCTGTCAGGTGCATTTGCTCTTCAAAAATATGAATTCCTGTGGTCAAGGTCAACGCCATCCCCTCTCTGACTTCCGGGGGTCCCTCCTCCTCTTCCACCATGCTAATTCTGAACTTGGGTTTCCAGCAAACTGCAGACGGACATGAAGACCACCAACCTGGAGGAGATGCGCATTGCCATGGAAACATACTACGAAGAGGTGTGTGCACCCTGGAGCATGTGGCTGGGTGGAGGCTGGTGCTGACCCCGAAACCTGCACACTGTGGATGCTCTCAGGTTCAGTGCAGCCGTTGTGCAGAGGTTGCAGCGGCATAGCCACAGTGTAGATTTCTCTCCCTGCACAAAGCCAGAACTGAGAAGCTGGCTAGGTGCAGTGAACACTGTCTTCCCCTTCTGTCGTGTTTCTGACACCTTCTCTTTGGATCCTCACAGATCCATCGTCTGCAGACCCTCCTGGCGAGTTCTGAAGCCACAGGAAAGAAGTATGCTTTCATGTGGGGCCTGTCTCCTGTGTCCTTGTGGCGACTCTGAAAAGCTGGTGGTCCTTACCAGCCACTGTCTGGCTCTCCCTTTTTGGGGAAGTTGTGCAATGCTTATTATGGGCAGTGCGGGCGATGTTACTGATAGGTTATTTCTCCACCAGCAAAATGAGATTAGAATATATTAAAGGCAGGTTTACCGGGAAACTGCTCTTGGGCAGGTGAGTTCACTGGTCCCAAGAAAGGTCAGGGAAGTCGCTATGGGTCAGGAAAGGGGAAGAGAAAGATAGAGTGCCCTTGCAGAGAGAGAAGAGGAGAAGAGAGATGGGGAGAAACAGAATGTCTGGATTATATAGGAATGAGCCTCTGGGGGATGGGCATCCCAGCCCCTGGGCTGGAAAGTTTAGGGTTCAGGGCAGAGTAAGCCAGGTATGGACTGAGAGATGCTGGGAGAACCTGGAGGGCAGGTCTGCTTTGATATGTAAAATATGCACCTCAGTCCTTTGTCCCAGGGTCTGAAACCAAACAGTTAAGTCCATATGTACATATTTGTGTGTGTATGAACATGTGTGCATATATGGAGACCACCAGTTGACACTGTTCCTCTACTGATAGCTCTTCCACCTTATTTTCTGAAGTAGAGTCTCTCACTGAACCTGGAGCCCCTGGTATCCTCCTGTCGGTATCTCCCCAGTGCTTACATATAACATGTTTTATTTATAAAAGACCTGCCCATAACACAGGCCTCTGTGTAAACTCCCAGCACCAGCTGCACTGTCCCTTTTATCCTTTGCTTGCAGTCACTCCAGACAGTAGTTGGAAAACATTCTCTTAAAGAGCCAGATAGGGCTGAGGAGGTCCCTTCATGGTAAAACACTAGTCAGTCTTGCTAAACTAAGCCAGGCATGGCTGCTTAGGGCTGGGCAGGGCAGGGCATCTAGGGGCAGGCGGGCGGCACAGAGGATTACACAGTAGAAAGATCCATGAGACTTTGTGGGCTGCCAGCTTAGGTCCAGGTTCAGTGAGAGACCCTGTCCCCAGGGAGTAAGGAGGTAGAACAGGACACGTGGCATCCTCCTCCAGCCCCAGACCCCTGCACATATGGACATACACACTACCTACCTGCGCACATATGTACATGCACCCTACCCACCTGTGCACACAGAGATCAGAGAAGTAGGGTCGCTTCTGTTGTTGTCACAGAGTAAATACCCTGTGACATTCCAGGGACACTGAATTAGTCAATGCTGACCCCACAGCTCCTGGGCCAGTGGATGCAGGCTGAGGCTCTTGCGTTCACTTGTCAGTATAAGGAATAGTGTGATTCTCTAACGTAGAGGCCAACAGAGTGGCAACACAGCCTTGCGCACACTAGGGGGCGCTTGGCACCGTGTTTAGGACCACTTTTTAAATATTTAATTGATGTTTGATTTTTCATTCCAATGTCAGCCCCCCTCCTCCCACTATCCCCTCAGGAGGCCGTCCCCCCATTCCTGCTCCCTCATCCCCTCACACTGCACCTCTCCACTCCAGCACATCGAATCACTGCAGGAGCAGATGCATCCTCCCCCACCGAAGCCAGACAGGGTGGCCCAGGCAGGGGACCCGCAGGCAGGCAGGCAACAGGTTCAGGGACAACCCCAACTCCAGTTGTTGAGAGGACCTGCATGAAGACCAAGCTGCACATCTGTTACATATGTGCAGGGGGCCTAGGTCCAGCCTGGGCTCGCGTTTTAGTTGGTAATTCAGTCTCTGGTGTCCCCCAAGGATCCAGGTTAGTTGTAGGACCAGTTTTATTTTAGTGCCTTATCTATTTATGTGTGTATTTAAATAAATTCGTGGTGCTCCTGGGAAAGGAACCTAGGACCTCCCAAGTGATAGGTAAGAATTCTACCCACTGAGCTATATCCCCACCCATTCCAGGGCCACATTTACACACCAGATTAAAATATAAAAAAAATAAAAGTAGAGGTGGTCCTGGTAACACCCATACCAATCCAACGTGCAGGAAGTGGGGGCAGGGGGATCCCGGGTCCCAGGACCACCTGGGATACATGTGGAGACCCAGTCTCAGAAGTGGGGGAAACTGGGGAGGTTGACAGTTGGTAGAGCACTTGCCTGCCATTCAGGAAACCCTGGGTTCTGTCCCAGCACTATATAAACTGGTTATGGTGGTGCACACCTACAATCCCAGCACTCGGGAGGCAGAGGCAGGCGGATTTCTGAGTTCGAGGCCAGCCTGGTCTACAAAGTGAGTGCCAGGACAGCCAGGGCTACACAGAGAAACTCTGTCTCGAAAAACCAAAAAAAAAAAAAAAAGAAGTATCAGAGGCAGGCTCAGGGTTATTCTCTGCTGTATCGTGAGTTCAAGGCTAACCTTAGATGAAATCCCAGAGTCAAAAAAAAAAAAAAAATAGAGGGAAATAAAAAGAGTGGAGTTGTTTCTGTCGCTGGAGTTAGACTAATTTCACCCCTCTGGGGATCAGGGTTAGTTTTCTCTCGGATTGGTAATGCTCGTGTGTGTGTGTGTGTGTGTGTGTGTGTGTGTGTGTGTGTGTGCGTGTGTGTGTGTGTGTGCGCGCGTGTGCGTGCGTGTGCGTGTGTGAGCCACTCTGACCTCAGAACACGGTAAAGAGCCATGTTCCTGGGTAAGATGCTGCCAAGCCCGTCTGGAAGCATGGTCCTCAGCCTGGCCCTTGCTTTCCCCCAGGCCCATGGTGGAGAAGAAACTGGGTGTGAAGAGGCAGAAGAAGATGAGCAGTGCCCTGCTGAACCTAACACGGAGTGTGCAGGAGCTGACCGAGGAGAACCAGAGCCTGAAGGAGGACCTGGACCGCATGCTGAGCAATTCACCCACCATCTCCAAAATAAAGGGTATCTACCTGTGGGCCACTCACAGAGGGAGGCCTGAGGAGACAGGCGAAAGAAAAGGGTCTCAGGAGTGGAGAGTGAGATTAGAGTTTGGAGTTTATCAATGGGAAAAATCATCCGGCTGCAGATGTGGCTCACCTGGGAGAGTGCTCACCTAGCGTGCATGGAGCCCCGAGTTCGAGCCCCATCACTACATGACCCTGGCACTATAGTGCACACATCTCAGTACACAGGAGATGGAGACAGAGATCTCAGAAGCTCAGGGATCTGCCCAGTTAGGTCCCTCAGTAAGGTCCAAGCTGGCCTGGCCTGCATGAGATAAGGAACCCTCAGGGGGCAAGCACCTGCCCCACTGGGGTCTGTGGCTTGTCTGGCAGCCTGGAGAGGCTGTGAGTCCATGCCTGAGAGGAGTGATCCTACTACAGTAGCCCATGGACACTGTCTTGTAAATCCTACTGCTCTTAGGTTACGTGGACTGGAGCAAGCCCCGGCTGCTGAGACGCATCGCAGAGCTAGAAAAGGTAAGTGCAGGTCTAATGTCTGATCACTCAGGGTCTACCCAGGCCAGGGAGCAGCTACTGTCTGGTTCAGTGGGAGACAGCTGCAGCGTGAGACAAGTCACTCAACACAGACGTATGGGTGCTCTGCAGACCTTACCAAGTACACACAGGAAAGACTACACTCTTTACAGGTCTGGGCAAGATGCAGGATTGTGTCATGCACAGCCCTCATTTTATAGAGGGCCAGGCCCAGGAACCCATTACTGGGCTTTTTTTTTTTTTTTTTTGAGACAGGATTTCTCTGTGTAGATTACTGGGCTTCTTATAGCAACAAGTGAACATGTATGACCATGAAGTGCCTGTGGTCTAGCCTGGTGAGTGCATATGTCTGCAAAGCCCAGACTTTTATATAATACTCACACTCTTAGCAATCTCTTCAGCTACATGGCTGACCAGGAGACCTGGGAGGCTAGCGAGCATTTCCTCATCTCCCACCCCCACACCAACCCCACAGAGCTGACTGATTCTGGGAAACTTGTCCATCCAGTTAAGATCTTGGGATTGTATGACAGGGTTGTAACCTAAAGATACCGCTCCTACCTAGACTGTAGGTAAGGGGAAGACTGCGGCTCAGTGGTAGAGCTCCTGCCTAGAGTCCCCCAGTGAGGGGCTGGAGGCGTGGCTCAATGGTAGACCCCTGCCTAGAGTCCCCAGTGAGGGGCTGGGGTGTGGCTCAGTGGTAGAGCCCCTGCCTAGAATCCTCCAGTGAGGGGCTGGGGTGTGGCTCAGTGGTAGAGTATCTGCCTAGAATGAATCTGCTGTTGAAGGACTGCGTGTGTGACTTGGTACAGGGGCTTGCCTAGGATGGGTTCTATCCCAAGTATTGAAAGAAAAAGTTGTGAGCCAGAGTCCCCCAGTTGTGTGGCAAAGCTGTGCAAAGGCCTAAGGGAGAATGTGTTAAATACAGTCGCATACTGACAAAGTAGGAAGCAAAAGAAGTGCATGTTGTGGAAATACTTTATACGCAAAGCACGCTGGGAAATTCAGAAAACCCAGGTACATCCATAGACCCATTAGACAAGGCCTGGGGAGACAGGCGTTACTTTCAGACAGAATTAGATTGGCTGAAGGTCCATCTCCAGGGTTGGAAATCTCCCACATTCCAATGTCTGTATCCTCCTTGCCTGCCTACCTCCCTGGTAGCCTTTGTGGTAGTGTGGTAGCTCTGACTCATGGCCTGCCTCTGGGCCTGGCCAGCCCTTTCCCACTTTGGGCTTTGACTGCTAGGAAGGGGATCTTTCCAGAGCAGCGGCCCTGCTGGCTCAGCCCCCACAGTGAAGCTTCTCCCATACACCAAAGATTGGCTGCCCCTGTGCCTCACAAACAGAGGTAATGTTAACAAACGCTTCCATTGCCTCCAGAAAGTGAGTTCCTCAGAAAGCCCAAAGCAATCTACTTCAGAGCTGGTGAATCCGAATCCCCTGGTCCGCTCCCCATCCAACATCTCAGTGCAAAAGCAGCCGAAAGGGGACCAATCCCCAGAGGACCTGCCCAAGGTGCCCCCGTGTGAGGAACAAGAGCATCTCCAAGGAACCGTGAAGAGCCTGAGAGAGGAGCTGGGTGCACTGCAGGAGCAGCTGCTGGAGAAAGAGTGAGTGCCTGGACCCACGCCATCCAGGGCTGAAGTGCTGGGCCCATCTGTGTGAGTTAGAGGGAGAACCTGCCTGTTATCTCAGCACTTGGAGGGGTTTGGACAGGAAGATCGTAAGTTCAAGGCCAGCCTGTGTGTCTTAGGCTTTTAAATTGTGATAAAGCCATGATCAAGGCTGCCAGCCCTGCCCACCCTGAAACCTGTTGCAGAGAAAGGGTGTCAGGCCCCACCCCCATAGGTGCTGTTTGGGAACACTAGGCCTTGTGCCTGCCCCTCCCCCATAGCCCTTCTCCCAAATATCCCCCACCCTACCCCACCCGGACACCCTTCCTCCTACCTTACCCTGGCCCTGTCCATTTGAGAACTGGTCAGGTGACGCAGGGCCTCAGGCTCTGCCCACTCATAAGCTGGTGAGGGTTGCTAAACTGGTCCCACTTGGGAGCTAACTGGCAAGGAGGGCCCCAGGTCCTGCCCACACCAGAGCTAGCTAGGGTTGCAGGGTTTGAAGCTCAGCTGGAGAGGTTAGGAATAGAGGATCCAAGGCCCCACCCACTGGGACGTGAGGTTGAGAAGCAGATCCCCACCAGGTCTGGCATGTGCCAGCGTTCCCAGCACTTGGGAGGCTGAGGCAGGATTAACTGGCAGGAGCTAGTTAAGCCTGGCTACATAGAGAAACTCAAAAATCCAAGATCCGGGGATGTTATTCAGTGGTGCGGTACTTGTCAAGTGTGCCGGCAGTAGTTCAATGGTGCAGTTCTCGATCAGCATGTGGGCCGTCCTTCAGTAAGACAGTACTTGCCCAGCATGTGGGTACCTTAAATTCAAGCCCTAGAAACATGGGATGGGGGAAGGCCAGTGTAAAAGTTCAGACCTGCCAGACCCTACAAACTCTCCCTGGTTGCCTCCCGGCCTACTTTCATATGCACCGCTGAGAGTTGATGGTGGGTTCCTTGTAAAAATTAGCATTTCATGGAAAGACACTTAAGTTACGATGGTGGGCCTGAGAAATGGATCATGAGATAAAGGCACCTGCCACCAAGTCTGATGGGCCTGCCTTAGATCCTGGGACCTACCTGGTGGGAGGAGAGCCAGCTCCCACAGGGTTTCCTCTGACCTCCACATACGTGCCATGGCACATGTGCAAGTGTGCATGCACATACACACAGTTCACATAAAAATAAGTCACATCGGACACTCTGAAGTAGGTAACGCCTGCATTTTCTGTCACGCTGTTATCCATGCACAGTAAGACAAGACAAAACAAAAAACAGTTGTTACCTCAAAGGGGTTAGCAGTTTCTTCTGTAGCCAGATATGAGTGGCCACAGTTACCTCAAATACTGTGTTCCACCGTGGTAACAGTTTCATGAGGTTGTTTAAAACGGCAGAACAGAGAAAACCCTAAGTCCAGGCAACTTACATACATGGTTGGAAACCACAGGGAGGTGGATTTCGGAGAGCAGGGGAAATCTCAGCTTCAGCTGCTGTCTGAGGACTTTCTTAGCCTTTGGGTGGGAGGCCAGAGGACCATCTGTACCTTCTGAAAGGATTTGCCTAAAGGTCCCATGGATGTTCGGTCACACACAGAGATAGACATTGATGGCTGTTAGGACAAATGAAAGGAAGTTCATGGTAATTTGACTCTGAACCTGTAACATTGCAACCCTACACACTGACACACAAGGTTCTAGTTGTTCAAATGTCTAGCACTGGGGACTGGAGCAGTGGCTCAGCAGTTAAGAACATTTGTTGCTCTTGCAGAGGGCCTGGGTTCGATTCCCAGCACCCACATGGCAGCTCACAGCCATCCATGACTCCAGTTCCAGGGCATCTGACACCTGCTTCTGACCTTGTATGTGGTGCCCATACATGCACCAGGCAAACATTCATACACACAAAACAAAAGTCAATCTTTTTAAAGTTTTAACACAGATGTGGGAACTGCAGGTGTGTCACAGTTGCTACCTCTTTCAAAGCCCTCGCTATGTGACAGTCACCCCGTTAAACACTCAAGGAGAAGCTCGTTTAATGTGGAGATTAGCAAGGATCTGGAGAAGTAGGGTCACCAACGTGAAGTGGCAGATCTGGGTTTCAAACAGAGCCTTCGGGGCTGAGTTCATGGCCCCAGTGCCACCCATATCTTGGTGCAGCATCAGCCCGGAGCTCAGGGTAAGCAGTGTCCCAGTTTAGGCCAGAGAGAAGCAGACACTTCCTGGGCTCAGACACTGCTGAGGAAGGCACTGTGTCACTTAAGTGTCCTCAAGGGCTCTGTCTCAGGGTAGGATTTTGTTCCTGTTGACCCTATCCTGTGACAGTCCCTCTACACAGTGTTGTCTGCAGCACAGTCAGAGATGCCACGCACTGTCATTAGAACCAAAGGCATGTCAAGGTGCCGTCTAGATCCACCTCCCAAGGAAGGAAGTGGGTCATGGGTCCAAGAAGCATCATCCTCCAGCACGTGGTAGCCTTGGGTCTCGTGACCATGGAAATGTCTCTGCTTGTGTCTCTCAGCCTGGAGATGAAGCAGCTGCTACAGTCCAAGAACGACCTGGAGAAGGAGTTGGAGACAGCCAGGGAAGGCGAGAAGGAGAGACAGGAGCAGGAGCAGACTTTGAGGTAAAGTTCACTGAGTGCCAAGTAGCATTTCGACCTTTTGTTTTGGTCTCATTTTGACTGACTCAGGATCTGCCTGTGTCGTGCAAGCTGGCCTCAGTTTACAGTTTTCCACCTACAGCCTCTCGGTTGCCAGAACCACATTGTTAGGGTCACAAGTGTGTGTCCCTACCCCAGATATCTTGGGTTTGTCTGTGACAGGTTTCATGCACCCGACTCTGGCTTTGAACTTATTCTGGAACCAAAATGACCTTGAACTTTGTAGCCTCCTACCTCCACCTCCAAAGTGCTATGCTTGCTTGGGGTGCTAGCATGCTGTTTTATGTAGTACTGCAGATGGACCTCAGGCCTTCCTGCATGTTAGGCAAGCACTCGACCACAGACCCGCATCCTGTCCCCTCTGCCAACTCCGATGACATTTTAGGAATGATGCGGGGCCCAGCATCCTCAAGTCTCAGAGCGAGCACAGGCGACAACTCAGCCCCTAGAGCGGCTCTCCTGGTGGTCTGTAGTTCCTATAGTCTCCCTACACAGCACTGCCTGTACCACTGTGTGACCAGGTCATGTCTAAGGTGACATTTCCCTTTGCACTTTAGGGAGGAAATTGAAGCACTCACCAAAAAGTGTCAAGAACTGGAAGAAGCTAAGAGAGAAGAGAGAAACTCCTTCATAGCAATGACTGATGAGGTACCATGTGGCAGGGATGTCCCCTCGACTACACATGGCAGGGCTTGTAACCATTTCTTCACATTCAACTCTCCATGATCACCCACGCCTGTCACCTGCCCTAATGATCTCGGTAACTCGGGTGACGTGTGCAGAAGCCTCAGGCTGGCCCTGGGTCTCAGGAGGTTTAGATGCAGTGGTGCAGCTCTGAGGAGGAAAGAAGCCCAGAAAGGAGAGGAGGAAGAGAAGGAATAGCTGACTCCTAACATACATAGACGAGAGTTCCAGAACAGTCTGTGGGCAGGTGTTCTACTGCACCCTCATTGTCCCTCCCCACACCCCACATTTGTTTTGTTGGTTTTGCAGGGTTGGTCAGAACCCAGCCCCTCTCTGGGGGATTCTGGGCAGAGGCTCTACCACCAAACTATACTCCTAGCCTTCTTATTATGTTTTATATTGAGACAGGGTCTCACCTAGTTACCTAAGCTAATCTTGAACTTATGATCCTCCTGCCTCTGCTTCTTGGGTGCTGGCATTACAGGCCTATGCCCTTCAGGCTTCTCTTTTGTTTTTCTATGGAAGTCTCAGGACTTGCTGTCAGGCGAGACTTGTGGCTGTAAAGGTCACTTGGGTATTGTCTACTTCCAAAGGTCAGAGAGAGGCCCTCTGGTCCCTGTTCTCTAATCTACTGACACCTGCGTATCCAGGAGATAGATGCACCCCCTTGCCAATGTATCCCATGTGTGGGCACCTGACATAAGCACGAGTGGAAACTATTTCCTTAGGGACTAAACTCCCGTGGCCTCCCTTTGCTCCGGAGGGACCTGATATATATATGCATAATATATAAACCTTCTTGGGCCATACATGGTTGTGAAGGACCACAATCCCAACACTCAAGAGGCAGAGGCAAGAGGACAGAGAGTTCAAGGCCAGCCTGGGGGGCTGGGAAACTAACTCTGTAGGTAAAAGCACTCTTGCTACACATGCATGAAGACATGCTAGGGACAGAGACAGGAGGATACCTGGGGCTTGCTTGCTACCAGCCTAGGAACAGATCCACTGAGGAAGTTTTTTGTCCTTGAAAGAATAAAGCAGAGAGTAACAGAGCAGGGCAGCTGGTGTCCTCCTCTGATCTCCACAAGCAAAAAGGCCTTCACCATAATTGGGGACAAGATGTGAAGAACACATGGCTCACCATGAGGTTGGCTGGTTTAAACAGGTGTGACCTCTGAGCCACAGAGCATCCTGGTTGCTGGCTACCAGGGCCTGGGTGATTGTCTTGGGATATGAGGATTGCACAAAGGACCATGCTTCCTGTCCTGGGGTCTGTCCCATCTACCCAGGAGCAGCCAGGGCACACATGTCAAAACTCTTTAAAGTAGAGCAAATACAAATCTGGCCTTTGGTGCTGACTGGCACCGCTGTGTCGTCAGCCACCTACTGGGTGTGCACACTCTCACGTGGCTGGGAAGGCTGCCTGCTGCAGCACACTTCTCCATTGGGCCTGCCTTTAATGTATGTGTGGTGGCATACACGTGCGCAAGTAGGCGAGGCTGGCTTGTGAGAGAGCCCAGGGGTTTTCTCGTTTCTGCCTCCCTGCTGCTGGGGTCACAAGCATACGCTGGCACACCTGGCTTTTGCATGGATGCTAAGGATCAAACTCAGGTCCTCGTGCGTATGCAGCAAGCACTTGACTGACTTAGCATTTCCCTGGCATTGAACCTGCCTTTTGATGGAAGGAAAATAATTCTCCTAGTAATTTTAACTTTATTGAAAAGAGCCCTGGTAGGTGGCAGATTTCAGAGACTACCTAGAAGTCAGCTGTGTTTCAGCGGTACAGTCCCCGCCTCTTCCTACCAAAAATACATCAGCAGTGTCTCCACTTCAATTTCCCAAACCCCACTCTTATACCACATTAATCTTTAAAGAGAACCCCCAGAAAGACCGCCACTGCGCCAGGCTCAGACTTTGTTTTATTAAGTCTGCTGTCTGATGAGCCAGGCCTGCTGCCCCGCGGGGTAATATCCTGGTTAATATCCTGTCCGCTGCCTGCTGCTGGCATCTCCATCGCAGCTGGCCACTTTCATTTCCTGCAGGCTCACCCAGAGCTCCATGCCCCATCGCCCTGCAGCAGGCACTCTGAGCCAGACTCTGACAATAGTGCTGGTGAGGTGGGTGGCTCCCAACCCCCTGCCCCATGCTCTGAAGAGAGGAGAGAGGCTGCCATCAGGACCCTGCAGGCGCAGTGGAAGGCCCACAGGCGCAAGGTGAGCTTCCTGGCCCACGTCCAGCTGTAGAAAGCATTGGGTGTTTGTGTGCTCCATTACCCAGTGTGTTTCAGAGTGGAATGGCTCGCAGAAGGCGAGGCTGCTAACTGGCCTCTCGAAAGGTGGGGTGGTGTACACCTGTAATCCCAGTGCCAAAGAGTATCAGGAATTCAGGGGCATCCTAAACCACAAGAGACCATTTAGCAAGTCAGGGACCTGATGGTGGCCATCTTGGATAGCCACAGGACCTCACTTCTAGTTCCATCTCTATCAGTCAGTCTCCCTGGTGGACACAGCATTGGCTCAGCAGTGAACTTGTGTCCAGAGGCTCCTGAAGAGACAGGGCAAGCCTTTTCTTCTAGGTAGATGACAGTTTCAAAGCAAGGAAAGGTTGGATTATCCCGTCTAGCAGAGCACAGGAGCTGGCCCCACCCTCCTCGTCTCTATCCCTCATGGGAAGACAGTTAATACGGGCTCAGATTCTTTTATTATTTGAATCTTTTAAAAATTTAGTTGCAACCATTATTCTCTTTAATATTCAAGCTGCCCCAGATATGGTCCCAAGAGCCCCCTTTCCCTGGCCTCAGTGGCTGTGGTCTTACTGAGCATGTCATTGATTTTTGGTGAAAGAGGATTCACACACACACACACACACACACACACACACACACACATGAGAACAGTGAACCATCAGGTCCCTGACTTGCTAAATGGTATCTTCTAAGGAAGGGGGTGCACGGGATCCGCCAGGGACCCCATGATTTGCTCACACTAACTCATTTCTCCATTCTTTATTTCAGAAAAGAGAAGCAGCTCTGGATGAGGTGAGCCCGGTCGGTTCCGCCCATCTTGAAACCCCTCCTTTGACCGAGGAGAGTGGAGGCATGGAGAGGGTGTGGGCGGGTGGTACACACGCACTCGTGTGGGGGATGCCCATGCCTATGTGCATGGGGGTTAGAGGAAGAAGGCAGAGCCTGCTCTGTCGCTTTTGGGGTACTCCCCTGAGACTGGGCCCATCACTGAACTTGCTGGCCGCAGCTGTATCTGCCCCTAGTGTACTGGGGATTCAAATTCAGGTCTTTTGCTTGCAAAGAAAATGCTCATAACCTCTGAGCCATCTCTCCAGCCCAGCCAAGGGCTATGCAAAGGCTTTGATTCTTTCTTTTTATATCAGTACACTGTCGCTGTCTTCAGACACACCAGAAGAGGGCATCAGATCCCATTACAGATGGTTGTGAGCCACCATGTGGCTGCTGCGAGTTGAACTCAGGACCTCTGGAAGAGCAGTCGGTTCTCTTAACCACTGAGACATCTCTCCAGCCCCTTAACGGCATTTAAGTCCTGACTTTTCAGGAAATTAATTCAAACTCCAACACAAAGTTTAAAATATACCAGTAACAGAAGCATAAAATGGAACACCTGAATAACTTCACATTTTAAAAATTCTTTTACACAGCCTTTCCTCCATTCCCACGTTCAGTTCTGAGTTGAGCAATCCCACATGGCCAGCCACAGGCGCCAGGACGCATGTGCTGTGAAGCAGGGAGCACCGAGGTGTCCTGAGCACTAGGGCTGCTGTCCTACAGCCTAAGTGTCCCCACAGGATAGACAGGAAAGGACAGTAGAGTAATCCCCATAGGAGAAATGGCAGGAAGTTCTCACAGTGACAGTGAGATTGGAGTAAGACACTGGTACTTGTTACTGGGATCTCCTACATTCTAGGTGTGCCACTACCACTGAGCCATGCCCCAGCCCCTCACTGGGAGATTCTAGACAGGGGCCCACTACCATTGAGCCACGCCCCAGCCCCTCACTGGGGGATTCTAGGCAGGTGCTCTACCACTGAGCCACACCCCAGCCCTTCAGTCATGCCCCTAGCCCCTAGCCACGTCCCTAACCCTAGCCATGCTCCAGCCCGAGCCACGCCCCCAACCCTAGCCACACCCCCATCCCCTCACTGCAGGATTCTAGTCAGGTACTACACTGCTAAACCACCCTTGCAGCCTTCCCTGTACTTTTATTTTGAGAGGAGTTTTTACCACGTTGTCCAGGATGGCCCATGAATTTGTTTGTGATTCTCCACTCTTCAACTTCGGTCCTAAGTATCTGAGACAGCTCAGGCCTGTACTGTCAAGCCCTCTTCCTTGTGGTTCTTCCTGCCCAGATGTCCATCCTTGCTCTGTAGCTTTCCAGTTAGATGAGCTCACTTGGGGCTAGGCTTCAACCCAGACACTGTCCAGCTGTTAGGTGTTCTAACATAAGCCAGGCCCAGAGCTCAGCCAACATCTGGGACTGGATGTCTCAGGCCTCAGTTACTGCCCTTTACTTTGGCTCATTGGTCATTGTGTACAGGGGTCATCCATTCACTCCAAGAGCTAAGAGCAGGCATGGCTGGCAACTTCATGGCATCAAATCTGCACAAGGGCTGGGGTGTAGCTCAGTGGTAGAGCCCCTGCCTAGACTCCCCCAGTAAGGGGCTGGGGTGTGGCTCAGTGGTAGAGCCCCTGCCTAGAATCCCCCAGTGAGGGGCTGGAGTGTGGCTCAGTGGTAGAGCCCCTGCCTAGACTCCCCCAGTAAGGGGCTGGAGTGTGGCTCAGTGGTAGAACCCCTGCCTAGAATCCCCCAGTGAGGGGCTGGGGGCGTGGCTAAGTGGTAGAGCCCCTGCCTAGAATCCCCCAGTGAGGGGCTGGGGTGGTGGCTCAGTGGTAGAGCCCCTGCCTAGAATCCCCCAGTGAGGGGCTGGGGTGTGGCTCAGTGGTAGAGCCCCTGCCTAGACTCCCCCCAGTAAGGGGCTGGAGTGTGGCTCAGTGGTAGAACCCCTGCCTAGAATCCCCCAGGGAGGGGCTGGGGTGTGGCTCAGTGGTAGATCCCCTGCCTAGAATCCCCCAGTGAGGACTGGAGGGGTAGCTAAGTAGTAAAGTGCTTATCCAGAATACAGGAGACCCCGGATTCAGACACCAACACTTAAAAAGCAGAAAAATATCTTACTGTAGCTTTTTTGTGACTGCGAAGTATGTATGTGAAAAAAAGTCTATAGAACAGATCAACTCTGCTGTAGAGACATACCAGGACATGACGTCTCTAGCAGACACCGGTGGTACACATCTGCAATCCCAGCACTCGGGGGGGGGGGGGGGCAGAAAAGCATGAGGTTCAGCACATGCTTGAGGTCTTCCAGAGCTGTGCATCGAGACCCTGACTAGAAAAGCCAAAGTAAAGTGTAAAGTCTGAACTATTATTAGCAGCTAATGTAACTGTGCTTAGCAACTGGTTCCACTGTTCAGGATTTGTTTGGGGGGTGGGGGAGGCAACAGCCAGCCTGTGCCTTTCTCTCCCTGAGGGATCTGCACATGCACCAGCATTGGGGGTTCAGAGGAGGCAGAGGGAGACACAGGGACATGCCCCTGAGGTTACACAGTGGTGAGAGGAGTTTTCTCCATCACTCTTTAGTCTTCACCCAGTACCATCTTCTACTAACCGAGTCCTTCCCTCTTTCCTGCCAGGCAGCGACTGTGCTCCAGGCAGCCTTCAGGGGACACCTAGCTCGTTCGAAGCTTGTACGCAGCAAAGTCCCAGACTCCAGGTCTCCCAGCCTGCCGGGCCTCCTCAGCCCTCTTAAGCAGGTAACCATCTGAATGGATGGACCCTGGCTGCTCAGGCCCTCCTCAGCCCCTTTTGCACTTCTTCAACAGAGTAATCTCAAGCCCCTTACGGCCTGCCAGCCTTCCTGGCTGAGCAGATGTGCCTGGTGCTCCATCCATTCCGTGCTGGGATAGCCCAGCGTGTCCCCTTTGATACATCTCCAGCAAGTTTAGCATTGAAGTCCAAACCAGCACACCTCATAGTGAACGCAGTGCGGGGCATGAGGGAGAGTAGTTAGGGGTCAGCTGGGAAGCCCCCCTCCCGGGAGATATTTGCATGGGAGACCACAAACAGGCCTCTCTCCCCTTGTCCTTGACTGCAGAGTTCTCCTGCACCCCGTGTCCTAAGCCCCATCTCCCCGGCTGAAGAGAACCCAACACAAGAGGAGGCCGTCATCGTCATCCAGTCCATCCTCCGTGGATACCTGGCCCAGGCCAGGTTCATGTGAGTGGGCCACAGGCACCTGGGGCTGTGTTATTTCAGGCTGACAGATACCCATTTGAGGGCCAGTCGGGACTCCAGTAGGACATGGCATGTTGTCGTGGCACTCTCTGTGTGAGCCACGGTCTGGCAGCTCACCATGGCAACTTGTAGGCCTTTGGGACATCCATGCTTCCCTGCAGGTATTGTGTAGGCCATAGGCTCTTGCCCTCTGGAGAAGACCTTTCTAGACTGCATCTCTGTGGTGGGTTAGAGGCAAGCAAGTAGATGTGGGGACACCCCATGGAACAGGGCCCATAAGTGTGTGGGTGCTGAGGGCTTGAGCTCACATAGTGTCCCTTTTTAAAGAAAAATGTAGCTTGGCACTGTGGGAACCCACCTGTAATCCTAGCCCTAGGGAGGCTGAGGCAGCAGGATCATGAGTCTGAGATCAACCTGGGCTACATAAATAGTTCTGATTTAGCCTGAGCTATATGGTGAGTTCCAAGCTAGCCTGGGCTACAGAGTGAGTTTGCGGCCAGCCTAGGTTATTAGCAAGAGGATCTCACAAAGACAAACAAATATGACTGAACATCCTGAGCTCAATGGTGGGTGGGGATGGGGGTGGGGGGACGAGCCTTGAGGACCTGAACCCAAAGGGCACAGACTCGGGACCAGCTGGGGCAGGGCCCTAGGCTCACGTCCATGGTGTCTCACCTGTGGAAGAGGCTGCCCCATGGAGCCAAATGCTGAGGCAGGCAGGCCAGGGTGATCTGTGTTCTCAGCCAGAGCTTTCTGTCTTCCAGTGCCAGCTGCTGTCGAGAGATTGCCGCGTCCTCTCAGAGGGAAACTGTTTCAGTGACACCCTCAGGATCCGCCTCCCCACCCTCCCTCGAAGCTTCTCCTGGTAATTCCATTCACTTGGTTCTGTCACAAGGGGGAGGTGGCCCTCCGAGGGTTAAGCCAAAAGAAGGCTGAGTCCCCAGTGGCTTGTCCCCAGTGTCAGCTGCCTTGACCTAAGTTCATTTTATGCGAGAGACCCGAGACTCACTCTCCTCCACTGCTGCTGGGACCACAGCTGGGGCCGGGGGTCCAGGCAGTAGGTGGCAGTGGCATGGGTCCTGTGCCCACGTGTCCCCACAAAGCTGTGCACTCAAAGCTTACCTGGCTTTGCCTCTTCAGGGCTCCTTAGCCCAGGGCTTCCTTCTCCTGACTGCTTGTTTAGGGAAACACTGCTTTTATTCCCTTTTCTACTTCATTAAAGCTCCAAAGCTGGGTGAAGATCTAGCTTAGTGATAGAACACTTCGTAGTATGTGTGAGGCTCTGGTCCCATTGAAAACAACAAGTCAAACACTGGTGGCTTGCGCCCTTAATCCCAGCACTTGGGAGGCAGAGGCAGGCAGATCTATGAGTTGGTCTATAGAGCAAGTTCCAGGACAGCCAGGGCTATACAGAGAAACCCTGTCTCAGGGGGAAAAAAAACATTGGGTAAAGAAGCCCAGGGCTGGCAGGAGGACCACTCAGCTGGTAAAGTTGTCTTTAAGGCAAGTAGAAGGATCCAAGTTCAGTTCCTAGGTCCCACATCTCAAACCCCCCTGGCATGGTGACTTGTGCTTGTAATGTCATTATTGAAGAGGAAGAGCCAGGAAGATCCTTGGGGCTCAGCCAGCTTAGCCAGATGAGCAAGTTCCTGGCCAGTGAGACACTCTGTCCCCCAAAAATAAATGACAGCATCTGAGAGATGATATGTAAGGTAAAACCACATATGAAAGCGCACAACCACACACACACACACACACACACACACACACACACACACACACACGCACACGCATGTACAGATATATAAAAAGCAAGCCCAGGGCACAGGCAGACTCTGTTACCAGCTATAAGATCTGACCCACACTGAGGTATAGTCCCTGTAAGCCCCCTACCTGTGGGGCATCTCTCCTCAGGAGCAGAGACCTGACAGATACCCAATGCAGTCTACTAGCCTGGGGTTCCACTGTCGTGTGGATGGGTTACAGCAGTGGCTCCCTGTGACTGGCATGAACGAGGATGCACAAGGAGACTGCTAGGGGCTTAGGATCGTGTTAGCTGTAGAAGTTCAGCCGACGCTCTGCCCATGCGAGTGATGGCCCTTGGGTGTCAGGGGTAGGACTAAGAAGGCTGGCTGTTGGGGACAGGATGATGGGTGGCTGCTGGGAACAATTGGATAGGTTAGCTGGTCCTGCCCAAGACTGACATGCCTTATACAGAATGGGGTCCATCAGGAAAGAACAGCGAGGCGAGAAGTGGGGAGGCTGCTGAGGACGAAGATGAGGCAGAGGAACCGCCAGACCTGCAGCCCTACTCAGGTAAAAGTGACAGTGGCAGTCAGGGCGGCACCTTCCCGAGCAAGCCCCCAATTCTGATGGCAGAGGAGCACACAATAAGACCAGGTCCTAAAGCTGACTCCCACCTCACCCAGGGACTGTGGCTAGCTGGCCTTCAGCCTGACTAGTGCTCACCCTACTGTTTTTGTTTTCTCTGAAGTGCTTGCCATAGAACTCAGGGCCTTGCACATGCTAAAGGAGTGTGGTTGAGGGGCTGGAGAGATGGCTCAGTGGTTAAGAGGTCCAACCTCTCTTCCAGAGGTCCTCAATTCAAATTCCAGCAACCACATGGTGGCTCACAACCATCTGTAATTAAATCAGATGCCCTCTTCTGGGACATCTGAAGACAGTTACAGTGTACTTACATATAATAAATAAATAAATTTAAAAAAAAAGAAAAGAAGTGTGGTTGAGCCACACTCAGGCACTCAATGGGGGATTCTAAACAGGGGCTCTACCACTGAGCCACACTTCAGCCCCTCCCTGGGGGATTCTAGGCAGGGGCTCTACCACCGAGCCACACCCAGCCCCTCCCTGGGGGATTCTAGGCAGGGGCTCTACCACTGAGCCACACCCCAGCCCCTCACTGGGGGATTCTAGGCAGGGGCTCTACCACTGAGCCACGCCCCCAGCCCCTCACTGGGGCATTCTAGGCAGGGGCTCTACCACTGAGCCACACCCCAGCCCCTCACTGGGGGATTATAGGCAGGGGCTCTACCACTGAGCCACACTTCAGCCCCTCACTGGGGGATTATAGGCAGGGGCTCTACCAGTGAGCCACACTAGCCCCTCCCTGGGGGATTCTAAGCAGGGGCTCTACCATTGAGCCACACTAGCCCCTCCCTGGGGGATTCTAGGCAGGGGCTCTACCACTGAGCCACACCCCAGCCCCTCACTGGGGGATTCTAGGCAGGGCTCTACCACTGAGCCACGCCCCCAGCCCCTCACTGGGGGATTCTAGGCAGGGGCTCTACCACTGAGCCACGCCCCCAGCCTCTCACTGGGGGATTCTAGGCAGGGGCTCTACCACTGAGCCACACCCCAGCCCCTCACTGGGGGATTCTAGGCAGGAGCTCTACCACTGAGCCACACCCCCAGCCCCTCACTGGGGGATTCTAGGCAGGGCTCTACCACTGAGCCACGCCCCCAGCCCCTCACTGGGGATTCTAGGCAGGGGCTCTACCAACGAGCCACACCCAGCCCCTCACTGGGGGATTCTAGGCAGGGGCTCTACCACTGAGCCACACTAGCCCCTCCCTGGGGGATTCTAAGCAGGGGCTCTACCACTGAGCCACACAAGCCCCTCCCTGGGGGATTCTAGGCAGGGGCTCTACCACTGAGCCACGCCCCCAGCCCCTCACTGGGGGATTCTAGGCAGGGCTCTACCACTGAGCCACGCCCCCAGCCCCTCACTGGGGGATTCTAGGCAGGGGCTCTACCACTGAGCCACGCCCCCAGCCCCTCACTGGGGGATTCTAGGCAGGGGCTCTACCACTGAGCCACAGTAAAGGATGCTTTATCACTGACATCTCAGTCCTTCATGGGGCAGAGTTGGAGGTTGTTAGATGTGTACCATAGAGCTGAGTCATACTCCCAACCCTTAGCTAGTTATAACTGGATCAGTTATTCCCCTTTAATTCCCAGGGGCCCCTTAGCAGCCTGTTTAGGAGAACCCCTGCCACAGCATGCTTAACCTGTCACACACTTGAACCTCGCATCTGCTTCAGCAGCCACTTCCCAAGCTGTGTCACAGCTTTACTGTTCTCTCCAAACCCTTGTCTGCAAAGCACAGTGAGCCCTGGGATTTCAGAGAAGGCAGGCACACAGACACCAGAACCCCAAAGCCACCGCCAGCCTTCAATCCCCAGGCTCCCGGAGGCTTTAGCCTGTTCTCCAAAAGGCCGCCTGTGCTGATCTCACTGGTCCTGTGTCTGCTGACCTTTAAATTATTTGGTTGGGGCTGAGATATTTGTTTATGCTGCCCTTTCCTCTTCTTGTCAAATGAAAATTTAAAATTTGTCACTTGTGTAGACTGGCCCAGAAGCATCCATTGCTGAGCAGGTCCTGACCCTGGCCAGGATCATGTCCGTGTGAGAAAAGTGAATGACCAGTTCCTCTGAGCTGATTGTGTTGGGGCTGTGCATTGGTTGGTTGTTACAACAGGCTCTTGCTCCATGGCCCAGGGTGACCTTTACCTGACATCTTCCGGCCTGCTCCTCCCAAGGCATCCCAGGCAGTGCAGCCATGGGAGCTACACCCAGCCCTTGGTTGTGTTTTAGAAGAAAATGGAATGGAGTGGTGCCTGCCTTCAGCCTGGGGAAAGGCAAGAGGGCCAAGTGTTCAGAGCAGATAAGAGTGACTGAGGCTAGCCTCAAGTTATGAGGCTGTCTCATAAAAGAAAGGAAGGGGCTGCTCTTCCCAGCACCCACATGGTCGCTCACAACTCTGTAACTACAATGGACATGTGGTGGTGAATAGGCATATATGCAGGCAAAACACTTAAGCACATAAAGTAAACTTATTTCTTCTTTTTTGGTTTTTCGAGACAGGGTTTCTCTGTGTAGCCCTGGCTGTCCTGGAACTCACTCTGTAGACCAAGCTGGCCTCGAACTCAGAGATCCACCTACCTCTGCCTCTTGAGTGCTGGGATCAAAAGCATGTGCTATCTACCACCACATGGAATCAAAACGAGCCCCCCCCCCTTTTTTTAAGAGAAAGGGAAAGAGGAAAGGTGAGAGAGCACAGAAGGAATGAGGAAGAAAAGGAAAATAAAAATAAAGACTAATGCCACGGGCCAAAATCCCAGGAAACTAGAAGCTGAGGCAGGAGAATTGTAAGTTAAGGCTAATCAGGGCTACATAGCAAGACCCTATCTCAAAAACACCCCCCCCAAAAATGACTAAGGAGAAAAAAAGATTCAGGGAAGTGTGTCTGGGAGGACCTGTCCAGGTGCAGGTAAGCCAGGCACAGTCAGTTTTACGCTAATCCTAGAACTCCCTTGAGAAAGACGGAGAAGGGAAGAGACCAGCATCAAACAACAGAGGGACCCTGAGGCAGACAGGGCGGAAGGTGAGGACCCCACGCCAGTTGTCCTTGGCTCTTCTCATCCGCACCATGGTACACAGATGCCTACACACAGAGATTATGAAATACAATAAGAGAAGACTGGTGACAGCCATTAAGCGTCTCTGGAGGCTGCAGTTTACATGAACCGTGTGGGCGCGGTTGAGGAAGAGGTGGACAGCCATGTCATCTGCTTCATGATTGGCTTGGAATCTTCATGTTCTTTTTTAAATCTCAAGTCGGTAACCAATCATTTCCCCTCCTTCGTCATTAGGAGCGATCCGCAGGGAGCTCTGTGCCTCGGAGGAGCTGAGGGAGACCTCTGCATCTGAACCTGCCCCCTCCGTCCCCTACTCCGCCCAAGGTGGCCACGGGCACTGCCCATCCTCATCCAGTCTGGAGGCTGTGCCCAGTATGAAGGATGCCATGTGTGAGGAAAGGAGCAGCAGCCCTGGAAGCGCAGGGCCATCCTTGGGTACATCCCCTCTGTCCCCTCTGCCTTGTCTCCACTCCACACCAGACAGGGCAGGCTGCGGGTGGGAGCTGTGCAGCCAGGACCTGCTATATACAGTGGCCACTCGGTTCTGAACCCCTTTGCATGGTCTTGGTTTCTGAGCTAATCTTACTCTGTAGGATTACTCTAGTCCAGCCTGGCCTCAAACTCACTGTATGACCCAGGGTAGCCCCAAATGTATGATCCTCTTCCTCCTCCTTTTCCTCCTCTCCCTCCTCCTCTAGCTTTCCGAGTGCTTGAGATTACAGGTGTGCATCACACACCAGGCTTGCAAGTATTTTAATATCAGCAGCTGCCAGACTATCTCAAGGGCAGGAGCTGTAGTGTCATGCATGGGGGCTCTGAAGGTGGGCCCTTGGCTGTGTGGGTGAGCCTTCAGTCTTGGGTACCAGGAACTGCAGATGGCTGTGTATGTGGCACCCTGTGGCTGACTCCCCCTCTGCTTCCTTTCAGCTGAGCCCTCTCCCCCAGGACTGCAGCCCTTGTCACCACCACCTGTGGAGGACATCTGCTCGGATGACTCAGATGACATTATCTTTTCACCATTTCTGCCCAGGAAGAAAAGCCCCTCCCCGTTCTAAGACCCCAGCCATTGCCTCCAGGTGAGGTGGCTGGGGACAAGTCAGAGGACTCTAAAATTTGCGAAGATGACTATCTTGCTAGGGAAGAGCCCTGCCTCGCTCCGGAACACCTCAGCCATCCATTTTCTTATGTGTCGTGCCTGTGCCTTTGAGGGGTGCTGGTGGCTCTGTACTCTCTGGGGACAGAGGGAGGGAGGGTGGGCACCTCCCACTTCCATTTCCCACTTTAGTCTGTGTGTTTCTAGTGCCCACAGATAACGTCCACCCCAAGGCCAGGGCAGCAGGGAGTCCTGCAAAGAGGAGAACTCTTACAGAGTCTACTACTTGCTCTTAACATGGCACTGTTAGCTGTCATGTTGGCCTAGCCTTCCTGGTCTGCTGCTGCCCAGTGCCTTAACAGGTGCTACAGCTAAGCCTCCTGAGCCCACAGCAGGATGCAGTCATAGGAGAGCCAGCAAGAACCTATGACCATCAGGGTCCCTAACTGAGTCCTTGTCCCATGGGCTCCTTGTTCCTCCTGTTTTTCTCCCTCACCGCCTCCATCCCCCACCCCAGGAGGATGAACTCTGGGAAGAGCACCAGGCAGCGTCAACACAGAGTGGTCCAGCCACTAATGAGAAGCAGCCCGAGGATGGCTCAGGTCACCCAGACACAAGGCAAGGCAGCAGGGCCAGGAGGCAGGCAGCCCATTGTCCCAGAGGAGATTTGTCTCAGGGAAGGACAAATTCCAGTATGGCCCTGTAACTGGGTGTGCAGAGGTACCTGCAGGCGACCTGTGCCATCTGGCGCCCTCAGCGTCCAGCAGCTTGAGGTGTTGGTCCCTTGTCTGTGGAATTAGCTCCTGGCAGTGGATGAGAATGAGGGACTCTGGGCTTAGACAGGGTTTAAGGAGCATCCAGGCTCCATGTAGCTTAGGCCTGCTGCCCAAGTGTCCCCTCCAGAGTGCCCGTTAGACTGGCTGCTGGTGGTCTCCATAGGTCACTGGAGACGGAACTTCCTGGTCCCATAGAACTGAGATTTGTCTCAGGGAAAACCTAAGAAGGTTCTCTCTTGGACTAGACCAGTGGGGATACCCAAGAGGTTTGCCTTTGGGGACCATTTAGTTCCTGGCATCCTTCTCCACAAAACGCTTGCCTGATAGGGCACACAGCAGGCTGTGCCCGGGACGTTCAGGAAGTGAGCTGGGCTTGCCAGTTAGAGACCAGGAAGAGGGAGGGCCCGGCTTTGTCTACCTGCTCCTGGAAGGTTTAAGCACCCCTAATACTCTGATGGGACCAGGGACAGCTGCCTCCCATTTTTCTCCACCAGGGGGCAAAACACAACACGGCCAGGACCCTGGCCGTCTGGTGTGGCCTGGAGGCTGCCTGCCAAGGTAGTTTCTCAGTGACGTGGTGGTAACTTTACTCACATAGCAGCCACCTGGAGCCCTCTGTTGATCTGCTTCCTTGTCAGAGCTTGGCTGTGTTCCCTGTGATTGCTGCCACCCCTTAAAGCCTCGGACACCACCCACTAAGACACAAGACGGCGGCTACAGGTGGCCCTCATGTGCCTGTACCTTCCCCGGGGCCAGGGGTGTCCATGTGCCACTGCTCTGCCCCCTCCCTTATTTAACGGCAGCCATCTGTGCATTGAGTGTTCCGAGTGAGCAAGCAGTTGGGCTGGGGTGTCTTCACCCCCTTCACCTGGGGGGCGGGGGCGGGGCTCCACCTCGGGAATGGGTTATGCAAGATGGCGCTCCAGCTGCAGGGCCAACCTGTGCACCCAGCCTGGCCAGTGGGCAATGAGGTCTGATCAGCCCCCGCACTTGGGTCTTCCAAGAACCTGCCTCTGAAACACAGGAAAGCTGTAGCCTTCCCGTCCTTTGGTGTAGCAGCTCATCTATTAAAGGCAAAGCCTGTCTTGAAGCTGCCCCAGTAAATGAGGGTGAAGCCTGAAGCCTCTGCCTTTGTCAAGTGTCCGTCCTGTGTTCTGTGCTCTCCACCCACGCGCCATTGCCCGAGCAGACTGCCCCTGGCTGTCTGCATCAGAGAAAGTGCCCTGGGGGGAGGGGGCGTGGTAGCCTATCTGGGGTGCAGGGGCAGTACAGTGAGCTCCCGCTGACTTCTTCAGGAGAACTGGAAGTCCTGCCGGCCTGAACGTCACCTGATCTGTAAGACACGAGTCCTTGTGCTTGGCTTGGTTGTGTAGGTACAAGTTCCCCAAGCCTGACTGGCCAGCTAGGGCCATTGGCAAAACAAAAACTACTGAGGGGTGAGGTATATGCCAGTTGCCAGGGACTGTGGTAGGGTGGGGGGTGGGGCGAGGAAAGAGGAAGAAGAGTGGAGGCTGTGGGTTGGGCCAAGCCCTCTGGGAGTGTACTGGTCTTGGACGTAGCCAGCTGTGGACTGGTAGTGGGGCCTTAGGAAGCAGCAAAATTCATCCCTGGGGGTGAGTAGGAATGGAGACCTTTCTAAGGACCTCTGACCTCAGCATTCAGAACCAAAGCAGGCCCAGGTATGTGTAGAGATGGGTCAGTGACATCACTGTGCCCTGAATTCCACAGCAACAGCTCCACATCACCTTGTGCTTAAAGAACAGGAGTGAGCCTTCTGTGTAGGCTGGTAGGTAGTTCATCTCTAAAAGAGCCTGTGCTCGCTTTGTGACCCCGCCCCAGGGGTGGCTGTCAGTCTGCTGACCGAGGCCTCACTGCTGTAGCTGACCTGTGCAGAGAGCTGAAAAAGTGAAAGACTACGCACACCGCTCATGTTTACGCGCTTGCCTGAGGCTCTGAGCCTCTCCGGAGAGTGCACAGGAAGCCAGCTGGGCTTGGGGCAGGGACCTCAAAAGCCAGGAACAGACTGAAGCCACCCTCCTTGAAGACACTGCCCCTGTGAAAAAAAAAAAGCAAGATCCGGGAAACACTGCACCCCTCTGCTCCCCTTGTTTCACCTCCACCCACCAGATGCAGCTGAGGAGGAAGCACAGAGAGGGGGCTGATACAAACCAGGCTTCCCAAAACTAGCAAAACAGACATCAGTGAGCTGCGTGTGGGTGGGAGCAAACCTGCGGAGATCAGAATCAGACTCTGTAGTGAGCTTTTTATATGGCGCCTGGGATGGGGCCCAGGTCCTTTTGTTAGGCAAGTACTCTACCACTGAGCCACACCTCCAGCCCCAACGGTGCAGTCTTAATGCAGTATGACCGCGTGGTCATGCCGCATTCAGAGGGGCTTAGAAGCCACCAAGACCACAGTCCCTGTAGGCCGCCTGATGGGTGACCAGAACTAATTTCCCAGGGCCCCGTGCCTGGCGTTTGTGTAAAGCCCCACAGCACATCGGGAGCTTTTTGTAGGTCCACTCATTTCAGTTTCAAGGAGCGACTGTGCCTGAATGACCCTGACTGCAGGTGCCGGCTGGATTCTGTCTGATAAATGTCTATTTTTGTCTCCCGAGGAGGGGAGAGAGGACTGTGCCTTCAGTCTCACAGAGACAGAGCCCTCTCTGTGAAGAGACCAATCATTAGAAAAAGAGGGAAGATTGGAGGAGAACAGATGTCTTTAAACCTATAAATACCTTCCCGGGAAAGCACTCTCAACTTTGAGATCTAAATAAAAATTCCAGTATATCCTGGTCAAACGAATTGCAAATTCCTCCTTGGGGAGGGGGAAGCCATACGTTCCTGTGTGGCTCAGAAGCTCTGAGGGCCAGAGACGGCTGACTGACATGGAGCCTGTGACCCTCTCTTGAGGTTCTTACCTACTCGGGGTTCATGGGGATCTGCATACAGCAGCCATACTGCAATCTCGACTAACCTGTCCAGTGCAGGCCGCAGCTGGGCAGGCACCTGTCAGAGCGCCTGCATATGCACAAGCTGGGAAATGAAACTCAGAACAGCTCAGGCCAGTGGGGACTGGGTCCCCTGGCCTTTTTTTTTTTTTAATGGGGTTTAACTAGATAGTACTTACTGGAATGAGGTTAAAAGCATGCACCACCACACCCAGCTAAAAAAATATTGTAATTTATAGCCAGCATGATGGCTTAGTAGATAAAGGCACTTCTTGGTACCATGCCTGAAACCCTGAGTTCAGTCTTCACCCACAGGGTAGAAGAGAGAACCACAAGTTGTCCTCGGACGTGTGCATACATGTGTATGCATGTCAGGGTGTGTGTGTCACAAATAATGAGAACTCTTACATTTTTGTGTATATATATGTGTGTGTGTGTGTATTATATATTCATGTTTGTGTGGATATTCAAGTGAGTGTGTATGTTGCTTGCACATAATAGAACCCTCAGGTCATAAGGGAGCATCGAATCCCCCGGAACTTGGAGTTAACAGACAATTGTGAACCACCATGTGGGTGCTGGGTATTGAGCCTCAGTCCTCTACCAAAACAAGAAGTGCTCTTAGTCGCTGAGCTATCTGTCCAGGCTCCACGGGGTCTTTCATGGACCTGGACCTCATTGATGCAGTTACGAGGGCTGGCTAACATCCAGGGATCAGCCTCTCTGCCTTCCCACCCGGGGTTTCATGCGTGTGCTGCCTCACGCAACTGATGCTGGCGATCTGAACTCTGGTCCTCAGGCTTTCATGGCAAGTTCTTTATCTACCTAGCCATGTCCCAGGCCTTTGGTAAAAATATAATGTTGTGGATGTATGTGTGCACACATGTGCGCGTGTGTGTGTGTGTGTGTGTGTGTGCGCGCGCGCACCATAACATCCTGTGGAGATCAGAAGAAAGCTTGTGGGAACCAGTTCTTTCCTTCTGCTGTGTTGATACCGGGGAATTGAACTTGGGTCATTAGACTTGGCAGCACTGAGTCTTCTTACTAACCCACTGAGTCTTCTTACTGTCACTCCCTGGCTCCTTAATGGGGAAAAAAACAAAAACAAAAACAAAAAAACCCACAATCTTAACAAGTCACCCAGGCTGGTCTTGAACCCAGCCTGTAGCCTAGACATGCCTTAAATGAGGGATCCTTTGGCCTCAGCTTCCCAAGGAGCTAGGAATATAGCCTGCCCCACCCTGCCTGGCTCACACACATCTTCTTCAGGTCTGGGGAGAGTGATTCCATGCCTGACCAGGATGCTTTTAAATGTGCCATCTCCCCAAGTCCTCAGGGAACACAGAATAAAGATTTTTGAATCCCTGGCTCCCTTTGGCAGCGCTGTCAGGTTCAGAATAGGAATGATGAGGAAGGGAACAGGCTGGCCTGTCCGCACAGGCACCCACTAATGGCCTTTGGCTAGCATGCCTTCCCATGGGCTCCCTCAAGTTGGCCTCCGTTACAGCTGGGGGGACGGCCCTATTAGTCGGTGCCTGCCTGAGGACCCTGGAAAAGGTTTCCATGGTGCTGGGGCTCTCTGAATAAGGAGAAAAGGGGTGCCCCTGAGCTACTCGTTAATTAAGCCCAGAACAGCCAGGATTCAAAGAACAGTCCAGTGTGTGCCAGGGCTCCTGGGGGCCATTCATGGGATCCAGCCTGCGGCTTTCTTCCTCTCAGCTCCTCTCTTCCCAGGCCCGGCTTCTAAGAGATGAAAGCAGAGAGGCTGTGGCGTAGGCGGGGAGGGGGCACTGCTGACATAATACATGAGAAAGGCCGTTCCCTGCCAGTGCCGCTGCCATCCGCCCCCTCCCTTGGCACATGTGATGCTCCCCTCGGACAGGGCTGGCTGCTGAGCCAGGGCTGACCTACCTGAAGTCCCGCCTCCTCCTGCTTCTACCACTCTACTAGGCTTCTTCCTGTTAAGTGAGGTGTTTTCAGGTACTGTCCCTAGCATCTGCCCCTCTGGATACCTGGGGGCTTTCAGCATGTACAGTACCCAAATTTGGCTTGACCTAGACTCCAAGCCTGCTGCTCCTGATCCTGTGAATGGCATAGCATAGCAAGCCACATGTGCACACAAACGAATGTGTGCATACAGATGGGCACATGGTCACAAAACTGTAGTGTGCTCACAAGTATACACATGCAGGAATACAAGCATAAACATGGTAGCATGTATATATACAAAAGTACATGCAAGGGACTGGCGAGATGGTTCAGTAGGTTAAGTGTTTGCCAAGCAAGCAGGAGGACCTGAGTTTAATTCCTAGAATGTTCATTAAAATACAACAACAATGGGCTGGGGAGATGGCTCAGAGGTTAAGAACACTGACTACTCTTCCAGAGGTCCTGTGTTCAATTCCCAGCAACCACATGTTGGCTCACAATCATCCTTAAAGAGATCTGATGCCCTCTTCTGGTGTGTCTGAAGAAGACATCTACAGTGTACTCATATAAATAAAAACAACAACAACAAAACTAGCCAGGCATGGTGGATCGTGCCTTTAATTCCAGCCCTTGGAAGACAGAGGGAAGCAGACATCTGTGATTTTGAGAACAGCCTGGTGTACATAGTTCCAGACCAGCCAAGGCTACATAGTGAGACACTGTCTCCAAAAATAAAACAACAGCAAAAAATCTGAGCAGCACTGGCCAGCCAGCCTCGCCCATTTGGCCAACTTGAGGCTAGTAAGAGACCCTGTCTAAAAAAAACAAAACGAAACAAAACAAACCAAGGTGAATGGTGAAGTTGACCTCTGGCTTCCATATGTGCACACACATGCACACATGCATGCACACACACCTGTACGCAAATACTCAGATGCAAATACATCTATAGTTCCTTTGGTTTGGAGGGAAAAAAGACCTGAGTGGCTGCACACGCCTTTAATCCCAGCACTTGGGAGGCAGAGGCAGGTGGATCTCTGAGTTTGAGGCCAGCCTGGTCAATGGAGGGAGTTCCAGGACAGCCAGGTCTAACTTTTGTCTTTAAGCTAGATATGGCTGCCCATAACTTAGATATGGCTGCCCATGACCCCAGCACCTAGGAGGCTAAGGCAGGAGGATCGCGAAATACAGAACCTGGCTGCCTGAGGAGAGAGTTTTCTTTGAGGATGTGCCCCCCACTCCCCGTAGACTGGCCTTACTCCAGCTGATGGCTTCACCCCCCGTGTATACATGGGCAGTAATACCTGGATGCGCTGGGTTAGAACAGCGTTCCTCTTTTTGAGGAAAAGGACATGAAACTGGGAGAGCAACCTGTTGAGGGGATCGGTGAGTTAGAAGTAGGGAATGGAGTAGATATGATCAAACTCCGTGCCATACAATTATCACGTTCTCAAGGAATAAATATAGTAGAAAAAAAGTCCAACCTGACCTACAGAATGAGACCTATCCCCACCCCCACCCCCAGAAACAACAACAAAGCAAAGGCCTCTGATGGGGTATGCTGTCATCAGGACCTTTTTTCCTTCGAGGCCCAAGCCAAAGATTGCCTGTGGAGATGGTCGGGGCTTCTGTTCACAACCCACAACATAACTGCTGGCTGCAAGCTTCAAGCGGCTTTTAAAGTGATATCCAGTCCTGGCAAAGGAGAGGCTCTGCCCCCAGAACTGTCCGGGTTCCATTCCGTATTCACCTGCTGTTAGCTGATCCTGCTGACACGCCGCTGTCTGGAAGCACAATTTCCAGTCTCTGTTCCCCCACCTTTCCAAGATGTTGTGTGTGTGACTGAGAGAAGCAACTAGCCAGCCATTGCATGCTCCGGGATCCCTTGGAAGGGCCCAAGCTCAGTGGTTAAGAGGACCACCCACATGGTGCCTCACAAACAGTCTGTAACTTCAATTGTCTCTCTCTAGCAGGCACCAGGCATGTGTGTAGCACATGGACATACATGCAGATGAAACACACATAAAAACACTATTGCATATGCCAGCAAGATTTTGCTGTCAGGACCCTGATATAGCTATCTTTTTTTTTTTTAAGATTTATTTATTGTTTTATGTAAGTACACTGTAGTACTTACATAAAACTTCAGATATACCAGAAGAGGGCGTTAGATCTCATTATGGGTGAGCCATCTTGCCAGACCTTGATATATCTATCTCTTGTGAGGCTATGCCAGTGCCTGGCAAATACAGAAGTGGATGTCACAGTCATCTATTGGATGGAACACAGGGCCCCCAATGAAGGAGCTAGAGAAAGTACCCAAAGAGCTAAAGGGGTCTGAACAACAGTACCCCCCCAGAGCTGTGTCTCTAGCTGCATATGTAGCAGAAGATGGCCTAGTCGGCCATCAGTGGGAGGAGAGGCCCTTGGTCTTGTGAAGATTATATACCCCAGTACAGGAGAATGCCAGAGCCAGATAGCATTTGAAATGTAAATGAAGAAAATATCTAATAAAAATTAATTAATTAATTAAAAAACCAAAATTGGGGCAAGCTTGGCAAATTAAAAAAAAATTAAAAATCGAAATGATTAGTTACTATTTCCTGCAGCCTTTGTTACCTAACGAAGGTATGCATGGGTGCATGGAAGGAGAGGGATGGAAGTATGGATGGGTGGGTGGATGTAAAGATGCCTGCGGGGGGCGGGGCGTGGATGGATGCATGTATGGACAAGATGGATGAAGGCTGGGCATAGGGTAGACAGATGAATGAGCGGATGTGTGGCTCTATGATAGATGGTAAGCAGATAGAAAGATGAGTGGGCAGAGGATGATGGTTGGAGATATGGATAAAAGGATGGATGGATGGATGGATGGATGGATGGATGGATGGATGGACGATGACAGGTTGGCTAATGGACAGGATAGATGGGTGGGTGGATACATGTAGAGATGGATGGATAGGCCTATGGTGGGATGGATGGACTGAGAAAGGAGTGGGTGGCAGCTGGCTGGCTAGACAATGAATGCATGTGTAACTGGAAGCAAACGAATCGAGTGGAATAGGGTGACAGGGGAACACAGAAAGAAATACACATATAGATGGCTGATGGACACAGTGTGACCCTGGAGCTCAGAAAGGAGGCCAGGGCTTGTGTGGGGAGTCCTTGTGTATGGGGAATCCTCCTGGGGAGCTTGGATCAGACCCCGAGAGATGTGGGAACAGAGCACCGGCAGAATGATGGAGTCCACTGTTTAGAGAGAGTGAATGAGCAAGGTGGGGGACTGTGAATGATGACCACCCCCGGTGCCCACTGGAGCCGACTAGGACTCCCCAGCATGGGAGACAGGGTGCAGCCAAGCTGCTGGCTAAGATGGGGAGAGGCCTAACCTTGAGGAAGCAGCTTCAGATGAGAGAACATTTTCTTTCATTTTGTTTTTTAAGACTAAGTTTCTTTGTGTAGTTCTGAATGTCCTGGAACTATCTCTTTAGACCAGGCTGGCCTTGAACTCACAGAGATCCACCTGTTTCCCACGTGCTGGGATTAAAGGCATATGCCACCACTCCCAGGCTGAGAACTTTTTGTTTGTTTGTTTGTTTCTCGAGACAGGATTTCTCTGTATAGCCCTGGCTGGCCTACTCATATATCTCAGTATGTAGACCAGGCTAGCCTTAAACTAAGATTATCCTACCTCTGTCTCCTGGGTGCTGGGATTAAAGATATACATCACAACGCCCCGATCCAAATGGATGGATTTTCTGTGCAGTTCTCTTCTGTGATTTCTTCTAGAGCCATCTCACCAGTGGCCCACAGAGACCTGGAGAAGAAGAAAGGCTATGGCAAGATCTACAGAGGCTGGAGTGGAACCTCAGAGCACGCCTCCACTCTAGCTGTTTGTACAGGCTCTCCCTCAGCCCAAACTTCTGATCCTCCCAAATGCTGGCATGACGGTGGCGTGCATCAACATGCCTGTCTTAGTTACAGTTGCTGTGATAAAACACTGTAACCAAAAGCAACTTGAGGAGGAAGGGGCTGTTCAGAGTTCCACATGACGGTTCATCATCAAAATCAGTGAGAGCAGGAACTCAAGCAGGGCCGGAACCTGGAGGCAGGAGCTGAGGCAGAGGCCATGGAGGGGTGCTGCTTACTGGCTTGCTCCTCATGGCTTGCTCAGCCTGCTTTCTTAAAGAGCCCTGGGGCTGGAGGGATGGCTCAGTGGTTAAGAGCACTAATTGCTCTTCCAAAGGTCCTGAGTTCAATTCCCAGCAACCACATGGCGGCTCACAAACATCTACAATGAGTTCTAATATCCTCTTCTGGTATGGCTGAAGAGAGTGACAGTGTACTCAAATACATTAAATAAATAAATACCCAGGACCACCAGCCCAGGGATGGCACCGCCCACAATGGAATGGACCCTCCCCCACCAATCACTAGTTAAGAAAATGCCCTACGGTTGGATCGTATGGAGGCATTTTCTCAATTGGGGTTCCTCCTTTCAGATGACTCTACCTTGTGTCAAGTTGACATAAAAATAGCCAGCGCCGTGCCCAACTTCACCCTAGAAATCTGAAAGAACCCTGACTTCATAGCCAGCTCACTCTGGGAGAAAGGGCCCACATGCAATAGAGTCCAGGTGAGGATCCACCTGGCCAGGGCAGCCAGAGCAGGTGAATTACTGGAGCCTCAGTTTCTCCATCTGTAAATTAGGTAGCATGCCCTGCTGTGTGTCTGGATGCTTGTGAGCAAGCAGCTAGGCCACCTGTGCGGCCCTCGGTATTCTAGAAACTTTCACACCTGGCCTTTCTCATCAATCACTGCCTGCCCTGCCTGGGGAAAGGCAGAGCCTGTCAGAGATGAGACTGGTTCTGGGGACTTTGGACTTGGTTATGAGGCCCTGCAAGGTCATAGAAAGACCATCAAGGGAGGGGCGGAGAAAGAAGGGAGTAGCATGGCCTTCACTGCCCGGGTTCCGGAGTCGGACCTTGACCCTGACCTTGAATGAGGCCTTCCTTTTTCAGAGTGCAGGCATGAGGCCACGAGGCTGAGGCCAGACTCGCATGGCTCTGGAAGCCGCTCCTTCACCGTGGCTGATGCTGGGCGTACAGAGAAGAAAGCCCAGGGGTAGATGGCACTAAGGGTTCTCTCGTAAAGCCCAAAGGCCCCCAAATGATCAATAAAGGGATCCACCTCCTTGCCCCACAGTTCATTCTGAATAAGATGAGTAAGCGTGCTACCCTCAAGGCAACTTCCAGAACCTTCCTCACTAGTGCTTACAGGAAGGAGGAGGGGTTCCTGGGAGCCCTGTCTCCATCTGTCTCAGGGGTGGCACCCTCTAGGTTCAAAGCCAGGCCAGATAAATCATGCCCTCACTCATGGGCAAGGACAGCTTAAGTGGGCAAGGACAGCTTAAGTGGGCAAGGACAGCTTAAGTGCAGTGTTTTGTTCGGTTGGGTTGGTTTATTGTTGTCGGGTGGAGTCCAGGGACCCAGGGACCCCCTGTTTTGGCCAGGCTGCCTCAGCTAAAACCCCCTAGAACTTACTTCCCTCAGATTCACAGAGGGTGAGGTTCCATTTTCTAATATATTGACGTGGGAAGCAAGGCCTGTGAGAATTCCTGACTCCCAAAGAACCTCCAAGACACCAGGAAAGCCTATCTTTGCCTTTCGGAGTCCCTCTCTTTGTGTGTGTGTGTGTGTGTGTGTGTACATGTCTCTGTGTGTGTTGTCGAAATGGGAATTGAAATCAGGGCCTTGTATGTTCTAAGTAAGGGCTTTGAGCCATGCTCCAAACCTAGGTAGGCGTTTTACTACTGAGTTATAATGCTAGCTATTTTACTTTTCTCTTCTTTTTTTTTCTTTTCTCTCTCTCTCTCTCTCTTTTTGATAGGGTTTCTCTGTGTAGTCCTGGCTGTCCTGGAACTCACTCTGTAGACCATGCTGGCCTCAAACTCAGAGATCCGCCTGCCTCTGCCTTCTGAGTGCTGGGATTAAAGGCGTGTGCCACCAACCGGCTTCTCTTTTTTCTTTTTGATTTTAAGAAGGGTCTTTCTGGGGCTGGTGAGATGGCTCAGTGGGTAAGAGCACCCGACGGCTCTTCCAAAGGTCCAGAGTTCAAATCCCAGCAACCACATGGTGGCTCACAACCATCCGTAACGAGATCTGGTGCCCTCTTCTGGAGTGTCTGAAGACAGCTACAGTGTACTTACATATAATAAATAAATAAATCTTTAAAAAAAAAAAAAAAAAAAAAAAAGAAGGGTCTTTCTGAGGTGCCCAAGTTGCCTTTGAACTTACTCTAAAGTCCAGGCATCTCTTGAACAAAGCTGTGATCTTCCTGCCTCAGCCTCTTGAGTGGCTATGATGACAGGTGTGTGTCCTCAGGGACAGCACCAGGTTGTGTCTACCTTTGTCTGAGGGGTCTGCTGCTGGGCCCATAGGACTTGAGTCAGTGCTCTGTGGGGCTGAGGCCTTCGGCTGACTTACTGGTTCCCACTGACTTTCTGAAGGTTAGATGAGGCTGTCACCTGTCATTGCTGGCTCAGGTTGTGTTTTGATGGCTCCACAGGCCTCTGAAGACAGTGTTGGCTGGCTGGCGTCTCTCCAAACTCCAGAGACACCAGCCCTCATGGCCAGATTAAAAGGAAATGTCCCTGTGGCTATTCTGTGGTCAGGATGCATTAGCTATCCTGGAGTGTTTCAAGGAGGCTAGGTACTCCTGACGGTTGTGTGACCCGAGTGTCACCCTGCTACATGTCAGCACGCACAGGGGGCAATCTGGGCCTCCAGCCCTCTCCTCGTCCCTCCTAGTGCTGGTGCGAGCTGATTCCAGAATTGTGAACCTCACTGGATGGGATCCAAACACAGGGAATTCCATTGTTCTGGCTGCGGCCCCACATCTGGGGGCTGGGCCAGGCTGGACATATACAACTGGCTTCTGGCTTTCTCCCACTGGTTGCAGGTCTTGAGACTTCTCAGGAGCCTCAGACCAACCACCTCCCTTCCTAGAGGAATAGCCCCGGAGGACTCCTTACCTCAGTCCCTCGGTCCTCTGTTTGAAATGTTTCTGCAAAGGCGCTCCCTCTGGGTACTCTGTCTTCAGTGTTGGCTCCACACAGACTCTTTTTTTTTTTTCAAGACAGGGTTTCTCTGTGTAGCCCAGGCTCTCCTGCAACTTGCTCTGTAGATCAGGTTGGCCTTGAACTTAGAAATCCACCTACCTCTGCCTCTCAAGTATGGCCACCAAGCCTGGCTTATGTAGACTTTTTTTTTTTTATTCCTGCTTTTAAAAAGATTGTACAAGTGGAATTTATAGAGATGTATATTTGTGTGCATGTGCATTCACCCATGTATATGGGTGTAGAGGCCAGAGGTCAACATCATGTAACTTGCTCTATCATTTCCATGTTACTTTTGACATGAGGATCTCTCACCAATTGGCTAGACTGGCTGGCTAGCAGGTCCCCAGGAGCCACCATCTTTGCCTCCTCCCTCTTGGCCTTTGCATGAATGTTAATGGTGTCACACTTATGCTTGCACAACCAAGCCCTCTACCTACTGAGTGTCTTCGGCTCACAAACCCTACTGGAGTCAAATGAAGGGAGAAAGGGAGAAAGGAGGGAAGAGGCAGGTAGATCTCTGCCTCCTTTTCTAGATAAGGTCCTACAACTTATCCCAGGCTGACTTCAAATTTGCAATGTGTGTGTGTGTCAGGCTTCAAACTTGTGATCAGCTGCCCAGGTGTGTGACTTCACACCTGGCTTTTGCACATGTCTTTTGGGGAACACAGTTTGTCCATCATTGTGAGTTATTATGTAGTGCGCAGGCATTGTGGCCTGATCATAAGAAAATCTCCAATCTGATGAAGCTTCAGAGGTGAAGAACTGGTGAGGGAAGGGTTGGTGGCCTGACACCAATCCATGCTGGTTCCTGACTGGCGGTTGGTTCTCTGGATTTCCTGGACAATGGTGGGACCTGGGCCTCAGTTCCTCTTCCTAGAGAGTGGTCAAAAGTCCAGCTTCCAGCCATCGTTGTACTTCGATGGGCAGGAAGAATAACCACAGCTCTGGCCAGACAGAGCTAGCCAAAGTGGGCAGGGTGGAGGGCCTTCCTTCCTGCCCTGTGCCCACAGCCACTACTTGGCATTCTCTTTTAACTCCCGTTCTCCCGGGAGACAGGCTACCAATTTCCTGAGGTTCCTCTCGACAGTAACTCATGGAGCAGCATTAGGGTGGGGACTCAGCTCCACCAGGGATGTGCTATCTGTCCTGTTCGACGCTGTGTATTAGGGAATCTTTTCTCTGTTACATTAAAAACATTTTTACTGTGTGCATTGGTGTTTTGCCTGCAAGGATGCTGGTGTGAGGGTGTCAGATTTCACGGAACTGAGCTATAGACAGTTGTGAGCTGACATGTGTGTTCTGGGAATTGAAACCGAATCCTCTGGAAGGAGAGTCAGTGTTTACAACTGCTGAGCCATCTCTCCAGCCCTTACAATTAATTTTTTACTCTGTGCACAGCGCACACTTGGTGGTCAGAGGAACAATGTGTGGAGTCTCTGGTGGACCATGTGGAGGGTGGGCTTGAACTCATCAAGCTTGGCTGCAAGACCTTTACCTGCTCAGCCACCCTCCTTGCTTCTTCTACTTCAGACCCCTGTAACTTTTCCTTCAGGAGCTGTCCCCAGGAAAGGGTTTCACTGACCAAACACACGACTAATGAATCAAAATTAGCACATTTCCTGTGTCCCCTTCCTCCTCCACCTCCCTTTTTAGATAAAGTCTTAAAACTTAGCCCAGGCTGACTTCAGATTTGCAATGTCATGTACCAGGCTTCAAACTTGTGATCAGCTGCCCAGGTGTGTGACTTCATACCTGGCTTTTGCACATTTTTGGGGGGTTTGAAATTTGTCCATCATAGTGAGTATGTAATGCACAGGTATTGTAGCCTGATCACAAGAAAATCTCCAAATTGGTGAGACTTCTGGTGATGGGAGAGGTAACTCCCAGATCTCACATTTATGTGTATGAACCTTAGGCCACCAGTTACTGTTGTTGGGACTAAGCAAGGCTACAGGGCTCTCTATGGAAGGTGCTGAAGCAGAGGCCAGAAACTTTCCCAGCCTGTGATGACCATCTCTGATGTTATTGTTCATCTTTGGAACTACAGACTCCTAAAGGCAGAGCTGGGGGCAGAGCTACTCTTGACTACAGGAAATCTAGCCAGGTTTGGGCATCTCACCTGCTGCACTGACTCTGTCTGGCAAGTGTTCATTTGACACCGGGAGGAAAGCTCAGCCTGGGGGTGGGGCAAGGGAGAACAGCCATTGCTGTGTGGCCCTGGAGTAAGAAGCCTAAGAACTTCTCACCTATCGCTCCAGGCTGATTCCCAGCTAGGTAGCTTCCTCCAGCCATCCAGAGCATTGAAACCCAGAGCTCTGTAAAGGGCCTCTGCCCTCCGGCCAGAGTGCAAGGAAGGAGATGCCTCAGGCAGTTGCATGAACTGAAAGACAGGTCTGTCAGGAAGCCACTGTCCAGCTGAGGAGTGAGGCTACCTAGCCGATGGAGAAGCTGCATATGTCTAGTTTCTAAGAACATAAGGCCACAGGGTTGTGAGTGGACAGAGACAAGTGGATATGTTTGCTCCACCCCGGGGAGAACAGCAAGAACTCCCCCCCTGCCCCCATGACCTTTCTACAGGCTGTGTCCTGACCAGTAGCCTAGTTTCCAAGATGGGAAACAGGGAACTTTCTTCACATCTTCCTTTTGCATCTTTAGAATGATGCAAGCAAGTGAGGTGCGGCGGTTCAGGCCTGTTATCCCAGTACCTGGGAGGCTGAAGCAAGAGGATTGCCAAGTTTGAGGCTAGGCTGAGCAATTTACAGAGATCCCGCGACAGAAAAAGTAAAACAGAGGATTGGGGATTTAGGTCGGTGGTAGAGTGCCTGGTTTGCATGCATAAAGCCCTGGTCCCATAACTAAAATTAAAGCAGGTGGGTAGTCAACCTATCTGCCCATTATCGCCTTACACGCGGCTTTATGGCTTATGCGCCAGGCTTTGTTCTGAGCACTTCACACTCGGTTTATCTCCGCAACGCCTTTTCTCAGACTACAACACTGATACCGAGAGGCTAAGTCATTTGCCCAAGAGCACACAGCTGCAGCTCCCGAATGCAGATCATGTCCATCCTAGAGACAGGTCACTGGTTCCCTGGCAGGTCCTTATGAGGGCTGCGTGGAAACCAGATCAAACCAGAGAGCAAAGGCATGGGTCGGAGAGGAAGCTACACGTGAGCTTCGGATTCCAGACTTCGTGGTCTACAGGGAAGAAATGGCTGAAGAGGTTGAGGGTCCTGCCTAAGCCGAGAGGTGTAGGCAAAAAGACCAATGGCAACGCAGGGGGCAAGGCCTATGGGAGAAATGCCAATGGCAGTCCGGAGGCAGAGACTGCCCTGGTATGGGCGGGGTCTGCGTGGTGCCGGCCAATAGCAGCGTGTGGGGCGGGGCCTAAGGTCGGGGAGGATGGCTGGGGTGGGGCCTGAGGGCGGTGGACCTATGGCGGTGTGGGGGTGGAGCCTGAAGGCGAGCGGGCGGGTGCGCGGAGGGGGCGGCGGCAGCGGCGGTGAACAAAGAGGCGGCGGGCGCGGGCGGCCGAGCGGAGCCGAGCGCAGCCGAGCCGGGCCGAGCCGGGCCGAGCCGGGCCGGGCCAGGGCCCCTGGAAGCGGGCACGATGAGGGCAGCTGAGCAGGGGTCGGCGGGTCCCTGAGCCCCGTGCATCCGGCAGCGAGGAAAGCCCGGCGCAGCGCCCGTGGCCGCCCGCCCGTCATGGCCGGGGTCAGCTACGCGGCGCCCTGGTGGGTGAGCCTCCTGCACCGGCTGCCGCACTTCGACCTGCGGTGGGAGGCCACCAGCAGCCAATTCCGGCCCGAGGACGCCGACTACCAGCAGGTGACGCGCGCCCCCGGGTGCCGGGTCAGGGGCCCCGGGTCATGGCCCCTCCCAAGGAGCTGGAGCTTTCCCATCCCCTTTCATTCTAGGAGTCGCCTCCCGTTCACTGATAACCTTTCCAGGGATTAACGTCGAACACCCCCTGGAAGGTGTTCAGCTCCTCTGTGTCACCAGGGCCTCCGATCCGGATTGACGGAGCTGCCTCCCTCCCCTGATAGACCCCCCTCTGATCCTATGGGTTCCTGGCAGGCCCGTCTTCATCCTTTGGGCAGTCAGCTTCTCCCCAGCAGAGCCCCCCGCTAGCCAAGGCTGGATCCCTGGGTTCAGGCAGGAGGGTATTCCTCATTCTCTTTCCCCAGCTAGGGAATCCCTTTGCCAGACTGTTGGTGGGTGAGGAGCCTGGGCCATCGCCAGCCTTCTGTGGCTACTAATGACCCCTTGCTTCACGGTCAGGCTGTGGGATGTACACAGGGTGTCATGTGGTTGTGGGAAACCAGGGTGCCAGCAGTCTCTCTACCCAGCGTGGAAAATGAGGCCTGGCTGAAGTGGGGTGAGTGGGCCTCCGTCTGGGCTGGGGGCCATGGGGCACTTGGCAGCCCTCTCCCCGCGAAGCCCTAAGTCTGGCGTCCTGCCAAGTCCCAGCACCACCCCCACTACTGAACCACTGTCATTTGAGTGCAGAGCAGGGGGACCAGGGCTGTGGGCTTTTCCTTCCTGCTCCAGATTCCAGAAGAAAAAAAAAAAAAGAATGATCAGCCCACTTGGTCACTGAGCACCTCACAGTTTCTCTCCGGGGGCTCCTGGGACAGTAGCCTGGGGAACAAATACTCCTGGGGCTGTGCCAAATATCTCTGCCGCCATCCTCATCTTACCGAAGTTGAGGGTGAGAGAACACAGGACTGTCCCTGCTCCCACTCTCTGCCTACCTGACCCAGCTTCAGCAGCTAATGGTGTTCCTGAGCAGATTAGAACAGGTGTGAGGGGTAGAGCAAAACCTGAGTCCTGAGAGACAGCAAGGAGGTGCACCCGGGACCGGGACTTCACCTGGGGATTCTGTGGGGAAGACCAGGCCCGGGTGAGGTGGGGGGACACGTGTGGTTTTCTTACTGTGTGATGGTATTGTTATGCTCTTTCCTGGAAGAACTCTATGAGCTATTCTTGGAAAGTTGCCTACCTAGGGTTTGCCCGATGGTCAGTTTTGATGGTCCACTGGCACACAGGGCAGCCAGGTAGCATTTCCTGAGGTCAGTGGGCTGCCACCTGCTTCTGCTGCAGGAGGAACATGCTGGTGACAGGGAGAGGGTGAGGATTCAGTCCCTGCAGCTCTTGGGAATCTGAAGGTAGTGAGTGGTTCAGGCCCGGCTCTGTAGGTCTTTAGATCTATGGGCCCCGCAGCTCTGTGGCCCCAGTTGAGCCTGGTCCTGCCTGCTTTTGCTGCTCCACTGTGGGAGGCCTCTGACTCACGCTCCCTCCTGCCTCCTCTCCCAGGAGCAGAATTAGCCACTGAATAATTCACGGTGTGGAACCCAGCCTGGCTCCATCCCCCGCCGCCTCCGCTCCCAAAGCCAGGGCTATGGATGTGCATGGTGCCCCTGCCCTCTGAGCTGATGCTGTAGGCAACCGCTCAGTGTCTCTGAGCTTCGTCACTTCATCTTGAAATTGGGACTGATGGTTTTGCAGGGTCGCCTGTGGGGAGAAAGTCAGGAGCTCCCATTCTGGGTGGGCGGGTGGATAATAGTTTCTCACAGGCTCCATCCCATCTTCCCTGGTGAGGTATTGCTAACTCCATGTGTGGTTGTGTATACATGCATGTCGGGATGGCTGTCCTGTCCTAGGGTACCCTCTCTGTAGCCCACCATACCTGAACTGTGTCCCTCAGGGAAGAAAGCTGCTGTGTCTCCCAGCCTGGGGATACCAGGCTTGTCTTTTGCACTCATGGCCCAATGTCTGGAGCCTGATGGAACCCACAATTAGACTCCCAGTCAGGCCCTGTGTGGAGCTGCCTGTTCTTGCCTCCTTTCACGCAGGGCTGTGCAGCTGTCTGTGTTGTACATCCTAAGGCTTAGCCTCAGTCAGGAAGCATTGGGGGAGACCTTTTACCCATACCTCCTGGACCCCACAGCAGGGGTGGACTGGCTGTTGCAAAGGTATCTCAGACCCTGCTGCTACCTGGACTGGTGAGAAACCAGTCCAGAACCAGTGTATATATGTAAAACCAGTATGAAGCATCAGCACGCCGTGCAGCTTTTACCCAGGAGATGGTGGGAGGTTGCACACTGTAGTGTTAGAACTGAGTGTCTCCGAGCATGGTCCGTCCCCTCTTAGAAGCCTGTGACAGTGCTGAGTGGAAGGACCACCCGGAGTCACTCACCTGGTGGAAGCTCTTGGCATCTTCATGATGGGAGGGGCTCTTCAGTCTGGTCTGGTTCTATGCTGGTTTCTTACCAGGCAGTCCCCAGGAGCTGCTGGTTAGGCTCCTCCAGAGTTGGGCCATCCCCAGCAGGCATCTGTGTGTCCTAGCAGTAGACACAACGGGACCCAGAGGCTCTGGGACCTGACATGGCCCACAGCCAGCTTGTCCTGACTGGTGTTTTGATTTTCATTTGGTCCTGTTCTGGCTGTCTGTAGTCCCTAGGCTTGGGCATCAGACCCCTCTCAGAGTAGAGTATTGACACCTTCTGACCTCATTCTGGTGTGGGTAACTATCTCCTTACTTATCCTCCATAAGCCCCTGGGAACCTGCTTCTATCCAATTCATGTTCTTTGCTTCCAGTTTCTCTATGTCTAGTTCATGGTCTCTATCAGTTCAAGGCAGGCCCAGAGATGTTTGCTGAAGGAGAGCTGTTATTGCTAATGATGGGGTCAAGAGCAGGGGCTGTGGGGCTTGGCAGTCTGAGAAGGCTTCCTGGAGGAGATACTACCAGCCTAGGTTTGGGGCTCCCCAGCTTTCTCTCTGACTCACTGTGCACCAGCCCAGCCCTGGTATACAGAGGGCCAGCAGCACACTAGCCATCCAGATAGCTGGTAGCATTTGCCTGCTATTTAGCCAGCCTGTGGGACCATTTCCCATCAGTCCTGAGGCTCAGATGCCCGATAAGACTTACGGGAAGCCAGGCATGGCGATGCAAACCTGTCATCCCAGCTACTCAGTAGTCAAGTTCAAAGCCATTCAGGCCTGCAGAATGAGTTCAAACCCAGCAATTTAGCAGATCCTATCTTGTAAAAAGGGTATGTAGGGTGGGGGTAGAGAATGCAGCTTAGCACTTGCCTAGCTCTGGGTTTGATCTGCTGCAACATCAATTAAAAGGGAGGGAGGGACCTAGGTGGTGTAGTCAGGGCTTGAGAAAGAGCCCTAAATAACGGGAACAAAGTAGGCAAAGGCGTGAGGTGGAGAAGCCCAGGTGTGTCATTCCAGAGACCCTCTGTCCGAATGGCACAGGGGGCCATGCTGCCTAGGAGGCACTGGGCACCCTGTGTCACAGGCCACTATTTAAGCTCTAATTGAATAGCCCTTGGGACCAGAGATCTGCTCCCAGAGCTTGCAGCTGGCTCAAAAGAGCTGAGCCCCTCAGTGCACAAGGTTAGCAGCATGGCAAGCAGGTTGGCAGCCTGGCTGTGTCCTCTGGGCAGGGCTGGCTTCATTGTCATCCTCCCGACTACTCAGGAAATGAGCTCTGTCTGAAAAAGCAGCCTTATCGCCTGCTTCCAGCTTACACGGGCAGTGCGCATCTGTGGGACACTGGGGGGGGGGGGCGCGGGGGGGAGCGACCATGCAAAGATAAAGGAGCCGCCCAGCTGGAGTCCGTCCATGCGCTTGCATTTTTTGGGATGACGCCACTTGAAACCCGACTTGTATTGCATACTGCCATGTTTCTTTCGTCTTTTCCTTCCTCCCCAACCCCCACCCCAATCCTGGAGATCAAACCCAGAGCCTGGTGTATGCTAGGCACGTGGTCTGCCACTGAGGCACACCCCAAGCGTTGTCTTGTTTTAAAAAATTGTTTGTTTTGTTTTTGAATTGTATGTGTGTGTGTGTGTTGTGTGGTATGTGTATGATATGTAAGTGTGCATGTTCCTGTCCTTGCGCCTTGTTTGAGGTAGGAGTCTCTTGTCCGTTGCCCATGCATGTGTCAGGCTAGCTGGCTGGCAAGCTTCCGGGGATTCTCCTGCCTCTGCCTCCCATCTCACTCTCCACAGGAGTGCTGGGATTTCAGATGCACACCACCAAATTCAACTTTACTCCAGACACACCAGAAGAGGGCGCCAGATCCCATTACACATGGTTGTGAGCCACCATGTGGTTGCTGGGATTTGAACTCAGGACCTCTGGAAGAGCAGTTGGTGCTCTTAACCGCTGAGCCATCTCTCCAGCCCTGGATACCTGAACTCAAGTTGTTATTCAGGAGCCTTGTACCCACTGAGCCATCTCATGTAAGGGCCATCCTTAAACCCAGGACGTTAAGGACGAGCTGTCTCCTCCACTGCTCACTACCCCATGAAACTCGACCCTCTCTGGAGCTAAGTGGAGTCTTCTAGAGCACCCTCTGGGTGGAGCAGTGGCTCTGTAGATGGAACCCAGAGCTTCGTGCAGTCCAGGCAAGTGTTCTACCAACAGAGCTACATCTCTGGCCTTTGTTCAGACTCAGTACTTCTGGGTGCTTCCCAGCGTCTCATAGTGCCGACCAGAGAGCTCTGAAGTTGCAAGAGAGAAAAGGCCCCATTCAGACCCCTTCTACACCGCCACTCTGCTCTCCCCCCAAGACTAGAGCTGGGTGGAAGCTTCTAGAGCAAACCCTGGGTGGAAGATGATGGTACAAGGAACAGGGACAAGTCCCCTACCAGACCCACTTGGCTGTGCATGCTTGTGCATTGGGGCCGATTACTGAGTCCCAGGCGAGTATCATGAACCAAGTCTGAATCAGTAGTTACTTATGGCCAGGGATGGTGGAACTGTGACCCTGAACCATAGCACCCTCTCTATTCAGGGTGGGTGGCCAGGGCCACACTGCCTAGATCAGGAAAATGCTGTGCTGTCTGTTCAGGCCATGTGTTCAGCTCTACCATGGCTGCAGCTATAGGAGCCTCTGACAGAACCATGATCAGCACAGCAGCCATCTCTGGCCATGCAGTCTTGGGCCCCCCAGAAGTCCCTAGAAGAAGCTTTAAGAAGGCTTCTAGCCAGGCAGTGGTGGCACACGCCTTTAATCCCAGAGGCAGGTGGATCTCTGAGTTCAAGGCTAGCCTGGTTGAGTTCAGGACAACCAGGGTTACACAGAGAAATCCTGTCTCGGAAGAGTACATGAAGAAGGCCTCTGCTAGGGAGGTGTAGGTGGCAGGTGCCGATAGTCCTAGCACTTGGGAGGCTGAGGCAGAGATTTCATGAGTTTGAGGCCAGCATGGCTGCCTATCCTGTCACAAAAGCAAGCAAAGGGACCGTTGAGATGGCTCAATGAAACACTTGGTGTACAGCCTGAAGACTTGAATTCAGACCCCAGGTCCCTCATAAAGGGGAAGGAAAGGCCAGCCTCACAAGGTTGCCCTCCAACTGCCACAGTGTACAGTGGCATCCATGGCTACACACACCCACACAATGAATTTAAATATAGTGATAACACTAAAACAACAAATCGTGTTTTGTAGCTTATTGACTTGGTAGCGCATTTGCCTAGCCCGTAACAAAGTTCAATCAAAACCAGGGCAGTGGTGCACACCTGTAATCCGGGCACTTAGAGGTAGAGGCAGTGGGTTGGGAAGCCGAGGCTACCCTCCCCTACATAGGAAGTTTGAGGCTAACCGGGGCTATGTGTGACCCTGTCTACCGACAAACACAAAAATCAAATCCAAAGGTTCCTGGGTAGAGGTTGGGGTCAGACTTCCCCAAAGCCATTCTGAGCTTTCTCCAGAGTTGCTGCTCCCCCTGGCTTCCCCCTAGGCTCAAACTCTTTTCTGCCCCCCTGCCCCCCGTTTCCCAAGTAGTATTGGAGTTGGACATTCTTGTCTTCTCGAGGCAGAGGCCCTTGGGATGGACACATGGATTGGGGCTCCTGGCCTCTCTCTGTGGACTCAGCTTTGGAGCCACTGTGGGTTCCCCTGCCTGCCTGCACCCCTCCCCTCCCCCACAGGCAATTCCAGGAAGGCCTAAAAGAGGAACCTTGCCATGGGGCCAGGGCCTTGGGGTCGGGGAGATGGGAAGTACCTTACATGGTCACTGAGGGATTGGACATGTGACCATGTAGGCCAGACCATACTGAATTTGAAGTCCCTTGTATAGCTCTGTCAAACTGGGGTGCACATATCTATTAGTGGTTTCTGATGTCCTTGGTCCAGGTTGGGTGGCTGCTGTAGCCCAGAACAGAGAAGCTCTGATGGGCATCTTGAGAACTGTGTCACAGGGCTGGGAGCCACTTGCCCTGCTGGAGATGGGGGCACAGGAACACTTTCCTGAGGGTTCCCTGAGCTGAGGTTCAGGGAGAGGCCTGTCAGCATATCTGACAGTGGATGCTTCTAGAATGAGGCCCAAGGGACACTAGTGTATGACTGCATAGCTCTGGGTACTTCAACTTAAAATCTCAGGGTGAGAGAACAGCGGTAGTAAGTTGGGCGCCCATTCCCCCCTCCCCCCTGCTCCACATAGCAGCCATCAACTGACTCCGCTCTCTCGGCCCTGCCACGAACTCACTGTCATGGAATTTGTGAAACCCAAGCCTGGCCCGATGGAAAATCTGTTTTTAATTTCTGGCCAGCATCGCTGGTTCCTCAGCCCAGTGTGTTGGGGGTGGGGGGCCCATGGTCATGCAGCCAGCTCAGCACCCTGGCAGCCCATCAGGGACAGTGGGTGGAGGACCCTGGGCCCCCACCATGGGGTTGAGAGTGGGCTTCTTGGCCAGCACTGGATGTCTGAGGCACAGATGGGTTGACTCCACTTAGTAGTCTGGGACCCCCAAACCTCAGCCTCAGGGAGTCTGGTCTGTGGCTCATACATGCTGAGCCAGCTGTATGCATGCCCTGCTACTTGTGTGTCCCTCGTGATCCCTGGGCATGGGCTCAGCCTGGTGGGCCCTCCCCTTTCCTCACTCTAGTCCAAGATGGAAAGGGAGTCTTAGCCTGACCCAGCCAGCCTTCTGGATAATAACCCCCTCCCCCCAACTTCATATTTTATCTCTTTCCTCTGGCAGATATAGGGTTACCATTGAAGCTTTCTGTACATAGAAGAGGTTACCATTTCCCTGCCTTCTGTCCATGTCCATTCCTGTTCCCTGACCCCTTCCTGGGCTCTATGTCACAGGGCCGTCCGTCGTTGAGCCCTGGCTCTCCTAGGGTACCCAGCCAGGAGCCCATGACCTCACAGTGGTAGTGTACATGGCCCACTTCTACTTCCTGTTTCCCATGGCCACTGAACTGTGCTGTTGGGGTCTTTAGAGCCCTCTGGTGGCCCAGGAGGAATGCACTCTGGGCCTACCTACATCCTTAGTCCACTCTGGTGACTTATCCCTACTCCAGGCAGACAGATGGGACCCTGGGGGCTCATCTCTATCCGGGAAGGATATGGCTTTATGCCCCCTCTAGATGACTGTCCAGTTGCTTCCACAGTGGTGGGCTCCGAGCCTCAACAGTGCTGTGTTAGCAGTCGTATGCCAACTTGACACACAAACTAGAGGTATCTGAAAGGAGGGGACCTAGATTGAGGAAATGCCTCCCTAAGCTCTGCCTCCCTAAGCTCTGTTTTTTTAATTATTGATAGGGGAGGGCCCAATCCATTGTGGGCAGTTCCATCCCTAGGCTGGTGGTCCTGGGTTCTCTAGGAAAGCAGGCTGAGCAAGCCATGGGAAGCAAGACAGTAAGCATGGCCTCTGCATCGGCTCCTGCCCCCCAGGTTCCGGCCCTGCTTGAGCTCCTGTCCTGACTTCCTCCAAAGAAGGTCTATGATCTGGAAATATTCACTGAATAAACCCTTTCCTCCCCAGCTTGCTTTTTAGTCATGGGTGTCTCGTCACTGCGATAGAAGCCCTAACTTGAGATGGATCCCACCCGGAGGTTTGCTCCTGGCCTTTTACATGTATGAGAGGTGCATATGTAACAGGTCTCAGGAGTATTGCATCTGAGGGTGCTGAGAGAGTCACAGTAGGGGACTACTGGGAGCTGGGGACGGTGCTGCCTCCTGCCCACCTTTGCTGGGAGCCTGGTTCCTGCAGCCCACACTGAGGCCAGTAGCCCAGGACAGGGATGGGTGCCCGCCCCACCCAACTGAGCTTCTGGATCACGTTTACCGAAGACGGAAAGTTCCATGTGGTCAGAGCCGAGCTGCTGAGTGGCTTTTCCTAGTCTCATTCTAGGTGGCCTGTGGGCGGTGGTGACTGCCCTGTCAGTGAGTCCATTGGCCTAGTGCCCCCATGGACGCGTGTCCTCTGGGCTCTGGCCTCAAGGACTCGGGAAGAATGTCAGGCTGTCTCAGCCAGCCGTCCCACAGGGCCTCCGAGTGTCTAAGCTGATCAGCTTCCCCTAAGTGTAAACCGGAGGGTGCCATCTCGTCCATTCCTGGGGCTCAGTTTCAGCTGGCTGTCCCTGGCCTCGGGGACTGACTGAGCTTTATGACAGCTGGCCCCATCTGGAGGGAATAAGGTCGTGCTGGAAAGTTCCCCCAGGCTTCTTGTGATTTGAGGGAGGGGTTCTCAGTTCATTCCTGCTGTGGTTGAGCACATTCTCTGGGCCCAGGTCCTGGGTAGATTAGAGGATAGTCTCTCCAGAGCTTGCAGTACAAAGGCAGCAGCATCCCGTCCGTCCCCTGCGTGAGCCTGGCATCATGTCCTAGTATCCCACTGGTAATAGCAAGCTGACCCCTAGACACAGGGGTGGAAATGTGCTCAGAAGGAGTTTCCTAGAATCGGCCAGACCAGGATGGGAGAGGAGAGCAGGTGTGGACACTTGGCTGCCCTGAGAGTAAGGAGGATAGAGAATGCCAGGCACCTGGTGTGACTGTCACTACCTTTTTTTGACTAGCTTTGAGATTTTTAGGTGACACTCTTTCTTTGAGCCCCAGGGTACTAGTTTTTTTTTCCTTGGGGGGGGGGGTGGCCATAGGATTTTTTTTTTTTTTGAGACAGGGTTTCTCTGTGTAGCCCTAGCTGTCCTGGAACTCACTTTGTAGACCAGGCTGGCCTCGAACTCAGAAATCCACCTGCCTCTGCCTCCCGAGTGCTGGGATTAAAGGAGTGTGCCACCACTGCCCTCTACCATGGGGTTTCTTAAGGCCTCTCTCCTCTCTCTTCCCTACCCCCCCCTCAACATTTTCCTTAGACATGATCTCACTGTGTAGGACAGCCTCGAACTCAGAGATCTGCCCACCTCTGCTTCCCCCACCGCCCCCAGTGCTGGGGTTAAAGGTGTGTGCCACCATCCCATAAGAGCATAGGCGCCCTGGGACCCACAATGCCACACCTATTGATACTTAGTATGTGTGGGTACAACTGTGAGCAGATGTATGAACACAGACTTGAATGTAGACAAGGGTACGTGCTTCCCCTGACTGTAAACCCCAGTTATTCGACATCCCCACACCCCTCTGAAGGCAGGTAGCTTTCCTAGGGCTCTCCACAAAGGTAGCCGTCAAAGCCCGTGTATCCGCCAGCTTGTGTATTTTCCCAGGGCCCCTCCCCCAGCGATGCTGACTCCGGTTCAGACATTGACCTTGTCTGTTCTTTTTTTTTTTTTTTAATGTTTAGTACAGTTTTTTAATCATAAGAAGCTTCTTTTTTTTAAAGATTTATTTATTTTTATTATATATAAGTACACTGTAGCTGTCTTCAGACACTCCAGAAGAGGGAGTCAGATCTCATTACGGATGGTTGTGAGCCACCATGTGGTTGCTGGGATTTGAACTTCGGACCTTCGGAAGAGCAGTCGGGTGCTCTTACCCACTGAGCCATCTCACCAGCCCCGACCTTGTCTGTTCTTTGCCTGCAGATTGGCTAACATCTCTGCCCATCTTTTCTACTTATGTGTGTGCACGTGCGTATGTGTGTGTGCACTCACGTACATGCCATAGAGTGCATGTGGAGGTCAGAGATCAACATGCAGGAGTTGGTTCCTTCCACAGTGTGGGTCCCGGGGATTGAACTCAGGTCTTCAGACTTGATGGCGAGAGCCTGTAGCTGCTGGGCCATCTCACAGACCAGTGTGTTCATCTATCCAGGGCCCCTCTCACTCCCTTCTGTAAATACCAATATCACCTCCCTGCGCAAAGGCTGTCATCTGCTGGGGCCCAGTAAGTCCCTGTCATCTTGTGGCATTTTGTAAGCATCCCTCTGCAACACAGTAGTACCATTTGTGAACAGGATTCTCACCCCCTACTCCCAGATCCTGTCGTGGGACATACCTTACAAAACATGTCTTCTCTTCTAACAAATGGGAGGATGTGGTCCAAGCCTGGTGCCTGCTGTGTTTCTAGGATTTATCTATCCCCAGTTCCCTTCCTGTGAAGAGGTGTACGTTCTAGAACTAGGGCCAAAATGGGGCTTGTTAACACGGGGAGTCCTAGAGTGGCACCCAGGGAGAGAGTGGTCAGTTGCTCTCACAGGTCTATACAGCCCTCTGCCTCTAACGTGTGAGGAGACCTACATAGGATTGGTACCTGTTCTCCATGTCTAGGCATGAGCAGGCTGACAGCAGATCCAGAGGGAATCTAGGGGATGGGGTAGTTCAAGCATGCTGGTGCTTACTGATGGCCACTGTGCAGGGCCTTGTCTATGTCCAGGCCCTATGACTGGAAGGTCCTAGATTCTGTCTCCATTGCCTGCTTCAAGCTGGCCTGCTCCTGTCCCCACCTGTCTGTGTACTCCTGGGTCAGCTCTCCTGGGCTTTGGAGGACTTTCTGATGTAAGCAGTCAGGCTCACAAGATGGCTCTGGCACACCCCCACTGTACTGTTTCCCCTCTGTGCAAGGATAGTGGACCTTTATATTATACCCTGCAAACATAGCAAGATACCTAGCTCCAGTGTCTTGCTGCATCCAAACTGTAGGTAGTTACAGGGTACAGTGTAGAGGGACAAGGTGAAGCTGGTGGGGGATGGGGTTATGCATGGCATCCTGGTAGAGCTCTGGCCTTCGCTTGAGGGTTTTTTTTTCTGCACTGTGCCACAAGCCCCTTAGCCTTCAGGGCAGCATCGTGGCTTTAGATCCCAGAACCCTGGTTCTTGGTCCACATTAACTGAACGTGCAGGAAGCACCTTCATATCCAGATGGAAAGCGCGGAGGCCTGTCTCCAGGTGTAGGAGCCAGCTGGCTTCTGGGAGGGCAGGGAGCGCCATCCTTTCGCTGCCTGGCAACTGTCTCCTGGGAAATGGCCCGTGGGGTTGCCAGGGCTGTTGATGGAACAGCCTGTGGTCCCCAGGGAGCTGGGCAGAGTGGTTGTGCCTCCATAGCTCCTCTGACTGGCTCCAAGGAGGGCACACTTGTCCAAGGGCCATCAGCAATCCCTCTCTGACTGGGGAGGATGAGGAGAGGGGGGTGAGTCCAGGAGAGGCTCAGAGTCACGGAGCCTGGGGACAGTCTGGGTAGGGTCAGAAAAAGTAACCATTTAGCATCTCTTGGCTGCCCCAGTTGCCCTGTACTTGATGTTCAACACCACTGTTTCCGAACCCTGCACAGGAAGTGAGCTGAGAGCACACTTCCTGTTTACTGGCCTGTCCTTCCTGTCGACTTCTCTAACGTGTGTGTGTGTGTGTGTGTGTGTGTGTGTGTGTGTGTGTGTGTAGGGGAGGAAACATTGCATGATGCACATCTGGAGGTGAGAGTACTTCCCGACTCAGGGGTGCTCTCTCCTTCCACCACGAGGGTCCCGGGATTGAACTCAGGGTGTCTTGGAACAAGCACCTTTATCTATTAAGCTGTCTCACAGACCCAGATTTTTTGTTGTTGTTGTTTTTAAAATAAGATTTATTTTTATGTTATATGCATGGGTGTTTGTCTGCATGTCTGTGTACCATATGCATGCTTCATATCCCCAGAGGCCAGTAGAGGGTGTCAGATTGCCTCCTGAGTGTTGTCTCAGACAGTTGTTAGCTGCCACGTGGTTGCTTTGTTGAACCCTTGTCCCTTGGAAGAGCATCTAGTGCTCTTAACCATTGAGCCATCTCTGCAGTCCTAGCTTTCTTTTTTTGTTTGTTTGGTTGGTTTTGGAAGAGTTCCGCTCCTTATTCCATAACTTTGAACTTACTATGTAGCTCAGACTGAATATCAACTCAAAGGAACTCTCCTGCTTCAGCCTCCGGGGTGCCGGGATTACAGCCATGTGCCACCTGACACGACACAGGGCTTCTGAAGTTTCTTTATTGGGGAAAGTGTCTGACTATGCAGACTAAAATGTGCAGAGCCACTGGGAAGAGGGGCTGACATGGGACTGTGTGTGCCCCAGCCCCATACATACTCCAGCATGCCTTTTGCATCTACCTGCCCGCTCTCAGGCGTTGCTGCTGCTGGGGGCCGCTGCCCTGGCCTGCCTGGCCCTAGACCTCCTCTTCCTGCTCTTCTATTCCTTCTGGCTGTGCTGCCGGCGGAGGAAGACAGACGAGCACCTTGACGCAGACTGCTGCTGCACCGCCTGGTGCGTCATCATCGCCACACTGGTCTGCAGGTAAGCTGGAGAGGGCTGGATCAGGCCTGAGATTTGTTCCAGAGGGAGGGGGCTGGAGAGCCCTACGAAAGGGGGGGAGGCTGGAGGGCCTACATGGAGGCAGGGTGGAGGCGTGGTTAGAGAGACTAGAGGATGAGGGGGTCTGAGCAGGGTGAGAAGATAGGTGGGACCTAGGGCTTGGAGGACAGGATAGGGCCAGAAAAGAAGCAGAGCCAATAAAACTGTAAGGGTAGGACGTGGGGTAGGGGTAAGGAGATTGGGGGCCATCAACACCAGGCCTGCTTGACTACAAGCTCTGCATCCAATGGTTCTGCCTTCCCTAGCGCGGGCATCGCAGTGGGATTCTACGGCAACGGCGAGACCAGCGATGGCGTTCATCGAGCCACCTACTCACTACGCCATGCTAACCGCACAGTGGCAGGGGTCCAGGACCGCGTGAGTAGCTGGCTGGGGAGAGTCCTGTGTGTTCTAGAACCTTCTGTGTGCATCTGGTAGTGCAGGTGACCGCTCTGCACCTGGCTCTGACTTATATTGCTCTTCTTAAAGGTGTGGGACACGGCTGCAGCCCTGAACCGCACAGCGGAGCCCAACCTGCAGAGCCTGGAGAGGCAGCTGGCTGGGCGGCAGGAGCCACTGAGGGCTGTGCAGCGGCTGCAGACCCTGCTGGGGACCCTGCTGGGCTACACCGCTGCCATCCCCTTTTGGAGGAACCCTGGAGTGTCGCTGGAGGCGCTAGCTGAACAGGTTGACCTCTATGACTGGTACAGGTGCGCCAAGCTTCTCTCCCACCTTCCTGCCAGGGTCCACCCTACCTGGAGAGCATCGTCCTTCTGGGGCTACTTTCTGCCTAGTCTCTGAGGCCTTATAAGTTGCCAGTCATAGCAAGAATCTTCCTGGGAGGAGGTGCTGTCTTCTTCAAGGACTGACATTAAGTCCGTCTTGGTCGTATACACCTGTAATCCAAACACTGGGGAGGCTGAGGCGAAGGGGTTGGGAGTACCAGGCCAGCCTGGGCTAAATAGCAAGACCCTGCCAAAAAAGTCCCAGGCTATTTACCCCACTCACCTGTATTTGTGCCTGACTTAGGCCTGTGTGTGTCTACAGGTGGCTGGGGTACCTGGGCCTGCTCTTGCTTGATGTTATCATCTGCCTCCTGGTGCTGGTGGGCCTCATCCGAAGCTCCAAGGGTATCTTGGTTGGGTGAGTCAGAGTGGGGGTGGGCTCCTGTGGGTCCAGGGATAGAGGGATGGGGTGATGGGATGAGGTAACGTAGCCTGTCTCCTCCCCGACAGTGAGACTCATGGGGCTCAGGCCACGAGCATCTCCCTAAGCGCAGCCTTCCCCTCCCTGAAATGAGCCACTTTCCAGTTTATGGTCATGAGCCAGATGTGCGCCTCCCTGTGAGTCTACACAGGGCAACTTATAAGCCACCTGGCCAGGTCTCAGCTGGGTTCCAGCCCAGCTCTGCTATTTACCATGTCAGCCACCTTGAACAAGTGACCCACTGGCGCCAAACCCATCACCTCTGAAAGAAGGATAACAGCTTACCAATGGGAAGGCTGCAAGGTGATGTCACGGTTCCACCTGAACAGTCAGTCACCTCTCAGTCACTATGTGGATCTGGCACTGCTGAGCCCCCGAGAATCCTCCAGCCCCTGCCAGTGGCACCTACCTGCTTCACAACGATAGTGGCGCTGAAGCTGAGGGTCAGGCTGATAACGCTTAGGCAGAAAGCAAACTCAGGGTCAGGCCATTCTTCAATGTGTGATGCACTCACAGTGCTCCAGGAGAGGGGACAGAGGCCCACAGAGTAAAGGATGCTTTGACACTAGAGAAGGAAGTGCGTGTGAGCTTGCAGGCCTGCAGTTGGGGGGTATGGAGAAGAGCAGAGAGGCCCATGGAGGCTGGAGCAGGCCTGACGGAGGGAGGGAGGGAGGGAGGGAGGACGCAGCCGTGCAGACTAACTGGTGCTGTTGGCGTAGCTGTGGGGCTTGCTGTGATCATGGTTTCTTATAAATAGGATGTACCTGTGGTGTCCCTGGGTCTTCTAGCCAAGCCCAGGCTGCTCATTTGTCCCCAGGTATGGGTTGAGTCCCATCTCAGCCAGGAGGAACATTTGTCCTGGTCCTGGGCCTTGAGTGGCTCCGAGGCCAGGCCATAGGAGAGCTTACTGGCGTCCTGTGTGACAGACCTCTCAGGCCCAGGCTCTGGGGGCCTGGCACTCTCTACTGCAGCTGTGTGTGTGTGTGGCATGTCTCCTATTCCCAGCCTGACAGGCCTTCTTTGTCCCAAGGGTCTGCTTGCTGGGTGTCTTGGCCCTGGTGATCAGCTGGGGTGCGCTCGGCTTGGAACTGGCTGTGTCTGTGGTGAGTGGCAGGGGCCCAGGAACTGCCATCTGATAGGCTTTAGTGGGGAGGAGGAAGCCATACATGTAGAAGTGCTCATCTCGCCCTGGTCACACAAATCCATGTTTCCTGCATTGCACTCTGTCCCCTGAACAAAGGTCACACCCTGGGGAGTGGACTGTCCCTGAGAACTCTAGGTGGCCCACCTTGGTCACCAGCCCCTTCTTGCCTTACTCGCCTCAGGGCTCCAGCGACTTCTGCGTAGACCCTGACACCTTTGTGACCAAGATGGTGGAGGAGCACTCAGTACTGAGTGGGGGTGAGTCTGTGGCTGTGCGTGGGACTGAAATGACCCGGGACAGACAATGAGGTGGAAAAGGCTGAGCAGCTCTTGCCCTCACAGGCCTTTGACCTCAGGGAGGCAAGGTGCAGACCTTGTAGGCAGCCAAGGGGAGACACACTTGCTAAACAGGAGGCTGCATCTCTAGTGGATGGCTGAGACAGAAGCCCCTGCTGTGTTTGTGAAGCAGCTAATTGGGAACAGAGAGGGTGGGAAGCCGGAAGGTTGAGCCATAGTTGGGAGTATGGGCTTTCTTGTAGTGGGGAAGAAAGGGATGGGCCCAAGATGTGATACGGTATCCTTGTAAGCGCATCCTGAGATTGGACCCAGCACACACTGGAACCCCAGTATTCAGGAGGTGATAGCAGTAGGATCTTGGGTTCTAAGTTCAACCTTGATGTGACTGTCTCAAAAAACACAAAAGTATAAAATAAACAAACACTTGGCGAGGCTGCTGGCTGACCCGAAGGGTGAAGGAAGGAAGAAGCTGTTGGAGAACCACAGGCCCCAGACAGTGGAGGCTTGAGCAGGTGGAAGTGGGCAGGGATGTCCCCTCAAGGTGGAACCAACAGGACTTCTGACACCCAGCTGCAGGGTCAAGTGAGGAGCCATGGCCCTCCTGCAGCCCCTGCAGCCCTAGAAACCTAATGGGATGCAGACCCTAAGGCTAAGTGCGGCTACTGGGACCCCCCGTTCCACCCAGTGCTTCAGAGCAAGAAGATCCCCCCTCCTCCGAGTGTCCTGCACACTTCAGGGGCCCCGTTCTGAGGACAGGGTCTTGGCTTAGCCTCACGCACATGCAAACACACATGTCTGTGTGTGTGAATGCATGTACATACAAGTATGTGGGAGCACATGCATGCAGACAGGCACCATTGGCAAGCATTGGCACGTGTAGATACCCAGACACAGGCAGGCAGGCTTGAGGACAGCAGGGATGCACGTCGTTGCTTGCAGACACAGACGGGACCTGCGCTCAGCCCCCTCCCTCTCTTCACAGACATTTTGCAATACTACTTGGCTTGCTCGCCCCGTGCCACCAACCCCTTCCAGCAGGTGAGAGCTAGGCTGGTCCTAAGTGTGGGGAGAGGCCCAGCCTCCAAGCCCAATCTGAAGCTGCTAGCCCCTTAGGCTCCATGCAAACCCAGCTTGGGGATGCTAATCCTGTTGCCCCATGCTTGGGACAACCTGTATGATGGGGGATCCTTGGGATGCCTTTCATTCTTTGGGGATTCCCTCAGCAGCCCTGCAGGACAGCGGCTGGCTGACTGGTGAATGTGAACAGATATGGGAGGAGCCCTGGGGGACACTTGTAGAATGTCATCTCTTCAGGGGTCCTAGTGGTGGCATTTGAAGAGTTTGGCAGTCCCAGTTAGCCATATCCTGCACCCCTGTTAACGCTAGTGGGGTGAGGGTACCCTGGCATCTGAAGATACATTTCCAAATGCGTTGGTTTGCTCTCTGAAGTGAACGCAGGCTTTTGTTACCACCTCAGGGGTGTGTATTTTGTCCCTTGTGTGGGTACTTTCAGGGAGAAGGGGTGGAGTCAGACATACCTGGCCCACTTGGGGCCTTGAGGGCTGCCCATGTTGGGAGGGCTCGGGTGTGAGGAGTAGTAGCTGGCAGCCACTGGATTCCACCCTTCTCTGTGGAGCAGAAGCTGTCGGGCAGCCACAAGGCTCTGGTGGAAATGCAAGATGTTGTCGCGGAGCTGCTGAGGAACGTCCCCCGGGAGTACCCCGCCACCAAGGTGAGGGGCTGTGGGCAAGGGTGGCCCTGACTGCTGGGAACCCGAGGGTCTTGCTTGCTCCCCTTCTTTTCACCCTCCCTCTTTTTCCCTGGACATTTCCCACAGATTTATAAAATATTTGAGAGGCTGATAAGTGGCTCAGAATGGAAAGGGTCTCTGCAACCAAGCCTGACAACCTGGGTTCAATCCCAGAGACCCACATGATGGACAGAAAGAAGTGACTCCTACATGCTGTCCTCTGACATTCATACGACTACTGTGGTGTGCTTATACACACCACACACACACACACACACACACACACACACACACCACACATAAGATGTTAATAAGTGTTTTTGTTTTTTTATACCAAAAAGTAATACAAGCTTGGCATCGTGGCATGGCTATAATTATAGGATGCAGGAGGCTGAGACGAGATCTTGAATTCTAGGCTAACCTGGGCTACATGGCCAAACCCCATCTCAAAAAACAAGGCCTGGCTGGGTATTGTGGCACACACCTGACTCTTGGTAAACACTAGGGAAGGATCTGGTCTTCTAGGTCAGTCTCAGCTACATAGAGAGTGACAGTCTAGCCTGGGCTCCAGTGAGATCCTGTTTCTCACTAGCTTGGTGGTAAAGTGCTTGTCAGGCCCTGGATTCCATCCCAGCCCTGCAAAAAGGAAAGGTTTCCTTCCAAACTGTGACCCTGTGAGGTTCTGGGCTGGGCCTTTAGCCCACGGTTTGTGGACACAGCTCAGTCTGTCACACCAGGGCCTTTCTGTTTTCCTAGCACGGAATCCCAGATCATAGGGAGCCTTTACTAATGTTCTGCAGCCGGGTGAGGTAGCACGTTCCTTTAGTGCCAGCACTTCAGAGGCAGGATCAGGTGGATCTTTGTGAGTTCGAGAACAGCCAGGTGGGCCACATAGTGAGACCCTATCTTTAACAACAACACAAAGGAAGGAAAAGCCATGCTGTGCAGCAACCCTCCTGCCTGTGCTTCAGGAGTGCTGGGCTTGCAGGGTTGTCCTCCACAACCAGCCTAAAATAGGACTTTTGTAAAATTGATTTTTAATTTTATTTTATGTGCATGGGTGTTTTGCCTGTGTGTGTGTGTGTGTGTGTGTGTGTGTACACCATTTGTGTACTTGGTTCCTGTACAGGCCAAAGGACATCAGATTCCCTGGAACTAGAATCACAGACAGTTATGAGGTACCATGTAGGTGCTGGAAATCCAACCTGAGCCCTCCAAAGGGCAGCCAGTGCTCTTAACTATTGAGCCATTTCTTCTGCCTCCTAAAATAAGATTTTTAAGAGAATGGCCCAGTCAGTGACACATAGTGAGTGAGTTTCTCCCGTGTCAATGAGGGAAATCTAGCCAGGTCTGTAGTATGCACCTCTAATCCCGGCACTGAAGAGGCTGAGGCAGGAGGATAATGAGTTTGAAACCATTTATAGTAGAGCAAGACTCTTGATAAAATTAATTAAATCTGTCTTCTTAGCAGTGACCACATTGGACAGCTATCTGTAGGTTTCCTGGTCCCTCTGTTTCCAAGGCTCAGAACCCAGACTTGCATTTCTGAAAGCCCTACTGAGGCTGTACAGGGACAGGTTCAGGAGGCGGGTTCCTAGTCCTGAGATGGAAGGACACAGGAGGTCCCATGGCTCCTTGGGGGTCTCAGTCACTATGCTAACACCAAGCAAGTGCTCTATGAATTCTCTGCCCCAGGATCCCTTGCTCCGAGTCCAGGAGGTGCTAAATGGCACGGAAGTGAATCTCCAGCACCTCACTGCCCTGGTGGACTGCCGCAGCTTGCACCTGGTAAAGCCACTGGGCAGCTGGGGGCGGGGCAGAGGGGAGCCCCCAGAAAGAGATGGGTGGTCCTTGGGATGCTGGGGGGGTCTTTTACCCCGCCTCATGTAAGGGACATCCAGTGTGGCCTAGCAAGTTGGTCTCACTGCCTGTCCCCATTTCTCTCCCTGTCCCCTCTTTTGTGTCTCTTCTTCCTGCTCAGGACTACGTGCAGGCTCTGACAGGCTTCTGTTATGATGGTGTGGAGGGCCTCATCTACCTGGCCCTCTTCTCCTTTGTCACAGCCCTCATGTTCAGCTCCATCGTCTGCAGCATCCCACACACCTGGCAGCAGAAGAGGTAAGGTTTATCCCGGGGCCTGGGGCCTGGAGGTGAGAGGCATGAACTTCCTCACCTCCGAATACTTTCCAGGCCTCTGAAGCGCGTTGGGGGCCGCCTGCAGTTAGGTGACCCTGTGGTGATGGTAGCAATGATGGAGGCAGGTGTCCATCCAGTGAAGGCAAGGATGGAGCCAGCCTCTCCTGCCCCCTGGTGTTTATGCCCTACACCCTGAAGGCCGCGTCTTCTACAATCCCAGGGACAGATGTGCACAGCTGTGGTGACAAGGGCTTGGCTTTTGCCGTAGGAAGTTCAGGTGGCCGTATCCTGCTGGTGACCCAGATGGGGAGCCTGTGTCTTTAAAGTCAGGAGTCCTCATGACCCCCGGCCTCCTTCTCCTCAGTGCAGGACTAGGTTGAGGAGACATGGAGAGCCAGGCTTCCTTCCTTGACACATCTCCCAGACCTCTCCTCTCCCTCCACTGGGGCCATGGTGCTGTTTGTGGTCCAGCTCAGGTAACAGATATGACAGCTCAGACTTGTCCCCTGTGCCCGTGTTGTTGTTCTGTTCCTTTCCTTTGATGGTGGTAGAATTAGTGATGGCGCGGAGGGTTGTGATGGCCAGATGTGGTGGTGCACAACTTTAATCCCAGCACTCGGGAGGCAGAGGCAGGCGGATTTCTGAGTTCGAGGCCAGCCTGGTCTACAGAGTGAGTTCCAGGACAGCCAGGGCTACACAGAGAAACCCTGTCTCAAAAAAAACAAGCAAACAAACAAACAACCCAAATGGAAGAACAAAATAGAGGGTGGTGATGGTGGTGAGGAGGGGGTGGATGCTCGCGGTAGCGATTACGAGGATGATCTTTGAGGTGGGGCTGGGGATGAATGCAGAAGTCATGATGACAGCGCCACTGCTGCTCATGAAATGTGGGTGGTCTCCATCAGGGCAGTAACGGCAGTAATGATTCGGATGGAGGCAGAGGGGACGTGCTGGTGATTGTGCTATGGCCATGGTAGCAGTATTGATAACAGCCTGATGACGGTGGTGGTGGTGGTGGTGATGAAGAAAGTGGTGGTCATAGTGACAACGGGGATAGTGAGTGGTGATTCTGGTGGTAGTAATGGTTGCAGTTGTTGTGATGCGACTCTAGTTATGGTGGAGATGCTGGGGACTGTGGCGCACATCATGGTAACTGATAGTGAGGATGGGGGTGGTTGTGACAGTGATGACCATGGTGATTCAGGGGACGGTGGAGGAGATGGTGGTGCTGATGGTACAAGTCATGATGCTGGCGATGGTGGGGATTAGTGATTCTAGCAGTAGTGATGGTGGCAGTCATGTGACAGTGTTAGGTAGCAGTGATGACGATGATGGCAATGGTGAAGTACATGGAGCCTGTAGGAGAGTGGCTGAGAGCCTCAGAATTCCATGTTTGTGTTCAGGTCCTGACTCTACCCTTGCTTACTGTGTGGCTGAACAGGTTACCGTATTGCTCTTGTAAAAGCAACCTATAAGAGCACACATGGTATGGAGCTGGAGTGATGACTCAGGGTGAAGAATGCAGGCTGCCTCTTGCAGAGAACCCATGTTTAGTTCTAAGCACCCATGCTGGTCAGCTAACAATTACTTGAACTCTGGCTCCAGGAGAGCCAACGCCCTCTACTGGTCTCCACAAGCACCTGCACTCATTTGCACAGACTCCCTCCCCATACAAGTGCACAGAATTAAAAGTAAAAAGTTACTCTCTTTTTAAAGGGGGGCCAGGTGAGATCTGTGTGAGGGTCGTGCCTGGCACGGCTGTGATCATGCCAGCAGCTCGTCTGTCCCACCTCTTGAGTGCTTCCCACCCAGTGGCTCAGCCTTGCATGCCCTGTGGATCAGCAAAGCACAGCAGTTCACCAGAAAAACATGAGTCTAGCCCATAGCCATGAACAAGGAGCAGAGGGTGGAAAGCCATAGGGGAGCAGAGCAAGTCACCTCAGGCCACCAAAGGTTGAGGACAGGCGCTGCAAAACCAAGAGACCATCCTAGCCCAAGCTAAGGTGCCATGCTGGCTGCGATCTCAGAGGACAAAGATGACCATCCCATAACCGTACCTGCCGTGAGTCAGTGCCGCAGACCAAGGACACTGAGCCTGTCTGTCGCCCCCTGCAGAGGTCCAGATGACGATGGGGAAGAAGAGACTGCGCCAGGGCCGCGGCAGGCGCATGACAGCCTTTACCGAGTGCACATGCCCAGTTTGTACAGCTGCGGAAGCAGCTACGGCAGCGAAGCCAGCATCCCAGCCGCTGCCCACACCGTCAGCAATGCCCCGGTCACCGAGTACATGTGAGTTGTTCAGGTCGGGGACCGTGCACAGACTCGGCTGGGGAGCCTGCAGACTGTCAGGCCTAGGGGATGGGGAGGCAGGCATGGGGCTGTATAGTTGCATGAAGGTGCTGGGGGGGTTGTGGGAGGGTGGGGCTTTCATCAAGGCTGGGCAGCCAGGGCTTCAGGTGGATCCAGTCAAAAGCCATGGGGGTGGGACATGGCCAGGTGGAGGGTGTTTTGTCTGCCTTTGTGGTAGGCTAGTAACCTGGTGGGAGGTAGGCTCTGACCGTGCCAGGGAGGCGGGCATGCCCTGAGCACTGTTCTGAGCTTGATACTGTAAAGTTGGCAGAGGGCAGAGCTGGCCAGGCATGGGGCCTGTGTGGCCCCACAGTATTCACACCCGTGATCCCATCACTCAGTAGGTAGAGGCAGGAGGCTCGGGAGGTTAAGGTCGTCCTTGGTAACATAGCAAGTTCAAGGCCAGCCTGGGCTACACGAGACCCTACGTAAACCAAACCCAGTAACAAAAGTAACGCGTACCCACAAAACAGCAACAGAAAGACGGGCCCTTCCCCCGAGTGAGGACCATGTACGCGGCCCTGACTGTTCACGTCTCTCTCTCCGCTTCCACTCAGGAGCCAGAATGCTAATTTCCAGAACCCCCGCTGTGAGAACACCCCCCTCATTGGGCGCGAGTCCCCACCGCCCTCAGTAAGTCTCAGGGCAGGAGGGTGGATGGGGAGGCTTGGGCTTGAGGGCTCTGCCTACCTGCCGCCATAGTACCCTGGTCTGGCTCTCACAGGCTGCCTGAGCTCTTGAGAAAGCTGTGGGCCTGCAATGCCAGGGCCTAAATAAATGGGGCTGGGTGGGTCCTGCCAGCTTTGGCATCCCTAAGGAGGCTGGGGTCAGTGTGGACCTCTGGGTCCTGCTACCCAGCAGGTCAGCAGTTCTTTCTTGAGATGAACAGGCAGCCAGCAGGGCCCCAGCACTCTCTTCCCACCTTTCCCCTGGACTTCAAAAATGCCTTGATTTGGCAGCTTCACCATTAAAGCCAGCCTTGCCTCCTCCCTTTCTCCCTCCCTCCTCCTCTTTTCCCCCTCCTCTTCTTCCTTCCCCCTCCTCTTCTTCCCTCATCCTCTCACATTCTTCTTCTCTCCTCTTTTTCTCACCCCCCTCCTCTCCCCCTTCTTTTATACTCCTCCCTTCTCCTCCTCTCACCCTCCTCCTCCCTCCTCCTCTCACCCCCCTCCTCCCTCCTCCTCTCACCCTCCTCCCTCCTGCTCTTCTCAACCACCTCCTCCTTCCTCTCCCTCCCTTCTCCTCCTCTCACCCTCCTCCTTTCTTCTCCCTCTCCCTCCTCCCCTCACCCTCCTCCTGTCTCTGGTCTGCCTTTCCCTTCCTTGCATTGTTCTCCTTCCTCCTGCATTTTCTCTTTCCCTTCCTCCTTCCTTCCTTCTTCCCCTTTTCCCCACCTACCTTCCTTTCTCCCCCTAATCCACCCATGTCTCAGCCCCAGGCTGTTGTAGCCCAGGCCTGATGTCCTTTCCAAGCCCCCGGAGTGAGATGTAGATAGAAGGATCAGGGTGGATTTGGTGCCAAAATAGAAGGTGCTGTTGGAAAGGTGGGGCGCCCCTGAAGGCTGGGCTGTGAGGACGGGACCTCAGAAGCTAAAGGCCGCCTTGCTTTAGGAACACCCACCGTGTGTCAGTCACATCGCCCAATGTCCCCTAGCACAGGGCGGGGCTGGGATGCCCAGGACTTGGACCAGGGACTGTCAGGCCTCTGTGTCACATTCGACTGCCCTCACCCCTGGCCCCCTGGTCTCATGGTCCACTTGGGGCCGGCCACGCCTGGCGTTGAGGACACCCCTCTCTCTCTCTCTCTCCTGCATCCCTCCCACCCTGGGCCCTCCTAGCGCTACCTGGCTGCCTTGGACTCTGGCAGCCATGCAGGCTGGCAATTTAAGCCCATGGACAGCGCCCGAACACTGTGGTAGCTGTACCGTCAGAGTGACAGGTACTGACCCGCCCAGCCCCCATCCCGCACGGCTGTCCGCCTGTACCTCCATGCCTTGCACCCTCTGCTCACCACCGTCCTCCACCCACTCTATGGGGGTCTGGAGGCCTCTGAAGTGGTCCTGAGCCCACTGATGTCACAGGGTACCCCCATTCCAGGCCTGACTCTGTCATCAGCTGCAGGTGGCCCCAGCCCATCTTGTCACTTCCATCCAGGCCACTGTGGGCATCTGACTTTGGATGCAGAGCTGGGTCCCTGGGTATGTGGTCCTGCATGTTGACCCATGCACAGGGTACACACAGGCGTGCTCATACGGGTGTGAACATCTGTCCCCTGTCCCCGTGCCTGCTTGGGCTCCTCCAGGCCTCTCTGGGCTTCCACCTCCCGTCCCATCCCACCAGTTGTCCCATCCCAACCCCCTGTTCCTTATCACCTCTGCATGTCCATGGAATGACATGGCTCTGGGCCCCTGCTCTTCCCACCTCTGCACCATGGCCGCCTCATAGGCCGCTTGCAACCTTAACTTAGAATGTCTCAGGAAAGCACTCAGGACCCTGGGAGGAAGCATTGTCTCTCATCGGGGAGCAGCCTGTGCTCCCTGGGGTGGGGTGGGTGGGGATCCACCTGCCTGGTCTTCCAAGTGCTGGTGACCTTTGTCCCTACCTCAGGCATGCAAACTCTTGCACACTAACTACCTGGCCTTGGTACATGATTGGAGGCGAGTTCCTCTGCAGACAGACAGACAGACAGACACACACACACACACACACACACACACGTATGTGTGCATATGCGTGCACGCGGACACACTGCCCAAACCTTCGAGCCTGTGGTGATGTTAAGGCGGCCAAGATGTATAGGCCACCTACAGAATCAGGCAGTCACCTCTCTCCCGAGTCACATATCCTTTAGTTAGTTTTCCCATCCAAGGGCTGGGGCAGAGTCACTCTAGCCTGAAGGGCCCCCATTTCCTGGGGGTGATGGAGTCGAATGGCAGGGGAGGAGGCTCCAGTGGACTCAGCAGCTGTGGTCTGTGGCCTAGCTTCCTGTGGGCCTGCCCTGGGAGCCCTTGCCCTGACCCCAGCACAGCTCTGAGGCAGAGGTGTAGAGATGGGGTCCATGTGGTCTTCCTGTGCTCAGCGTGTGTGATGCATTCAGAGCCTTTGAGCTGAATTACTGGAGGTGGCAAAGATCTGACTGGAACTCTGAAAGTGGCTTAGCGACAGAAGGGGACTGGGTGTCCTTCACTGGGAAGGGAGCTTGCCTCTGTGGTCCAGCCTCGGCTACAGAGGCTGACCTTTGTACTCTAGGTATCATCACGTCCCTAACCTGTACTCAGTCCTTGGTCCAGCCCTAGGCCAGTGGCCTCTTACCTTAGGATTCCGCCAACCATGCTCTCCCAAGTGTCGGCTGTGGCTCACCCTACCAAGGACCACATCAAAGAGGCTGCTGGCTGCTCAGCCCCCGCCTAGGAACCCACCTGATCCTGCTCCCTCCTTCCCTCTCTCCTCTAGTACACCTCCAGCATGAGAGCCAAATACCTCGCCACGAGCCAGCCTCGCCCCGACTCCAGCGGCAGCGGGCACTAGACCGCGCACCGGCCAGCCATCTGCCCCCACGTGCCAATGCCCCACCCTTCCTATGCCAGCACTGCTGCTTCCGCCCTGCTGGACCTTCCACAAGCCACACCGGGCCAGCCCTAGGCACACCTGAAGGCCCCCCCCCCGCTATACCCACCCCGCAGGAGGCATGGAGGTGCCCAGCATGAGCTCCGGGCCAGCCTGAGAAGTGAGGCTTCTGGGGTGCTCACCTGGACAGATGCTGCCACCAGCAACCTGACCCTGCCTGCCTCCGTCTCCCTTGCCCTTCTGTCCTCTTGGGCTCCCTGAGCCCTGCTCTGTGCCGGGTGCTTCCACCCTGCCTGCGTTCCTTCTACAGGTGACCCTTCATGCTGCCCCTTGCACTCTGGGCGTCCCCCTCCCCCCCAGCTGCAGCAAGCCTTTCCTGGTACTGCCCTAGCCGCCACACTCCTGAGAACCCCATCTCCGTTCACAGGCAGGGGACCCTGTGCCTGGCGCCCACCTGCTCATCACTGAACGGCCCCTTCATACTCTCTGGTCTTTGCAACGTCCGGCGCCTGCCTTCCCTTAGCCACCCGGCTTCCTTGGCTCTTCCTGTTAGTTCTGAGCTGCCTCTAGGGTGGGGCTCTTCCTACACCTCCTCCCCACATGACTCTTCCCTCAGCGCCCAGACAGCCCTCCCCAGACAGCAGGTGCCATGCAGAGCCCAGGTCACTCCCTGGCCTCTCAGTGCTGGCCACCTTCTTGGTGCCAAACCCTCTTTCCCATTCATTCCTGAAGAGTGGCAGCTTCGTCGTCCCCTTTGTTTTTGCACTGACCACACTTGTCATCTCCAGGGCAGTCTGGGACCTAGGCGACGCAGGACACTGCCCACTTTCCTCTCGGTTTCATTCTCACCCAGGCCAAGCGGCAGTGCCCTCTGGAGCCCAGCCTTGGGGGCTGGACCTGTGACGGCTGTGAATGTGCCCCCAGCCTCAGAAGGCGCCCCCTGCTGGGACTAGCCACTAACCTCATTCTCAGCTGCCATGGGCACTCCTGGCTGACCCTGAGCCAGCAAGCGTGACCCTAAGTCTAGCCTGGAGCCAGGGCTAGAGTGGTCATTTCTTTGTGGGGTGCTGCCAGGGAGGGGCCAGACCCACAGGCTACTCAAAGGGCCTAGAGACCCCTCCCCAGGCAGGTGCTGCCCCAGGAGGAGCATGTCCTGGGGACCGGGGACTGAAGTCCGTGTGGTCTCAGCCCCCCCACACACCCAGAACATCGCTTGCCTAAGGTGCTTTTGGCTTTAGTGTGTGATGTTTGCTGTGCTTCTGGGCTGAATTAGCTTCCAAATCAGGACCTGGAGCCTCTACCCTGGCCCAGCCAGCCAGTGTGAGCTCTGGTCTGTGAGATGGGCCTCTACGGGCCAGTGGAGCAGCATGTGGTGGGAGGGGCAAGGCTGGGACCCAGTGGTTTACAGACCTGTGGCCCTCCTGGAGCAACCTGGCAGCTACGGATCCCAGAACCCCTTGGGCTTCAGCTCCTCCAGAGGGGAGAGGCTCCACATTGCTTTCCTTCCCAAAAACCCCTTTCTTTGTGCTGGTGTCTGGGACCAAAAGGAGTGGGCAGAGGACTCGGAGGGCCTAGGGGTCCCAGTCGGGGCATCTGTAGCTCCTAAGCATGACAACATCAGTGCAAGGGACCCTGGCCTTGGCTCCAACTGGCCTGGTGCCAGGAACCTCCAGGGCCAGAGCAGCCCGGCTGCAGCTAGCCTGCCCGCTATGGGTATGTTCCTGGTCTAAGGTCCGGAGGGAGGTTTGGGATCCCCCTGCCTGGGTGCCTGGGTGTGCCCTGGGGCCTCTCAGAAGCACAAATGCTGCCCCCTGGCCGTGAGCAGGCCACAAGGTGAATGTATATAGCATGAGAGGCGGGCACTGCCCGGACGTGGCTGTGAACTTGTGCTGTCTCGGGAGTCCTGACCTTCGTGTGCGTGAGTGCCCCCATCTGTGACATTTCACTCACCGAGGCTGAAGAAAGGAAGCAGGGGACATGAAAAGGGGGTTCTCACCCTGACCCCTGCGGAGGAGACGGCTCCTACCACTGCGGTTGGCTTCATTTCGTTTTCCTGATTTCTGGGGTGCCACTTACCTACTCAATCCCAGTGGTCCACCCCCACATCCCCAGGGAGTGAGCAGTCCAGTGCCAGCTGCCTGTGATTGGTCCCCAGTCCCTATTACCCAAGGGGACCCTACAACTCTGGTGGGTAACAAGGAGGGCTGAGCCACCAAACCAGAGCCCGATCCCTCACCGAGCCAGGAGGAAGGATCTGGCTGCGAAAACTGATAGGACTGGAGGCCCCCACCCCAACCAACACGCTCTGGTTTATGTGAGTAGCAGAAGATCCCGGCCTGGAGCATCCTTCAAGCCCTTCTCCCCGTGCCCACCCCGCCCCCCATATCACTATGCAATTCTTGACCCCAGCTCCAAAGCTTGCCCTACCCGGTCCCAGCTCTGTCCGGCCCAGAAGGTGGCTAGCTGGTGGGCCACAGGTGACCAGGGTCTCTTTGTTTTTTATCACAGCGGTGGTGTGCCGCACCCTTCCTCCTGTATGTGATTTTGTGAGATTTGCCTCCCAGTTCCGGTCCCTCTGCCTGCATCTGCCCCCAGTGGACAATGTCATCTGAATCGAGCCAGCCCCAAGTTCCCCTCCAGCCTCTGTAGGGCCATGGCTGTGTGTTACTGTTGCTGTGCTTTCATTTTTTAAACTGGGTTTGGGGTTTGATTTTTATTTCTGTGGGGAACTTTATTTTTCTTGGCAAAATAACTAAAGTTCTTGTCCATGTAATTTCTGTGGTCTCTATTCAGCTTGGGTTTCATGTTTTAAAATAAACAATTTTAAGAAACAGCTCTCTCTCTCTCATCATGAACACTGTACACGGAGTAGCTCAGGCTAGGGACACAGGGTTGCTGAATGAGATCTGTGGGAGCAGTTGGCTGGGAAGGAACCGTAGAGTGACACTAGTATTCATTTCAACTGAATTGCTCTAGCTGCTGAGTCAGGAAGGGATGAAGGGAGTATAGAAGCCGGGGACCAATCAGAAAGTTCTGTACTAAAGCATGGCTCCAGGGAGGGGCTGGGGGCGTGGCTACGTGGTAGAGCTCCTGCCTAGAATCCCCCAGTGAGGGGCTGGGGGCGTGGCTCAGTGGTAGAGACCCTGCCTAGAATCCCCCAGTGAAGGGCTGGGGTGTGGCTCAGTGGTAGAGCCCCTGCCTAGAATCCTCCAGTGAGGGGCTGGGGGCGTGGCTCAGTGGTAGAGCCCCTGCCTAGAATCCCCCAGTGAGGGACTAGAGTGTGGCTCAGTGGTCCTACCTAGAGGCCCCCCGTGAGGAAGGTGTATGTGAAAGCTGGAACAAGGTTCATGGGAGGCGACGGTCCAGCAGGAGGCACTAGTCGGTCCCCCATCAGGTGAGTACTTGCCGGTCTGTACCCACAATGCCCAGAGGTTTGTGTTGAGGAGGAGAGAGGGTGGTAGTTCTGCTGAGAACGCTTGTGCTGGCACCTGCGGCTTGAGCCACACTGATAGGCAGCCCAAGACAGCACATGAGCCTTCTACTTGACTCCCTTATTGCATAAATCAGACATTAGAAGGCCAGGGATGCATTAAGGACTTTGAGCATTCACCTAGCATATGCAAGAACCATGGCTCTATTTTCAGCACTACCAAGGGAGAAAGACCAATAAATCAGAAGGGAATATATTTAGTATTACATGGAACTTGCGCCAAATCAAAGGCGCAAAAGTTCTTTCTTCCTGGTTGTAGCCCTAGATCTGAGGGAGGGTCTCTGGAAAGCTGGCACTCACACTGGGAGTCCCAGGGTGGGAAGTTATCAATTGTGGCCACCAGGCGGCAGCCAAGGACCATGGTGGGTTGTGGTGGAAGTGAATGCCTTGACAGGACCTCTAAGCAACCTCCAGGGTTCAATATGGGGTGCCTCTTGGTTCTGGGGTTCCTTCCAGGGATTTACATATGTAATTGCACAGAAAGCAAGGCTGGTTAGTTTTAATACATTCCCCCCTCTCTTATTTTACTTATTTTAATATTTTATATGTATAAGTGCTTTGCCTGCATGTATGTCTTTGCATCAAATGCATGCAATACCGGCAGAGGCCAGAAGAGGGCATCGGGCCAGTTCTAAGCCACTGAGATTCGAACCCCAGATCCTCAGGAAGAACAGCTAGTGCTCTTAACCACTGAAGCTATCTCTCCAGTCTTACTTATTTTTCAAGATGGAGTCCAGACTGGCCTTGGATTCTATGTATCCAAAGATGTTCATGTGATGCTCATTTGAACCAAGGACTTAGTTCATGCTTAGTAAGCACACTACTGACTGAGCCATATTGTCAGTTCTCATGGGTGTGTGTGTGTGTGTGTGTGTGTGTGATGAAAGTACACGTGGACTATCTCAGAAAGACGACTATCCTAGAGGGGACAGAGGTAGAGGGGATGAATAGGTCAAAGCATGTGACAAATGGAGCTATCTTAATGAAATTACTGTGTACAGTGGAAATACACCCATAAAAAAAATTGCCAAAAGACCACTGAGATGATGCAGATGGCTAATGGTGGCTCACAACCACCTGTAATGGGATCTGATGCCCTCTTCTGGTGTGTCTGAAGACAGCTATGGTGTACTTATATATCTTTTTAAAAAATGTTTACAAATGCCAACCCCCAATATTTTTAACCTTTTTAAAAAAATTTACATGTATAGGCATTTGTCTGTATGTACACCATTCATGCTTGGTGTCTGTAGAGGCCAGAAGATACTGTTACATCCTCTAGGATTGGAGACAGTTATGGGCAGCCATGTGGGTGCTGAGAATCGAACCTGGGTCCTTGCTGTGCAAGAGCAACAACCATGGAACCATCTCTCCAGCCCCAACTTAAAAAAAAAAATTAAAAACATTAAATGCCGAGCATGAATAGGAAAAGATATAATTTTTTGTTGTTTTGGTGGGGGAGAGGTCAAAGCTGGGGTCAGGTGGCCCTAGGAGAATGTGCCACAGGCTAGGCCAATGGGTCTGATAAATTGCTATCTGCCCAGGGCCTTCTGCTTCCTCTTGAGACCTCTTGAGGCCCAGAACACAGAGGCTGAAGCCACCCAGCGGGCTCTGACTTCTGCCATCAGAGGTCCAGCCTCAGGGAGAAACGGAATGGCTTTGCTCACTGCCCTTCCCAGTCTTCTCCTTACCAGGTCCCTCCAAACCCCACCCTGGGGTGCCTTTGTCTGGGCTGTGCCAAGCTTGAACACCCACAAACACATGCTGACTTTTGCTCACACGCTGTGGTTTTGGCCTTCCGGCTCCAGCAGTGAGGCACCTCTTCCAGGAAGTCAGCCCTGCTGACCCCAGAGGGGAGGGAAGTTCAGAGAGGGAAGTTGAAAGCTTCAACCCTACCCTGCCACCCTCTCCCAGACCCAGCTGATCTCGAGAGAGGAAGCTGGGTACCTTCCTGCTTCTTCACCCTCCCTGACACCCTAGAGCTTGCATGTGCAGTGTTACTTTTATTGAGAGCTGGGAGGGGAAGAGCATCATTCAGTAGGTAGCCTAGGCTGGCCTTGAACTCTTGTCGATCCTCCTGCCTCTGCCTCCCCATCCCTGGGATTTACAGGTACAAGGCATCAGTGTACCTGGCATTTTATAAACTTTTGGAAGCCCCAGGACAGGATACCTGACTGAGTAACTGACCAGAGAGGACGGCTCCTTGCTAAGACCCTCACTGAGGCTGCCAGGCAGCCAGTCATTGGTGGCGCACGCCTTTAATCCCAGCACTTGGGAGGCAGAGGCAGGTGAATCTGAGTTCCAGACCAACCAGGACAGCCAAGCAGGCCTACACAGAGACATTCTGTCTTGAAAAAAAAATCAAATCAGTCAGTCAGTCAGTCAGTCAGTCAGTCAGTCAGTCAGTCAGCTTGCTTCCCTTCTCAGGAGAAACTCTCCCGCCTGCTCTACCTGGGAGTTGTTAAAGCCGCTGGCTAGACCCTTCCTGGGCCCTCCCTACTTGGCTTTTGTTTCTTAGATGATTTTTTTGACCTCACTTGGTAACCCATGCTGGCTCTGATCTCACGACCCTCACAATCCTCCTACCTCAACAGCCTCATGAATAAAACTAGGTTAGAGACCTATGCCACCTCACTGGGTTCCCCTCCTGCTCTGTGCTGAGGTTCTGCCCTCCAGGCTCAGGACCACCCTCTGGCTCCAATCACAATGGGAAGCCCACCCTGGCTGGGGCCCCCAACTCCATGCCGGCGGCGAGGTTGGTGCCGCTGTACCACACCTCTGTGGCTGCCAGCTCTGTGGGGAGGCTGCTGCCAGGGGCTTTTGGCGATCAGAGCAGAGGGTAGCAGGCCTCTGACTCATCCAGGCAGGAAGGAGGCTCATGGCCTGTGTGCAGACTGTTCCACTATGACCTTTCCACCCTTACAAATGTCAGCTTCCTCATCTAGAAGTAGGGCCCCAAGCCACCGCCACCAGGCTCTGTATGCCGAGGACCATGGCCACCACTGAGGATCCCCTACTCTGAAAATCCCAGGCAGCTGCCCCAGGCCTTAAAAAGCCAAACTACAAAGCCAAGGTGGGGTCAGGCTCTGTCTGGCCAGTCGCCCCACAAGGCAAGAGCAGTTACCAGCAAGAGCCATGCCCAGCCCACTTGGGGGTGAACCCATGGTTGTGAGCAATGCTGGTGGAGTGCAGATCTCTAATCGAATGGTGTGGGGAAGTAGGCAAAGGACACAGGGGTGGCAGGTAATGAGGACCTGGCCCCAGGTGAGTCCAGGGTCAGGTCAGAGCAGGCAGCCACCTACAGAAGGGCAGCAGGTGGGCAGCACTAGCCTGCTTCTCTGTAAAGGAGAGAAAACAAGGAGACCACAGGAAAGGAGTATGGTGGGGATCTCCCTGATCAGCCAGCCTCTGTGGCTGGATTTGAGGAAGATCCCTGAAGATCGTCAGAAAGATCCGAGTCCTCGCCAGCTCTACCCAGGAGTGAGCAGCCTGGGTACTGCCCATCCTCAGAGGATACATGACAGATGCATCTCATGACAGATGAGAGGCCAGGCAGTGTCAGCGGAGTTGACAGGGAACCAAGATCTAGGGGAGTCATCAACTCAGCAGCCTGGCTGCCTGACTTAGGTCATCCTCATTTAGCCTGCTTTGAGCCTCAGTTTTCCTGTCTGGAAAATGGGTCTCTGGCCAGCCCCCAGTAGCCACTGCACCTCCTCCAGAAAGGTCTGGACACAGTGATGTTGACACAGGGCATAACCTGATCAAGCAGCTAACACCATGAGCCCTGTCCAACCCCCACCTCCCAACATGGTATCAACCCATCAGAGGCACATCTACACCAAGCTGGCCATACTTCATCTATTTTAACACTAGTTTCCCTCCCAAGTTGTAAACTTGTTGAATTCTTCTTCTTCCTCTTTTTTTTTTTTTTTTTTTTTTTGGTTTTTCGAGACAGGGTTTCTCTGTATAGCTCGGGCTGTCCTGGAACTCACTCTGTAGACCAGGCTGGCCTCGAACTCAGAAATCCGCCTGCCTCTGCCTCCCGAGTGCTGGGATTCAAGACGTGCGCCACCATGCCCGGCTAACTTGTTGAATTCTTACCAATTGCCTTCTTCTCTATGTCATGGCTGGGTCTCCCCTGCCCTCATCTGAAAGTCCCCTCCAGATACCTTGATGGACAGGTGGCTTAGCCCCAACTCCCAAGCAAGACTAGGGCCCCTTGGGTTGCTGCAAAGAGCACCTTTATTCAGAGGAAGGACGTCACCATAGCAACAACACATCAATTCCCTGAGAGCTTTTTCCCTTATCATCGTTAGCTGGCCTAGTTAAGGTCTTTGCAAAAAGAACACAGAATACAGCCCATGGGGTAGGGGAGTGAGGAGTTGAGGGTGGTGGGGGTGAGGTGAGTCTTGGGGTGCTGGGGAGGATTGGGGGAGGGGGAGAGGGGTTCCAGATACTGGAAGGCATAAATACAGTACCAAGGCACTCATTGTCCAGCTTTCCAAAGACCAAGCCTGTCCGGCTTCCACTTTTTTCTGATCCACAGAAAAGATAAAATACGACCCTCTCCAGCCCACCCCAGAAAACAACCACCCCCCACCTCCTTTCACACCCACCCCTCCCCCTTTCAAGAAAGAGCACAGTAAAAAAATACTGTCACAATATGTACAGGCACACCCACTATGGGCGACTTTCTCTCTACTTTGGAGAGGAGATAAAATTCATAGCTCTGAACCCCACTGGTGTGGGAGACAAAGATAGGGCATCAGAGGGTGGGGCCTGAAGACTTCGCCTCCACCCTGGAGGGCAGGGGGTGGGGGTGCATTGTTCACCAGAATGGCCACAGGTAGCACCCGGGCCAAATCAGCTTCCCTGGGACTGGGCACAGCTCAGCTGACAGGGAAGGTTCCAGGTAGGTGCTAGCACCCCAACATAAGAGACCGGACCCCTGAGGGGAGCCCCGAGGCCTCACCCACCCCCCACTGCAGAGATCCAAACACAGATCCCACACAACTGCCCTCGGAGTGGCGCTCAGAGTGTAGTTAGGGACAGACCTGCCACTCCCTGAAGAACACGACTGCCCAGCAGTCTGCAACACGGGTGGGCACGCCACACAAACACACAAATATAGACATACACACACATACACATAGCCCTGAAGAGCCTCGGACACCAAGGCCAGGGCATACAACAAAGGTCCCTGGGCCCTTTGGATACCAGGGGCACCCAGGGACAGAGTCTCAACCTAGACTGCTAGAAGATGGCGGAGCGAGGACACCAGGGTGTGTCTGGGTACAGGTGGCAATGGACAGAGCGGAACCTGTTGGGACAGAGTAAAGACTGGTCTGCGTGGGCTGGGGGTGCCATGGGCCCTCTGGCAGTCCCAACCATGGGGTTCCTGCCCCACCCACCCCGGGGGTACTTGGTGACCCTCTACGCATTCTTACCTGGATGGATCAGCCTCCACAGAGAACGGCCCCTTGATGTGCACTGCATTCCGCTTGTTCTCAAACATGCCATAGCTCAGGGTCACCTGCATTGGGAGCAACAGGACAATGCTGGAGAGGTGGCAGTCCTGCCTGGCTATTCCTGCTGCTGCTGTCCCTTGAACCAAGGACATTGGCTCGGCCCACCTGGGGATGAAGCCCATGGTGGGGCCTACGACCATAAGCGAGACAGAGCAGGAGTGTTCCCTCCAAGGGCAGGATCAGCAACTTAGAAGAATCTACTTGACTTTCATTTTTTGGAGGAGCTAGAGAGTGAAACTGGGGTACCTCATGTGGACCAGCAGACTGTGACACCTGAGAATGAGGAGTGTCTGATATCCCTATTTAAAACAGTGACCCTAGGCTAGCCCAACTTAACTGCATAAACTGGGTGTGGTAGTACACTCCTGCAACCCTAGCCCAGGAAGGTGGAGTCAGGAGGATCAGGAATTCAAGGTCATTCTCAACTACATATCAACTTCAGGGCTAGCCTGGGCTATAAGAGACCCATCTCTAAGTAAATAAAAAAAATAAATAAATGAAAATATACATCCACCCCACCCCTAAATGACTCTGAATCAGGTGTGGTGACACACAGCTGATTTCTAGCATATGGGGGGCTACAGCAAGAGGATCAAGGCTAGCCTGGGCTACATAGTGAAGCCCTGTCTCAATATGCCTTTAATCCAGCTCTCAGAGGCAGAGGCAGGTTGATCCCTGAGTTCGAGGCCAGCCTGGTCTACAGAGGTCGTTCTGGACAACCAGGGCTACTCAGAGAAACCCTGTTCTCAGAAAACCAAAATCAATCAATCAATAAATAAGTAGATAAAAATTGTCCCTTCCTTGGAGGCACCCTCTCCCTTCTGTCCCTCAACTGTTGAGTTCTCTGCTTGGCCACCCAGGCCTGGGGGCCACACGCGCACCTGCTCATGAAGCTCGGTGGTGGGCACCTGCTGCAGGTTCTCCAGGTGGGAGTGGAAGAGGCCGCTCCGGATGAGGGGTACACCCAGCAGAGCCTCTACAATGTAGCCAATGGTGCAGTCATCGGGGAGCCGGATGCGCTCTGCCGTGCTCATGAAGTGTCCTCCACTGCAAGGGAAGGGCCCGGGGAAGAGTAAGCAGAGGCTGAAGCCAGCAGCTGGGCTGTGAGTAGACAAGACTTTGCCAAACTGGCCTCAAAAAGAGGGAGTCCACTATGCCCCGCCCTGCCATGAGCCACAGTCCTTCCATGCCGAAGGCTTTATCAGAGGTAGAGAGTGGCAGAAAACACAGCTGCCTAAGGCAGGGAAAGAACAGCCCAAGCCAGAAGCCTGCTGCGGCAGGGAACCCAGGACCACGAGCGAGCGAGCGAGCGAGCACCAGAAACAGATGTCAGGAACAGTCTGCTGTCGGGGGTAGTGGCAGCTATGCAGGGGACACTCACCTGGCCCATGGGCCCATCTTTAGGGCCAGCCCTCGGCTGATGCAGAAGCCAGCTCCTCCGGTGGCAAACCAAAAGTGGACGGGTCTCTGGGTGAAGTGAAACAAAGGCTGTCAGGAGACTCCTGGTTGCAAAGGTGGCTCAGCCCCTCCCTACCTCCTCAGGGTGTGTGCAACCCTGGGAGACACTCACCACTTTGTGCTCGCTGATCCGCTCTGTGGCCTGGATGGGCCTGTCCAGGCTGGGCTTGCCGATGTACACGTCTTGGGTGTGGGGATAGCTGGCCAGAAGCCTCAGCAGCGCCCGGAGGTTGACGTAGTTGTCATCATCCACGTGGCAGAACCACCTGAACACAAGGTGGGAGGGAGGCTGTCAGGGGCTGCAGATAGGGGTCGAGGGCTGCAGGGCTGCCAGGGAAGGGGCAAGGATGGGGCACAGCGGGAAAGGTAGGAACTCACTTCTTCCCAGACTCAATGAATCGGTCATACTCCACAGCCATCTTGCAGGACAGAGCCTGGCGGCTGTGAGCCGAGGAGCAGTTGGTGAGCACCACATTGCCTGTAGACGGAGAGGGCCGTAAGCAGGCCTGGTCCGCACAGCGGCAGGCATTTCTCATTGCCTTGGACCTTAGCCCCAGCCCTGCCCAGCCTAGCCCCCTCCCCAGGGTAGCCACCGCTGCCCATTCATTCAGCCAGTTTTTTCCCCCAGTACCCGCCACCTGTTGCTGCTAAGCGGGACTCAAAGAGTCCCCAGAGGACTGAAAGGGTCTCCTCTGCATAAGAATCGGGCCCGGGGAGTGGTGGGGCGGGGCATGAAGCAAACAAGCCGAGTGAACTGGCCTCTTAGCCCCGAGGCGGCAGCTAGTGACCTCACAGCCTCAGGGGAAGAAGTTGCTTGGGACCAGCGACTCCCACCCTCATCCCCACCCCCAAGCCTGGGACCAACCAACCTGTGAGCTTGGCCAGAGCTTCGTCCTCCCCATCTGTGAAGATGAACGTCTGGAAGAAGAGAGAGGATCTTGAGCCTTCCAGCTCCCAAGTCCCCTACGAGGTCCACAGCCAAGGCACCCAATCTAGACTCCTCCCCCACCCTGCACTGAACTGCCTGAATTCTCCACTGCACACAGAATGTGTGCTCAAGTGCCCAGGGGGAGTGGCAGCTGGGCTGGCGGGCTGGCTGGCTGGGGGAGGTGGGCTCACTCTCCGACTTCAGACAGGTGGGCCCAAGGTCACCACAGGCAGCTGGGAGGCACGAGCCAGGTGGGATGCCCCACCCACCAGCCAGGTAAACGGGCTTCAACTAACCCTCCCGCCAACCTGTGCACCTGGCGGGGCACACACCCTTATTGACACAGCCTGCCAGCCCGCCCAGCCTGCAGGCTTTCCAAGCTGTGGGAGGGGGCGGGGGACAGGAGGAGGAGGTCGGCTTTGGGAAGCTGAGCCTCACTCACTCGGGTCGGGGACAAAGGCCTCTGCTGGGCCGCTGCCAAGCCCTGGCAGACAAAGGGACCCGAAGGGAGGATGAATCACCAGCCATTGTCCGCCAGCTTTGTCCTGGGCTGGGCCAGCCTTAACTCTGCCGAGTTAAGCAGGAGTGGCCGGGCTGTCATTTCCATACAGCTGGCCTGGTTAACTGGGCCGGCTGGGCGAGAGGTCCTGTGCGCGGGAGTATGGGTAAGGCCATTGGTCGCTCGTGACTCTGGCCTGGACTTCCTCCTGTGCCCCATAGAGCAGGTTTCCCCCGCCATAGCACCCAGTCAGGTTCTGGGAGGTCACGGCGGTCAACATGGTAGTAGCAGAAAAGGATTCATGTCTCCAGGCCCACTGGGGTATCTGAGCAGCCGGGTGAGGCTTCGGAGAGGAAAACTGTTTCCCGCTTACAGAAGGCTTTGCCCAGGGCCACAGCCAAGACTCCACCTGGCCGGGCGCTGGGCCACCCCCTGCCAGGATTGCACTGCGGAAGAGGAGGGGGGCGCCGGGGCGGGGCCAGGAGCTGCCGGCGCCCGCCTGGGCCCGTCGGCACACGGGAAGGAATGTTCCTTCCTCCGCCGGCCCGCCCAGCGCGTGCCGACTGCCGCACCCTGGCATTGCAGAGTGCAACCCTAGGGCGGGTGGGGGCTGCTCACAGCAGAGGCAGCAGGCTCCCCAACAACCACCAGCCTTCGCTCTGCTTTTGTGCACAAAAGGGTCCCAAGGAAAGCTGGGTGTGAGCATGCAAACCCGGAGGTCAGCATGTACCCAGCCAGCCACCCAAGAAACCCCAGGTCTACAAGGGTGGCACACCATGCCTCGAGCAGCCCTATTCCTTTACCCAGGCTGATCCCATACCCAGATGCTCACTCCAGTGAAGCCCACGTTAGGAGTGCAAATGTGGGATCTACATCATCTGCAAGTATGCACCCCCCCTCCTTCCAGGTCTCTGCAGACACCCGGGGCAGCCCACACGCACAGACTCGCTTGCATACAGCACCCCCCCCCCCCCGCACCCTAGCATCTCAGCCCAGGAATGCCGTGGGAGGTACAGAGGGCCGGCTTGTGCAGACGCTGCTGCTGGATTAAAAGGAAAATGCTTTCTTAATGAGATCAAGAGAGAGGCCTGTTCTCCCGCGCTTCGATGGTGTCCTAAAAACCCAGCCCAAGGCTACAGAGATTAAAGTCACCTTTGTTCAGTTGTGGGGGGGGGGGAGGCCCAGAGAACAGTCTTTGAGAGACTGAGTGTGGGGTGTGCGGGTATTCTGCCTGGTGTATCTCCAATACGAGGCAATCAGGAGAGGAGGGGGCCAGGGGTACCTGTGGGTATCACTCAGTCCACCGGAAACTCTGTAAAATGGGCACAACACAGCTTGCCTGTGCAGAGCCAAGTGCTAGGGATGGACTCTCCTCTCCCAAGTGTCCCTGGGAAGTGAGTACCACCTTCTTTTCTCCTTGGCATATAGTTAAGAGACCAGAGAGGACACTGGCCTGTGGCCACACTCAGGAAGAAGTAATGGGAGACCCTGATCTCCCAGTCTGTCCCCATCCCACCAACTTCCCCTAAGGAGGACGGACAGGGCAGAGGGGGGCAGCAGAGCTGGTGAGGGCAAGCAAGGGGTGGGGGAGAGACACACAGGAAGCAGCATTGTTCCTGGAAGCGAGATTCAAAGAAACACAGGATGCCAAGTTCTGCCCCAGCCATTGTGGCTGTGGCGGTGGCAGCCTGCAGCCTGGCGCGCTCCTTAGTGGTGGGGGAGGAGCAGCGGGCCAGAGGCCAGGCGCTCTGAATGTCCCCCCTGACCAGCCTCTCCACCTCACGGAGCCTGCCTGGTTTTTTTGTACAGCCTCACAGTCATGCCTGGTGCCAAGATTGCCCTTCCTGGACCCTAGGACTCTGATGCAGATGGAGCCTCCTCCTCCAGGAAGCCTTCCTTCCATTCATCCCCAATCCAGGTTAATGGAACCTCTCTCACCTTCCATCAGACTGCAGCTGCCCTGGACAGACAGGAGAGCAGGCCCTTTGCTACAGGTTCCAAGAGCTCCTGATCATAGCACACAAGAGGGGGGCTTTGCCTGTCATGTGCACAGGAGGTGAGCATGGGCAGTAAATGCAGCATTTTCTGGGTGGGGGGGGGGGCTTATTCAGAATGACTGCTGGGATCACCAAGAGCCTCCAAAGTTATACAGCCCGCTTTATAATACCTCACTAGAAAGTATTTCCCTTTTCTGAGAGCAAGAGAGGATCAGAGAGACCCTAGGCTTCTCACCAGACCACACAGTCCAACTGTGAGTTTTGTTTTTGAGTCCTCTGTGCCGGACAAAGCTCCCAAAGCCCTGAATAAGAGTTTCTCAGAACCGATAGCGGCCCAGAGTGGGATAGATGCTATCCAATATCACACAGCAGGAAGGCTGAATGAAGGGGTGGGGGAATGCCCTGGCTCAGGGATCGTGCCCCACGAGGGCTGTCATTCAGGGCTGGGGGGAGGACACAGAGGCCCCCTCATCACCAGGCAACCTGAGTGGCCAGCACGCCAGCCAACGGTTCCCATGGAGCGCATAGCTGTACACAAGAGGCCGACGCCTTTCTCGGCTGGAGAAAGGGGCTTTGTTGCCTTGCCCAAGGGGCCGGCTGAGAGCAGCCTAGCGCTGGGAATCCTAACGGCACCACAGCCAAACAAAACCCATGGCCCCCCACTGCCCCCCCCAAGGCCTGCTGAGCCCCTGGGAAAGGGACGCCTCATTCTCAGGAGGCTACGGGTGGGGTTCTCAGGGCCCCTCTTTGACCAAGACTAGATAGGAGCCTGTCCTCTTAACCTCCACTGTCCTAAAGCGATAGTCTAGCCAAGCTGGATGGCCCCGGCTCACTGGGGCTGGATCAGGAAGGAAAGTGTGTCTTCGTCTTCACACCAAATATCCACCCCCCCCACCCCTCCACACGCGCGCGCGCTCACACACACACACACACACACACACACACACACACACACGCAGTGCACTCCGCTCTCCTGCCCCAACGGTCCTGTTGTAGCCTCCAGGGAGATTTTCAAAGTGGGGTGTGTCTTTTTATTATGTGTATGAAGTTGGTCTAACAGGAGGTGGGGGAGCTGAGCTACTGAAGACAGGGTTCTGAGCAAGCCTGGAGAACTAGCACCCATTTCTTTCACTCTGCCTGGTCCAGGGGTGTGCTATGCCTTTTCCTCTCTCACTTTCAAGGGGGCGTACCTTCCACCCAGGAAGAAGGAAGGGGAGTGAAGGGGACCCAGGATGGAGCTGAGCCAACTTGCTCGAAAAAGTTTAGGAATAAATATGGCCATTCACTCCAGTGTTTAGGAGAAGCGTTACAGGGCCAGCCCTAAGCTGGAGGCGACTCATCCAGACACAGAGCATGTGGCTGGGGCGACCCTGGGCAACACGGAAGGAAGCTTCCAGGGTAGTAAGGCAAAGTGAACCCCAGCAGCCACACGGGGCTGTAATGGGATTTATCAGTGTCATCATTTCCCAGATAGACCCAAAGCAATTAACGCATCGGGAACCGCTATCGTCAGTCACCAGTTGGACCAGAGGGTGATCCCCCACTTCATCCTCCTGCCCAGGCCTCGCGGGGTCTCACCATCTCCTTGTGGCGCGAGATCCAGGTCTCGAACAGCAGGTCGAGCCGCGCGCGGTGAAACTTTCTGGTGGTCTTGACTGCGATGAAGACGTCGCGAGGGGACAGAACCTCAGCGGGGGGACGCGGATGGCCGTCGCCCTGGCGAGAAGCGACCCCGGGCGGTGGATCCGCGTCTCTGCGTGCGCGGGTGAGTAGACTGAAGTACTCGGAGAGGCTATGCACCTCGCGGGCGAGGACTCCGGGATCCACAGCCGCTCTGGACCCTGAAGCCGGAGCTGCCCCAGAGGAGCCCGCCAGGCTCCGCAGCGCGCGCCGTCCGCGCTCAGCGGGCATCGGAGTCGGTGGCGGGTCGGCCGTGAGCACCAGGAGACAAGCCAACAGCGCGCCCACCAGCGCCAGCAGCAGGCGCCGGCCACACCGCTGGAGCATGGTGGCCCGCGGCCGCACGTAATATCTATCCCAGTGCCAACCGGTCCGGCTGCCCGAGGCTCCCGGTCCAGCTGCGCGCCTCTCGCTTCGGGAACTCTTAAACCTCCCCTGCCCGCCACGCCCCCGCGCGCTAATTGGTTGCTAGCCTTGGGGCGTAACCTTTAGGGAGATCTCTCCTTCCCACGTGGGATACGGACAAGGGGCTGGGAACCACCCAGCTGGGGCACCCACGGCACCCGCCCCCTTTGTGCACGAGCCTGTCCCGCCTGCGCGAGTTACCCTCCGGAACTGCTCTGGGAGACACCCAGCCTGACCAACGCCCGCCACCGCTGCACGTGGAGGACGCGCCCCCGAAGCTGGGACCTGGGTGATAGGGCCAGTGCTCCTCCGCGGGCGACATCCTTGGCTTCTCGCTGTGCATTTCCTGTCCCCGAGAGGGTTTCCTTCCCTGGGGAACGGTGCTGACTGAGCCAAAGTGGTAGCCTGCAGTGTGTCCTGAGCGATTAATTTTGGGCTGCCCTTACTGATACTTATGTCTTAGGAGTGGACCTGAAGTTCAGGCAAAAAGGTAACAATGACAAAATTCTATGTCCCTCCGTCGATCCATCCTTCCCTCCTCCCCCAGGCAGGCCTGTCTTGGCATCATGTTCCTAAATGGGGAGGGTTGGTCCCCAAAAACCTCAGACACCCTGTAGCGAGGAGACACTCAAGCAGCTTCTTCCCTCGAGGGATGAAAGGCTACCTTCTGTTCCATTTGGTTCCTCCGCACTCCTACCAGATGTGACCCAGCTGTGCGCCATCCCAGACCCGCCTCCCCGGCACACGGCCCCCTTCCCACGGGCGGGGGCCTTGCCTGCGCCTAGCACGAGCGGGGGCGGCAGGAATGTGCGCCTGATGGTAGGGTGAGAGGCTGCGGGTCCGGAAATGGCCAAGGGTCCCCTGGAGTGGGAGCAGGGTCCGAGCCCGAGCCTGCCGCATCTTCCGGGAGCGCAGCTGGGGGCGGCTCTCCGCCTGGCTGCCCCTGGGTCTGGTTGGCTTCAGTTTCCGCGTCCCCCTTCAAAGGAAGTCTGAGCCCACCCTGCCACCACGGATAAACTGCTGTTCCTTCTGTCGCCGACTCCCTAGCGTTTATATTTTAGACTGGAGTAACATTTCTAATTATTTCTCTACTACACTCTTTTTTTTTTTTTTAAGTTTCTTTTTTTTTTAAAGATTTATTTATTTATTATATGTAAGTACACTGTAGCTGTCTTCAGACACACCAGAAGAGGGAGTCAGATCTTGTTACAGATGGTTGTGAGCCACCATGTGGTTGCTGGGATTTGAACTAAGGACCTTTGGAAGAGCAGTCGGGTGCTCTTACCTGCTGAGCCATCTCACCAGCCCACTACACTCTTCTTAATGTCCGTCCCTCTCTTGGAAGTTAAAAGAAGGCATCAGGCTGGATCAGGTAAAGACTTACTGTAGGGGCTGGCCAGATGGTTCAGTGGGCAAACGCAACTGTCACCTAGGCAGATTTGAGTTTATTTCCCAGGACCCACATGGTCAGAAAGAACCAACTGATGTTGTCCTCTGACCTCCACACGTGCAACTTGGCCTGAGCAACACACATTTATACACACGCACGCACGCGCACACATACACATATGCACGCCTGCTTTCAACAAAATTCTTTTCAAAATGAAGACAGACATGATAGCCCATGTAGCAGGCTTGGACGATTGCTGAACATTTAAAGGCAGCCTGAGTTACAGAGTGAATATCGGGTCAGCCCCTGCTGCCGTGTAAAAGAGCACCTGAAATGTAGTTCATCTGGCAAAGTTGGTAAAGTGTTTGCCTAGCATGTATGACGCCTCGGTTCCATCTCCGCACCAAATATTCCTTGGCAAATAGTGAGTTTGAGTCCAGCCTGAGCTACATGAGACCCTATCACAAATATAAAATAAAATGACTTTGAATTGATGTGTAGCCAGGCTCCTCCCACCACCCCCCCAACCTCCCACCCCACCCCAGGAGTGGATCTCTGGTCCATTTGCTCTGAGGGCCCTGTGGGACACCACAAACCCCTCTGTGGTGGGAGGGAGTGGGATATGGTGGTTCCCAGGCTTCTTCCTGACCCCTCCCCCCAGGTAATTAGGAGGCACCACCTCTGTTAGGCAGATGCCTAAGCAGATGGTGCTGGCTGTGCCCGAGTGACAAGACTCCCATGGCGTCACCTCCTGCTATAAACCCCTCCCCCTCCTGCCAGAGCCCGGGCCCTCAAGGACAAGGAAAAAGTCCTACCTGCTATCTGCTGGACTGCTCTCCAAACAAACTCACCCCAGTTCCAGCCTCAGCCTCAGGGCTAATCCATTCCCAACAACAACTATCTGTGTCTTCCGAGTGTTTTAGGTCTAAGGCTCCTCCTTGAGTCCCCTCTCCTGGACCACTTGGCAGCCTCCATTCTACTTTCTCTGTCTCTGTCTCTGTCTCTGTCTCTGTCTCTGTCTCTGTCTCTCTCTCTCTCTCACACACACACACACACACACACACACACACACACACACACAGAATAGACTATAGCATGGCTCTCTGCTGTCACCTATGAATTCAAGACTCTCCTGGTATCCACATGTCTTGTGGTGGTCCTACCCCATCCCCCTTCCCAACCTCCCCCCCCCCCCCCGCACATACAATGTCTTCATTTCCCAATAGCTCAAGTCCCCTAATCACCCTAACTTTCTGCATGGTTAAATGCATGGCTTCCATTTAAACCAAAGGGAAAATACCTTCGTGGGCACTCATCAAGTCTCTGAGGGCAGGAGAGGAAACGAACTACCTATGCCTTCCTTCCAGACCCACCTGACCAAGTTGTAGCTGGTTGTCAGTCTTAGTGCGCCTTCATCCCAAGCCTGGGACCATGTCAAGCCGCTACCACCTAGTCCTCATTTTCCCCATTGTAAAGATAGCAACCTGATACCCTGAGAGGGGCTGGTGCAGTGTCCATGCCTGCCATAGAGGAGCCATGCAGGGGAGACCGGGTCGGCCATGGAGTAAGGAACCAGCTCTGGCTGTGGTGGCTGAACAGGGAACAGCAGGTCAAAGCCTTACCGCATTCTTGTGGGGGCTGCAGGCTCTGGCAAGAGTGATTCAGTTTCTTCGCTGTCAGAAGATTGGAATTTCGTGGTTCCTCCTTGAGGTCTGAAAACCAGAGGGAGACATGACCAGCTCGCCTCTCCCTATTGCTTCCTGCACTGAGTTCATGGGGTACTCCCTTCCCCTGGACCCATGGACTCCCTGCAGGGACCCACTGGGCATGGAAGGGTAGGGCACTCATCCCAGGACAGGAAATGAGGAGCTAGAGAGGGAAGACCAAGGATATTTGGGAAGCCCCTAGGGTCCTCAGAAAAAGTTCTGGGAGGGGAAATACTAGGGTCCAGGCAGTGACCACTCTAAACTGAGCCATGCCCCCAGGCCCTCAGGTGTTCTACCACTGAGCCATGCCCCCAGCCCCTCCCTGGGGGATTCTAGGCAGGGGCTCTACCACTGAGCCACGCCCCCAGCCCCTCACTGGGGGATTCTAGGCAGGGGCTCTACCACTGAGCCATGCCCCCAGCCCCTCACTGAGGGATTCTATGCAGGGGCTCTACTGCTAAGCCAAACCCTCTCTGAGGCTGTGAGTTCTTGGGCCTCAGTTTCATTCCTTTTCCTTACAGTCCTGGGATTTTACTGACCTTGAAGCTGGAGAGAAGGCTAGTGGGCCATGGATGATGTTAAAGGGAGAGCATCAGGCCTAGTGTGGTCATGTACACCTTTATTCCAAGCAATTGGGAGGCAAAGGCAGGCAGATCTCTGTGAGTTCAAGGCCAGCCTGGTCTATATAGAAGCTTCCAGGTCAGGTGGCTCACAACCATCTGTAATGGGATCCAGTGTATCTGAACCTACACAGTGTGTACTTATATACATAAGATAAAATTAAAAAAACAAAAACAAAAACAAAGATGGGAGAGACATAGAGAACAAGAAACTATCCAGGATGTGACCATCATATTATAGATTCCAGAGAAACTATTTATTTATTTACCTGTCATGCCATATTGAGACATTCACAGTTGTTTTTCTGACTCTACTGGGTACCTGTCACCTTGGTCCCTTTATTTTCCATGTCATTTCCCTCTCTATAATCAGAACCCATATACAATCTTCCCCCCCCTCACTGAGCAGGATTTGAATCGTGTATGTTTGATGTCCCCTAATGTGACTTGAGTCACAGCTTTAATTTCAAGTCACTAAAATTAACTTTTCCTTATTTACTGACATCAGGGACATCGTTGGGTCCCCTGGCATTTTGTGGCAGAGCAGGTAAGGGTGCCAGCCCTCAGACTCAAGGTGTAGCTTTTGCATTCTGATTCACTATGCCAGTCCCTGGTTGGTAGATGCCCAAGTGACTGTTGAAACTGAGTACCCCTGTAGAATGAGCCAGGGCTCTCCAGCTGATGTCAAACTCACGAAGTCCTGAGGACACAGGTTCTTCCCTTGCTTAGTCTTCTAGTCTCCTGGGAATTGTTGGAACTGGCCATCTGCCTACCACCCTCCTCCTGGTGTCTTGAGGCCCCGACAGTAGCCTTCCCTCCCATGCAGGGTCCTGGGAAGATCTATGGAGATCAAATACGTGAACCATTAACTCAGCAGGAAGCCATCCAAAGCAGCCCACACCCACCACTGCTTGGAGCTGGCAGTCTGGGAACCAGCCTCCCTTAGCAGGGCAGTGGAAGCCAGGGAGGTTGGGCATGGCGGTGCACACCTGTAATCCCAACACTTAAAAGGCAGAGGCAGGAGAATCAGAAATACATGGCCAGCCTCAGTTACATGAAATCCTTTTTCAAAAAAACCAAAAGTAGGGGGCAGCAGACATAGCTCAGTTGGCAAAGTGTTTACTGTGCAATGACCAGCCGCGACATAAAAGGCCAGGCATGATGGTGTGTGCTTATAATCCTAGCACTGAGGAGTTAGAGACAAGCAGCTTCCCGGGGCTCACTGGCAGCTACCCTTGCTTACCTGTTGAATTGATTCAGGCCAGTGAGAGGCCCTGTCTCAAAACCAAACCAAACCAAACAAAAACAAAATCTGAGGTTGAGACCTTTGGTCTCTACTGGCACACATGTGTACCTGTGTGCCATACATACATGCATACACACATACACACATACATACACATACACACATGCCCAAGGATAAATGTATCCCTGAAGCCACTGCAAGGCAGTACAATGAGGTAGGGCTGGTTTTTTTTTTTTAAATCTGGTTCACATACAGCAGAGATGGGGCTCAATCAAAATGGCCCGGTGAGGCTCAGTGCAGAAGGTTCTGTCACTCCTGGCAGAAGGGGGAAGGGAAGGGGTTGGCTAGGAGCTCAGCACAGCCAGCTCCAGTGGGGAGAGTGGGAGGGCAGAGGCAAAAGCATGGAGGAATACAAGGGTAGAATTAACACAGCAGCTGATTCCCATCAACTGGGGTGGGCACTACCCGAGAACAGATTCGACAGACTCCAGCTGCAAGAGACAGCCGCCCCATGCAGATCCACCCATCTGCCCGCTCTGCCCGCTCCTCCCAGTACCCCTCACCACTGCCACATTCTGTGTGGTCCTGGGCCAGTTCCCGACTCTCTGTAGGCTGAGGGCTTCACTCTACTCTGTAATAGGGACGGCGCTGGCGCCTTCCGTCCTGGCACTTTGCAGGCACAGTTTGATGGACCCAGTTGCTTGATTGATCCTGGACCCCAGTGTAGGTTAGAGTCTGGTTCCTTTGACCAAGTGGCTGGGCAAAACTTCAGGGGACACTCTGGTTTGGGGTATCCTGATAAGCCCTAAATGGTTCCCCTTTCCCAGCCCTTGTAACCCCTCCTCTTGGTACTTACTTACTTGGTAAACAAGAACAGCCTGTTCATCTCCCACCCTCCCTGAAGGCGGGTAACATTTCACTCCTCATCCAGGTCTGCCACAAAGCAGGGCTCAAGGATCATGCTGCACAGGGGGTAGAGGATGGACAGACAGACTGTAGGTGCATGAATGGGGTGGCTAGATGGGTGGGAGGGTGGGTAGATGTGTGAATAGATGAATGAGCAATTAGGTGATGGGGGAATGGATGGAGTGGGGGGTGTGAATGGAATGTGTGGGAGGTGGATGGATGGATGGGATGGGTGGGTAGGTAAAGTGGATAATGGACAGATGCATGGATGGGTAGTCTGCTGGATGGGAGGGTGTGTAGATGATGTGGGTGGGTGGAGGGACAGGTGGGATGTTAGATGGATGCATGGATGCATGGATGGATACATGAATGGATGGATAAATGGATAGATGCGTGGAAGGAAGCGTGGATGGGTGGATGAGTAAGAAGTTGTGTAAACAGTACGGGTAGATGGGTGAGAGGATGGAGGGACATATGGGATGTCAAATGGATGGTTTCATAGATGGATAGATGCATGGATGGATGCATAGATAGATGAATGGTAAGAGGATGTGTAAACAGTAGATGGAAGCCGGGCAGTGGTGGCGCACACCTTTAATCCCAGCACTTGAGAGGCAGAGGCAAGGGAATTTCTGAGTTCGTGGCCAGCCCGGTCTACAGAGTGAATTCCAGAACAGCCAGGGCTATAGAGAGAAACCCTGTCTTGAAAAACAAAAACCAAACAAACAGTGGATGGCTAGACACTAGAAAGGATGTATGAATGTCTGTGAAGGTGCCACATGTCAGTGCTATGAGAGCAGAAACCATCAAGGCTGAGCCCATACCTAAAGCAGAGCCTGGTGTCTACTGTAGGAGTAATGGTTAGGTATCAGGTGTCAGGGGGCAGAGCACACATGCACACATGCACACATGCACACATGCGGAGGGGTAAGGACTCAGTCTGCTGCCCCTTGTCCTCCAAACCATGGGTCTTGGGAATAAGAAGGTGTGTCAGGGTCACCTACTGACTTCTGAGCTGGCCCAGGACACAGATCTCAAGGAGGAAGTTGGGGACCAATACTAGGTTGCAGGAACTCTATGCAGGGAGCAGTACCACAGGTATCGCACAGGATTTCAAGGGTCTGCACAGCATGGGGAGAACTCAACTGCCCGGGAGCCAAAACCATCCCTGCCTAAGCACCCGACTGAGCGCCCCGCCCTATGACCATAGAGGGCAGCTGGACTGCATGGAGGGGGTGAAGGGCTGGCTTAATGTGATTTGCGATACCCAGTGACAGAGTTCAACCACCACCCAGATCCACTCCCCGACATCCTGCAGAGGCCAGACACCCTCCAGGGAGACGCCAGAGCCACCACAACCCAGCCAGCCTTTGTTTCTTCAAGAATGGCTAGCTTGTGCAGTTGCAGCAGGCAGGCAGGGGTGGGCCCAGTGGTTCTGGAGCCTCCTGGTCGTGACCCCATGCCAAGGCGGTGGAATATGAGCCACGCCCCCAACCCCTCCCTGGGGGATTCTAGGCAGGGGCTCTACCACTGAGCCACGCCCCCAACCCCTCCCTGGGGGATTCTAGGCAGGGGCTCTACCACTGAGCCACGCCCCCAGCTCCTCCCTGGGGGATTCTAGGCAGGGGCTCTACCACTGAGCCACGCCCCCAGCCCCTCACTGGGGGATTCTAGGCAGGGGCTCTACCACTGAGCCACACTTCCAGCTCTCTTATGACCTTTATTTTGAGACAGAATCTCACTGTTTCCTGAACTGGCAATCCTCCTGCCTCCATCCCTCGAGTAACTGGGATGTCAGGTCTTTACCGTGAGGCCAACTTTCTTCACCTTCCTAAGGATGAAATAGAAATGGCATCTGAGATCATCCAGGCTGGTGTGGAAAGGGCTGGGGTGGGGTGGGGGTGGGGAACTCCGTACCAGAATGACAAGCACACCTCCAAAGAGACAAGCTATCACCACAGTGTCAGAGAGTCAGTGATGGGCTCTGCTCACTTCTCACTTTCCTTTCTGCCTCACCCATGCTACCTTCTGCTTCACCCATTCGTCCATCTCAGTCCCTTACAAGCGCACATGTACGTGTGCACACGCGAGAGAGAGAGAGAGAGAGAGAGAGAGAGAGAGAGAGAGAGAGAGAGAGAGAGAGAGAGAGGAGAGAGAGAGTGCTCGTCTGTGAATTCATGTGTAGAGGACAGTCATCTATATCAGGTATCTTTCTCCATCCCTCAGCCCCTTACTTTTTGAGGCAGGGTCTCTCACTAAACCTAGAGCTTACCGGCTGGGCTGCGACTGATCTGTAAGCTCCAGGGACCCACCTGTACGTCCTCCCCAGCCTCAGGATTGCAGGTGAGTCGCATGCCACGGGACCTGGCTAGGGATCTGGGTTAAAGCTCTTATGCTTTCACAGCAGGCACTTTATCCATGCCAACTCATTCGCTCCTATTAACTTAACTCAGATATCAGGTCTCCAGATGTACCCTAGGCTAGCCTAAAATTCGAAGCAATCCTTTTGCCTCAGATTTCCCGAGTGATGGGTTAGCCTCATCATGGGTATGAACGCACTGTTCTTGGCTTACTGTGGTGAATTAAAAAGAAAAATTGTTGTTTTTAGATCTCTTTACTTGTATACATGTATGTGCCTGCCATGTATGTATGTGGCGATCAGAGGACAACTTGCAGGAGTTGGCTTTTCCTCCCGCCATGGTGGTCCTAGCAATCGAACTCAGGTCTTTAAGCTTGGCAGCAAGCACTTTAACCTGTTGAATCATCTTGTTGACCCAGCATAGGGACTAGACGCTTGGGGCAGGCAGAAGGGTCCTGTCGTGTCTGGAGGAGTTGTATGCTTAGACATGGGTGAGGGGAGCACCCAATGGGAGAGAAACCAGGATGAGCTGGAGCCTAAAGTTCAGGGCTGTGATGCCACCTGAGAGGAGAGGACGGAGCCACAGCAGGCTTGCAAGCCCAGGGAAGGCGCAGCAGATGAAGTAAATACGGCGAGTCCTTGTTAGTCAGTGTGCTCACCTGAGCCTCTAGGTCTGTGTCCTTGGAGTCTTAAGATGGAGAAAGCTGTAGGGGCCCGGGAGACTGCCTAGACCAGCTTTTGTTGTCTTTCCTTGCTTCCTTCGGAGGAATTAATCGAAGGAAGAGTTTAGTCTTGCAGGAGGTGTGGGCACTGTTGGAGTTGGCATTGCCAGGTGGCTCAGGGATTCACCAAAACAGGAAATAGGAGGCCGCAGGGTGACAGAGACCAGCCGAGGCTAACATGGAAGGGAGGTGATCTTCTGAAGCCCCCCCCCCCCACTCTGTAGCCAGAGCCACTTTATTCCTTGCTGCCTGCAGGGCCTGGCCTATTGCCCGGTGGGTTTCATTCAAGGTGATTTGGGTCCTAGACATCTGACAATGAATTTGGTTACAATTGAGCAGAAATGTGTTGGGGCTGTAGCACTGTGGTAGAGCCCCTGCCTAGAATCCCCCAGGGAGGGGCTGGGGGCGTGGCTCAGTGGTAGAGCCCCTGCCTAGAATCCCCCAGGGAGGGGCTGGGGCGTGGCTCAGTGGTAGAGCCCCTGCCTAGAATCCCCCAGGGAGGGGCTGGGGGCGTGGCTCAGTGGTAGAGCCCCTGCCTAGAATCCCCCAGGGAGGGGCTGGGGGGCGTGGCTTAGTGGTAGAGCCCCTGTCTAGAATCCCCCAGTGAGAGGCTGGGGGCGTGGCTCAGTGGTAGAGCCCCTGCCTAGAATCCCCCAGGGAGGGGCTGGGGGGCGTGGCTCAGTGGTAGAGCTCCTGCCTAGAATCCCTCAGCTCCCGGTCCCCTCTTCACAGGACCTCCTCACAGACCCTCCCCAGCATGGAAACCATCAACACACACAGCTCAGGAGAAATAGGCGTATGCTGAGCATTGAGCAGAAGCCCGGGTGCTGATAAACTGGGCAAGTCATACAGGACATGGGGTCCCACAGAGTCTCACCCACAGTGAGGCTGCTGAGAAGCAGCAGGCCGCCCGGCAGGGGCTCTCCAGGGTGGCTTTCCTGCCATGCCTGGTTCCTCGTGAGCTGGGCATGTGCCCAACAGTGTAGCCCCAGAAGTTGCTTTCTCCGGCCTTCTAACAGGAGGTCACTGGAGGGCAGAGGATGTAGCTGCAGTCAGGACATGTGGCCGCCAAGAGCGGAAGGATCGCACTGGGGGCTTCCGCAGGTAGTGGCCTTGATGGATTAGGGACGCTGGGACAGGAGCCAGACAGCTTGAGGGTCTAAACAAGAGCTTGAAGAGGACAAAAGTGACAGAGCCATCCCTCACCTATCCCTGGCACCCCCAGGGCTTCCAGGTGGAGCACGCTAAGGACCCGGTGGTGGGAGGCGCCTGGTGCAGCTGTTTGCGCAGTTAAAGGTTTAATCTCCAAAACAGGAAGGCGTGTATTGACACAAGCCACAGCCACAGACGGAACTGGGCCTCAGGCTTGCCAGGTTCAGCCTGTGGGCCCCCTCCTTCTTCGTGCAGGGACCTCCTCGGGGCCCCTGCCACCTAACACTGGTGTGCCCAGGTTCTGGTAGCGCCCCCCACATCCCACCTCAGGATTAAGTATCTCTCAGGCTTTTCAAGCTCCAGGATGGGGCTGGGAGGTGGGGGGTTTCGCGTGTGTGAGGAGCAGGAATGTAGAGGCCCTCCCTCCCCTAGCCTCATTTTATAAATAAGGAAACCACAGAGGCTTAGAGAGGGAAGTGAGCTAACCTGGGTCATAACAGCATGAGTGGGGGAACGTCTCAAACGTCTCTGTTTACACACACACACACACACACACACTATCTGCCTAGCAGAGGCTTGGATCCCAGAGAGTTCCCCTGTCTTCTGTCTGGTACACTTGGAGGGAAGATGGCCAGAGCTGGTATGTTGGCTTGGCAGCTGGCACTACACATACACACCAGAGGAAGCAGGCAAAGAGGCAAGGCGATGCTTTCCGATGCTGTGGGAGAGGGGAGGCCACCTCAGTGGTCATTGTAGACAGTTACTTCATGTGGCAGAAAGGTCTGGCTCGGTAGGTGTCTAATGCCCCTCACCTGTCCCTGGCAGATGTCTTGGTGCCCAGGAGTCTCTCGTTGGAGCTGAGGCTACTCCACTGTTAACTCATGCTTCTCTCTAGACCAGGCTTCCATGTCGGACCCATGGCCAGTGTCTCTCATTTCTTATTCTGAGCTGGAGTGCAGTGGGCTTTGGTGAATGAGGAAGGCTGACTCCAGGATCCTAGAGATGGGTTCTGGTCTGTCTCCCTCTTTGGGAAGCCATTGTGACTTCGCAATTACATTTGCTGCCTAAAACCCCAGACTTGGCCACCTTATGTGTCTTCTGGAATCTTTCCACTCCACACTTCACCTCTACCAGGAAGGCTCCGCCTCGATGCTCAGTGTCCGTCTCCTGCAGGACTCCGTACACGCTCCTCTACCCCGTCCCCTCTCCAGCCCTACACACAGTCTGGTACCTGATAGTGGCAGCCACCCAAACACAGAGGAGGGTTTTCTGAATACAATCCTTCCCTGCAGATGTTCAAGGTACCCAAGTGCTTTGGGGCTAAAGTCTCATTTCACAGACGGGAAGAGTAAGGCTGGAAAGGAGGGACCTGCCCAAGGATGCACACAGGAATTGCTGTGTCTCTTGGGACTGTGTTTGAAAGCGGCTGTGCATAGGTCTGACTGACTCCTCAGTACTCTACAGCTTGATCTGTGGTGTAAGTCTAGACTCGGGGCTCACATTAGCCATCTTGGGACTATGTCACCTCCACGACCCGAAGGTCTTCTTCCAGACTGCCCAGCCTCAGTGCTTTGTCACACTGGGCCACCCCTCCCTCCTGTCTCATCCAATATAACCCTTGCTGTTACTCTATCCCTGTGACCCAGTTTCCCTCCTTGTCTGTGCCTGGGGGCAGGAGACCCTGGGGGGACAGTGTCCCTCTTTGAGGCAGGTCCAATGGAGGATCAGGTGTCCCAGGTGGGGCAGGCAGGCGCGTCTGCCTGCTGGGGCAGGGACCATGGCTTTCAGGTCTTCAATAGCCCAAGATTAGGTTCCCTCCCCGGGGGACCCCTGTTGTGTGGCCATTGTGATGGCCTGGGAACCAAGGCCTCCCAGCCAGACAGAGCCTGCCCCTGGAGCCTAGACTTCAAACTGGGTCCCAGCATCCTCTGGGCTGCCTGGACGGTCAGGAGTGAAGCAACACCCACAGCTAGAGTGAGCACAGAGGAAGATGAGGACCCCAGGACTGCCACAGGTCTGTCTATTGCCCAGGGCCACTGCTTTTCAGAGGAGTGGCCTCTTTGTGGTTTCACACGGTGTGGCTATACATCTCGTGTGTGACCTTGGCCAGTGTACAACCTACACAGTGGTGTAGAGAAGCCCTCACAGGGCTCAGTCCCGCTTCCCTGACTCTGACACTCTTCAGCTTTCTTGCTCTTTGTCAATGTCCTCACTCACCCACCCACCCACCCATCCATGCCTGCTTAGATAACAAGGCTATCTTTCCCACCCCAGCTGAAGGTAGACCAGCTTGTTGCCTCATGGAGTGCCCACTTGGCTTCTCTTAGTCACACACACACACACACACACACACACACACACGAAACTGGGACAAGTTAAATTTAAGTGTTGAGAATGGAACCTAGGGCTTTACACTCTGCCACTGAGCCACGCCCCCAGCCCCTCACTGGGGGATTCTAGGCCCGGGGCTCTACCACTGAGCCACGCCCCCAGCCCCTCACTGGGGGATTCTAGGCAGGGGCTCTACCATTGAGCCACGCCCCCAACCCCTCACTGGGGGATTCTAGGCAGGGGCTCTACCATTGAGCCACGCCCCCAGCCCCTCACTGGGGGATTCTACTGCAGGGGCTCTACCACTGAGCCACGCCCCCAGCCTCTCCCTGGGGGATTCTAGGCAGGGGCTCTACCACTGAGCCACGCCCCCAGTCCCTCCCTGGGGGATTCTAGACAGGTCCTCCACTGCTGAGCTATGTTGTCCAAGCTCTGAATTGGGATAGTTATGGGAGCAGAAGGGAGCACGGATGTTAGCTACTAATGGGGATGCTGAGATCATCACAGGAACCTGCGGTCTAGTGGACTCTATTGGTTAGCACACATTCAGTGTGGAAGGCTGAGCGGGTGTCTGTTGTTGAGTAGAGCTCCTCCTCCTGGGCTCATGCGTGTGTATGTGAGCCCATTGGACAGGTTGAGCTGCAAGGCTGCTCCTGTGATTTTGCTGTGTGCAGGAGTGTGCCTGTCTCCTGTATGCACATACTCAGACTGTCTGGGAAGCATTGAGACAGATCCTTTCCCCAGCCTAGCTAGAGATTCTAGAATAGAGCAAGAGTCCTCATTAGCCCAGTCTGTCCTGCCGTGGACCCATAGCTTGCCTGGACTAATAATGAGCTAAGACCTGAGCTTTGGCTTAACCCTGTGGAGTGGTCCGTCTCACCTGCAGAAGGTTGCAGCTTTCCCGTGTGATACCTGGTGGGCCCCCCTAGTTCACACCCCTCCTCGTCACTAGACAATAAGCTTGGAGCTGCCGTAAAAGGTGTGTTCTAGCTGGATGGCTTTACCAAGAACTGACAGATTCCCTCCCAGTTCCCAAGGTCAAGGTGACAGCTCCCTCCGACTTCCTGAGACACCAAGTGTAGCCTGAGGGCTGCAGAAACATCATCCTGGATAGGAGATCTCAAGTGTAAAGGGCCCTGAAGTTGATCAAGAGCAGCAGTGGTTCTCAACTTGTGGGTCATGACCCCTGGGTGGGGGTCACATATCAGATATTCTGCATATCGGATATTTATATGGTGATTCATAATAGTAGCAAATTTACAGTTACAAAGTAACCACAAAACCAGTTTGATAGTTGGGGGCTCACCACAGTGTGAGGGTCTCAGCATTAGGAAAGTTGAGATCCACTGATGGAGAGCAAGGTCCTTCCCTCCGTTTCCAAGTTCCTCATGGAGGTTTTGCCAGGCTCTCATGGGGACCTCAGTGAAGGTCTCTTTCTGTTATAAAAAGGTGTTTTCTTTGCATTGATTATTGTGAATATATGTGATAGTGTGCTCTCATGGGACAACTGGCAGAAGTCAGTTTTTTCTTTCTACCATATGGGTCCTGGAGTCCATGTTAGTCCTGGAAATTAGAATTTGGTAGTAAGGCTTGGTGGCTAGTGCCTTCAGTCAGCGATCCCCTTCTAGGGGCAAGAGCTTCAGTTTCCTTTGGGGAGCTGTTAGCCATCCAACTATGAAAGATAGGACCTCAGCAGGACGGTGGTGGCACACACCTTTAGTCTCAGCCTCAAGAGGAAGAGGCAGATGGGTCTCTGTGATTTTAAGGCTAGCCTGATCTACAGGACAGCCAGGGCCACACAGAGGAACCCTGTCTCAAAACCAAACCAAACAAACAAACAAACAAACCAAGACAAAGGCAACAAGACAGGTTCTGAGAGGCCGCCTCTTTCCTCAGTGCTAAGCTAGCTCTCCTGCCTCAGGGGTGACATCTTCTCCCATGAGAGACTGGTGCAGACAGCACCTCTCATGGTACAGATTGGAGTACCAACTCCAAAGGCCTGCCTGTTCACCTGCAGTCCCACCCAGATGGCAGACAGACCAAATGTCCCTGCGCCCCTGGTCATTCTGAGGACACTAGAGGCCAGCCTGATTTAAGAGACTAATATAGGCATGACCCTTCACTCTCAAAGCTGCTGAGGACTCTGCATGGCCTTCTCACACCCAGACCTCAAGTCTAGGCATGAAGGTTGGGCAGGGGGCCACTGGGAGTGTCCCAGCGGCTGGAAGGCACCTCCAGCTGCAGATTCATCGATGCTGGGCATAACCTGGTTAATCTCCCATCCCATCCATTCCAGGTATGTCCTCCCTGCCTTGTTTATGTAGCATTGGGAATGGAGCACAGGGCTCCGTGCACACTAGAGGAGCACACCAGTAACTGAGACGCAGCCCCATTCAGTGCTCCTTGGTCTCAAGACCCTTGACCAGCAGATGTGGCTTGGGTAGGCTCAAGCCTCAGTTCACCCCACCACCTGCTGACCTGATTCTCCCGTGGTGGCTTTGTCTGGGGAAGCGGTGGGAACCAGCCTTTGCTTGGCCTCCCAGCCCCCAGGCTGTCGCCCCCTGGGAGGCCTGGTCAGCAAGCTCAGGTGTCTCACACAGCCGGTTCCTCTGCCTCTTGTCCAGGAGCCAGGGAAGGTCACTCCCCAGAGGCCACAGGCAGCTCTGGCCCCGCCTTTAGGGACAGTGGACAGGTGGGGTGGCCGTCTGGCGGCAGGTAAACCCAGCCAGACCTGATGCCATCTCTCAGTCCCTTGAGAGTAGAGGCCGCCCAGGTGTATCCACAGAAATATCCCCCAAGGCCCTTCCCACGACCCCTGTGCCCTCCCCACCCCCACGGCCACCATGCCTGCCAGAGTGAGTTCTCCATGTCCTCTGTCATTCTCTTTGCCTTGTGCAACCAGGGTTATAACTCTATTTTGTGTAGTAAAGAAAAGACCCTCATTGTTAAGGGGATGAACCCCACACCCCTCAAGCTGTTCCTGCGGAATCCATGCCTGCCTTGGGTTTGATCCTGGATTCTAGTGCTCCAGTGAGTCCACCTCTTAGTCATAGGCTTCTTGGGCTCATACTGCCACTAGTACAACAGGCTGGGGATGTGGCTCTGTCGATCGAGGGCTTGCCTAGCACACACAAAGCACTGGGGTTCATCCCCGGGACCTGGTAAACCAGATGTAAGTTAGGTTATGTAAACCTATAAGTCTGGCACTTGGGAGGTAGAGGCAGGAGGATCAGGAGTTCAAGGGATGCACCCTTGCCTAGATAGCAAATGAGAGGCCAGCACAGGCTACATGAGATTGCTGGCTTAAAAAACAAAAACAAAAACAAAAAAACCAAAAAAACAAAAAACCCAATACTTATCTTTGATGGCTCTGTGCTAGCTGACTTTAGGTGAGCAGGGCCATGCCTCAGCATCTTCTACTGTAAATGGAAACGTCAGGAGGGCACAGTGAGACTGAGGCCCACACACCACTGGGTGCAGGAATCAGCCACACCTGGCATGTGACAGTCACTGTTGACTTACAGAACCTATGGGCAAGAGCTCGAGGCCAGCCTTGTTCAACGTAACTGTGTCCCCTGGGCTGCCTTCTTCTCTAGAGGACCCCTAGTGAGGCCTATGTTCTGTGTGAGACGCCTGGGTCCAACCCAGCCAGGCTCCACGTGTCTGCTTTTATCCATAGCAATGATTTGAGCGGAGAAGCCAAAGCTCAGAGAAAGCAGACTCCCCATCCAGGGCTATACCGTCTTTGCTCCAGGGGCCACGGGCCATGGGGAGAAGCAGGAGGTGTAACTGAAGGTGGGGACTTCCAGATGCAACAGGCGGGAAGCTGTGTAGACTCCCAAAGTGTGGGCCTGCTCTGACTCGCAGACTGGCTCCATTCTGTGCCCAGACGCCCACACAGGCAGCAGATCCGTGGGCCCAGAGAGGCCTCTGCCTCATGGGAGGCTGCCTGGCTCCACCACATAGGAGGGGACCCAAGGGCAAAGGCTGTCTGTCTTCTGCCACCTATGAGAGGACGCCCAAGAAAGCCATAGCCCTCCCTCACTGGATATTCACCATTCATTCACCATTCACTGACTTGTGTTCATTTACTAACACCTACTTTTCCATCCATCCATTCATTCATTCATTCACTTATTTACTTATTCCCTGAATTGTGTTCATTCACTGATACCCACTCATCCATCCATCCATCCATCCATCCATCCATCCATCCATCCATCCATCCATGCATTTTGCAGACACCAGGGGGATGGATCTCCCCGTGTAGCCTTGACTGAATCTATTGTCCTCTCTGGATTGTGATGGCTCCCATTTGTCAAGGGACCTTACCTCCATAGCTGGCTGGGGACATAGAGGAAATGCATAGTAGACAGGATGATAGGGCCCCAACACAGTGACTTCCAGGTTGAATCTCCTTTGGTTTCCCTAGACAGTGCTGGAATCTTGCCCATGCCCACGCGCTGCTGGGAGAAGCTCCTCTGTCTACCTTCCCAGCTCCTTCTCAAGGAGGGCGGCCGATAGCCCCTTCCCATGTTAGCGCGTGGAGGGGAGGGGCTGCTTCTGGGTCCCTGAGGAATCCTGTGAAACTGATCACCACTTCTCAGTCCCTTAGGAATCTGCCCAACCAAGCCGGGCGTGGTGGCGCACGCCTTTAATCCCAGCACTTGGGAGGCAGAGGCAGGCGGATTTCTGAGTTCGAGGCCAGCCTGGTCTACAGAGTGAGTTCCAGGACAGTCAGGGCTACACAGAGAAACCCTGTCTCGAAAAAAGCCAAAAAAAAAAAAAAAAAAAAAAAGGAATCTGCCCAACCTGAACCCTCATCTTCTTTTTCATCTTCCTTTTTAAAATGTGCACATGCACACATATGCACAGGCATATGAGAGAGAGAGAGAGAGAATGTATGTGGATGTATGTGTACATATGTGGAGGCCAGAGGACAGCCTGAGGTGTGTCACCACAGGAATGCTCTTTGCCTTTGAGATGCACTCATTAGACAAGAGCTGACTAGTAGGCTAACCTAGCCGGCCAATGAGCCCTAGGGAGCTTCCTGTGTCTACCTCCTCATTGTTGGGATTATAACTGGTCTATAAAAGATAATGATATTATGATTTGAAATGTTTATTTTTATGATTATGAGGTGTTGGGGAGAGTATGTGCACGTGAATACAGTTGAGGCCTGAAGAGGACCTCAGATTCTCTGCCCCTGAGCTGAAACTGGAGTTCTAAGGTCTGTGAGAGCTAAGCACTGAACTGTGCCCCTCTGAAAGCATAGATAGATGTACACTTGACCATTGAGCCACGGCTCCAGCCCTGGATGAAGATATTCTAAAGAGATACTTGTCCCTTGGTTATTGAAATGACAGACCCCCCAAGAAAACAGGATTCTCCCGGGAATTTCACACTGGGAGAAGAGAAGCCACAAGCCTAGGCCAGTAGGGGGACAGGACATTTCTCCTGGGAAGAGCCTAGGACCTCGGTCGATCACCTGACAGGAGAGGCTGGACGGGACCACACCTTGACCAGGCCTGCTGAGCTCTGCATAACTCTGGGCCTCTGGTGACTCCTCTGTCTCATTTCAGGACTCACATGGACTTGGGGTCAGGGTCGGGGGAGTCACACGATCTCTTTGTCCATTTTTTCAATGTCGCTACATCGAGTAAACCTCCTTTCCCTGCTTTTTACTGTCAGTTTGGATGTTTTCATTGGCTTGTAAAGGATGGGTAGCTAAACCTGATTTGATGGGGGCTCAGGCTGTGACCCCAAGTCCAATAACAGGAACATAAACTCATTCTGTGACACTCAGCCATTCTGTACAGGCTCTGGAAATGGAATTCAGGTCTTCTCATGCCAAGCCTTTACCAACTGAGCTACCTAACCTATGCCTAGTGTCCCCTCACGAAGGCACAGGGGTTGTGAACTGAATCACTCTCTCTGGTCAAAAGGCCATTCAAAGGTCCTGGGGTCATAAGTCAGGCTCTCACTATCTCTTGAGGATGTTCTGCTCCTTCCATTGAGACTCGCCTCTCAAAATCACCGTGATAGTTCTCTACAAAGTCCTGCTACTCTATGCATCGACCTCAAACTCACAGAGCCCCAGGTGCTTCTGTCTCCCAGCTTCTGGGATTAAAGGGCTGGACCACCATGCCCGACTCACCATGACATCTCAAACAGTGATTGCAGCTGTTGTATCACAGGGGCACAAAATGTCCTTGTAGTGGTTTGAATATGCTTGGCCCATGGGAAGTGCTACTATTAGGAGGTGTGGCCTTGTTGGAGGAAGTTTGTTACTGTATAAGTTGACTTTGAGGGTCCCTAGTGCTCAAGTTCTGCCCAATGGAGAAGAGTCAGTCTCCTGGCTGCCTTCAGATCAAGATGTAGAGCTCTCAGCTCCTTCTCCAGCACCGTGTCTGCCTGGATGCTGCCATGTCTCCTGCCATGATGATAATGCACTGAACCTCGGAAGCTATAAGCCAGCCCCAATTAACTGTTTGCCTTTATAAGGGTTGCCGTGGTCATTGTGTGTCTTCATAGCAATTAAATCCTAACTGAGACAGTCTTTATGCCCATAGATCACTAGGACACCAGGAATATTAAACATGCAGGGGCCTCTGCTCAGTGGAAGAATTACCTGTTTTCTGCCCAGAAGGCTGGGAGTGGGTTCTGTTAAAGGTCACAATATGGTGACCCATTTACTATCTGTGGAGGCAGACCTCATCCAAACCCTCCAGAATGATTATTCCAGACTCCCCCCTCCTTAGATCATTAGTCACCCTGAGGGGAGATGTCACATGTACCTTATGGCCTGCTGACCTCTATGCAGTCAGAGACCACACTAGAGCCTAGACCTTTTAGCTATCGATCCCACTCATGGTCACATGCACGCTGTAAAGGAGTTTCTGTGTAATCACCTTTAGCCTTATTGTGCACCCGGAAGTGGGATGATGGTTCCCTGGGAACTTTCCCCCAAATTGTGCTGTGTTTTAAATATGCTGACAATGCTGAGCGATGGTGGCTCATGCCTTCAATCCCAGCACTCAGGAGGCAGAAGCAGGTGGATCTCTGAGTTCCAGGCCAGCCTGGTCTACAGAGTGAGTTCCAGAACAAACAGAGCTACACAGAGAAACCCTGTCTCTAAAACAAGCAAACAAAGCTGACAACGAGGCCCCTGGAATTAGACACCCTGAAGTCTGGTCCAGGCTGATGAAGTCCATCTCATCTCTTCATGGGTTCACTTCCCCAGCTGGATACCTGCTGGGTCTCCCTGAAGTGGCACCCAACCTGGGGCATACAACCCTCAGAGAAGGTAAGAAAAGTTTTAATTAAATAGAAATGATAGGGGTTAGAGAGACTAGGTCTTCTCACTGAAAAAGGGCCAGTGGAGACCTGAGGTGAGAGAGTGGGTTAACCTGTGTCTTTTTCAGTCCTTTGGACAAAACATTTTGTGCAATTATTGAAATGTTTGTTAAGACCCATAAAATCAAGATTTTTTAGAGCATTATATTCTGCAACTTTGTACACATAGGAACTAATATGAAGAAATAGCGTAGAAGGTCAAATATTTTAGAAAAAGTGAAAGGAAGAAAGGAGAAGGAGGGGAAGAGAGATTGAGAAAGGAGAAAAAGGAGGATAGACAAGATGGAGAGGAGGCAGGAAAGAGAAAAGACAAGGCTGCAGGCGTATGACCCAGATGGACAACTCAGGCTCTCCTGGGAAATTGAATCCCAAATGCAAAGGTTTTTGGTGGCCAGTGCAGAAGCAGAGGCTGAGCCACTGTGTTTCAGAAAGGAAGTCTGTGCTGCCCTGGCTCCTGCCTCCTGCCTCCATTCTCTGAGCCACCCCAGGGTCCTTCCTATAAGTTGCACTTGGGTTTGGTGGGCAGAGTCCCTTCTGAGCCCTGGAAAATCAAACAAAACACCAAGCCCCAAACAAAGCAAGCCAGATGAAAGCACTCCAAAAGAGTTTGGGAGGCGTGGTGTGGAGGAAGAAGGGCTTGTGGTTTTGTTTTAACTCTTTTCATACCCAACATGGCTTGTAAAATTAAGCTTTTTGCTTATGCTTTTGACATAAAGTCTAGCTTTGTAACTCAGTCTGGCCCCAGCCTCACAAATGCAGGCATTGCAGGGGGTGCCCCATTTCTGTCTCTCCCCTCTCCCCAGCTTCTCTTTCTTTCTGACAGGGACTCATGCAGCTCAGGTTGGGAGTGACTATTAAGCCAAAGATGACTTTGACTTCTGATCCTCCTGTCTCCACTTCCCATGTACTCCAATTCCAGGCATGACTCACCCTCCCTGACCCACTTGTTGTTGTTGTTTATTTTAAAACACAGGATCACAAGTAGGTTTAGCTGACTTAGAACTCCCTATGTAGCTGAGGCTAGCTCTGAATTCTTGGAGCCTCTGCATGTGTAACATCCTTGTTTCCTAGTAATCTGTGGGTGTAAGGACCTTTGTGCACCCAGCAGTAGACAACCATGAACACATGTCCCCCCACTTCATGTCACTCTCAATCAATTACAGAGGCTGCACATGGAGCCTGGACCCTCACTAGCTACCACTCACTCAACAGTCCCTCCTGGAGCTGAGAACTGAATGGCTAAAAGCATGGGACCAGCCAGGGGTCCATGCTTTCTAGCCGTGTAGGTGAGAGACCAGAACTGGCACATTTTCTCCTGAGAAGTGTCCAGGGGTGAGCTCCCCAGCACTGGAGGCATGTAAGCAGAAGCTAGCAATGAGGAACAGCTGGAATCCATGGATGTGCTGGAAGCTTGAAGTCCTGTACTTAACTGAATGGAATGGAGTGGGAGACTGCAAACACTCGTATGTTGTAGAGGGTGGTTCTGTTCCTCAACTGGTTTTTGATCGATCAATAAAGATGCCAGGGGTCAATTTCTGGGTGGAAGAAAAGAGGCAGGACTCCCAGGTCTCTGAAGGCAGGCTGAGAGATGCAGGGAAGGAAGGGAGATTTTCGCCATGCTTCAGAGGGAGAAAAGGTCACTAGCCATCATGTGAGATCTAGGGTGGACTGGCCATCGGCCACGTCCCCGACTGGGCCTGGGTAGCAACTAAAGCTGAAGGCAGATGTAGGGTGCTGAGCTAAGAGTATTGGGAAGGGCACAGTAGTCACAGGAAATTAGAAGTGTCCAGCAATTGAGCCAATAAGGCAGGTTGAAAATAAGTGTGTGTGTGTGTGTGTATGTGTGTGTGTGTGTGTGTTTCATCCGCGGAGGATCTGAGGGAACATGGGTGGGGTTTGTTAGGGAGGTCCGACAGGAGCTTAAAGTGGGATAGCAAAAGCTACATGCAACAGTAAATTATGCACTGTATTATCTGAATGTACCTATAAAGTTATCTGATTTTTTTGAAGTATAATGGTTTAAAAAATGTTTCCCTATGGCTGTTCCTTGGTATAGAAGTAACAAGTTAGCATATCTTGGTATTGTATTGAAATGTTTGGTTTTAAAATTCCTATTGAAGCAGCTGACTGGAGATTCATGAAAAACTATTAATGAACCTTGGCTTATGATTTAGGGCAGAATTTCCAGCAATTTCTGAAGTGACCCTAAACATGCTTCTACCATCTTGTATGACATATTTATATAAAAATGACATTCTCAGCACTGACCAAAAAAAAAATCAATCAATATTGATAAACTCTGAAAAATAAATATTTGGTTAACATTTTATATAAAAATAACAAGTATATATGTCTCACTAGTATACAAATTTGCTTTGTTGTTGTGTGTGCATATGTGTGCAGTATATGGCATTGTGTGTATGGTCTTGTGTATGTGTGGGAGTTGTGGTACATGCACATGTATGTTCATATATGTGGAAGCCTAAGAAAGGTGATGTTTTAGTTTGGGTTTTATTGCTGTGAAGAGACACCATGACCAAGGCAACTCTTATAAAGAAAACATTCAGTTGGGGCTGGCTTATATTTTCAGAGGCTTAGTCCATCATCATGGTGGGAACATGGCAAAGTACAGACAGGCATGGTGCTAGAAGAGCTGAGAGTTCTACATCTTGATCAGAAGGCAGCCAGGAGGAGGGTCTGGATCACACTGGCCAGGACTGAGCATATATATACCTCCACAGTGACACACTTCCTATAACAAGGCCACACCTCCTAATAGGAACATATCCAAACCACTACAAGTGTAGAACATCTTTCTTTTCTTTTTTTTTTTTTTAAAGATTTATTTATTTATTATATGTAAGTACACTGTAGCTGTCTTCAGACACTCCAGAAGAGGGCGCCAGATCTCATTACGGATGGTTGTGAGCCACCATGTGGTTGCTGGGATTTGAACTCTGGACCTTTGGAAGAGCAGTCGGGTGCTCTTACCCACTGAGCCATCTCACCAGCCCTAGAACATCTTTCTTCAGCTGCTCTCCTTATTCTTTTGTTTGTTTCTTGTTATGCAGCCTTGGCTGGCACAGAGATCCTCCTGACTCTGTCTACCGAGTGCAGGGGTCAAAGGTGTGTGCTGCCACCGACTGGCTTCCATCTTGATTTTTTTTTGAGAGGAGCTCTCCAGTTGAACTTGGGGCTCATTGATTCAGCCAGGATGACTGACCAGTAAGCTTCAGGGGTCCCCCTGTCACTCGTGCACACCCTAAACACCAAGGCTGGGGTTATAAGCACGCTCCACCATGGCTGCTTTTCAAATAGGTTCAGGGGATTTGAACTCATGCCCTCATGCTTGTACGGCCAACATTTTACTGAGTCATCTCTTCCTCCCTTGTTCCTTAATAAACTGCAGGGTCCTGTGTATACCAAAGAATTGTTTTAAAGTCAATGTCTTTCTGACTTATTGTGAGCGTTTGGTTTGTGGACGTGTTTTTATGTATGTAGCTATCTGAGATCATGTAAAGATGTCTCAAGCTTTGTAATTTGAGAAAGGAGTCAGAGTGGAAACCATTTGAGAAGCTGCGTTTCAGTGACATACTGGTCTGGAATCCTGGATCCTGGGCCTCCATCTTCTGGGGAGTGGAAGAGGAGGGGAGAGGGCAGATGTCTTTCATGCTCAGACTCATGGTTCTGAGGGAGATAGGAAGTTGAGTTTTCCTGGAGAGGTCAAGCCAGACTAGGCAGGGAGCTCAGCCTCCCCTTGGTGCCTCTGTCCATGGATCCCATCCCACACAGCAGGGACCTCTAAGGACCGATTGCATCCTTGGTCTTGGACCTTCTGGCCCAGTGGAGTTGGTATTCTAGAGGGACTGTTGGCAAGTGACTCTGGAGGTCTCTAAAAGGTGGTGCTGACCTGCAACCCCAGCAGGGACATCGTAGATCTAAGAATAGCCTGAGTTACATAATGACACCCTGTCACAAAAACAAGCAAACAAACAAACAACAAAACCTTAGGAAGGGGGCTGGCTGGGAGTTTAGCCCAGTGGGTGTAGTACTTGTCTGGCAGACCTGCAGAGCAGAGGGCAGGCCAGAGAGAGCAGGACTGAGGACTCTTCTGCACAATACAAGAAACTGACCACCTGGCTGAGTCCCGTTCCCGCCAAGCCACTGTAGTTCCCAGAGAACTG